>NC_051400.1:9712623-9714340 GCF_015228065.2 Penaeus monodon
TAGCTTTATAACATGAATCTATGTCTTGATAACATGGTTTTATACATTGATCGTATGATCGTCTAATCTTTGATAACATGATTTTATATTGTGGTGACAGGATTTTATATTTCATTAACATGACACTCTTTTATATGATGTATTTTGATAACATGATTATTTTGATACACTTCATCGATACGATTCTCTGTTAAAAAAACGTGATTCTGCCGTTGGATGTGATTCTATATTTTCATAACACGATCCTGTACCTTGAAAACATGAGCCTACACTTTGACAGTATAATTTTTTTTACTTACAAAGCACTCTATCACGATAACATGACTTGATATTTTGGTAACGTGATTCTATGTCTGGATAACATTATCATTACTTAATATAATTCAATAACTATATTGCTACATTATATTACAATAATCATTGTTATTTGATATTTAATAACACGAATCTATACTTCGATAACATGTATCTTCACTTTAACAAAACGATTCTCGCCCCACCACTTTGATACCACGATTCTATATTCCAATAGATAGATTCTACATTCCAATAAAACGATTCTTTATTCCAACAAAACTATTCTGTATTCCAATAAAACGATTCTACATTCTACAATCAAGCGATTCTATATTCCAATAAAGCGATTCCGTATTCCAATACAGCGATTCTATATTCCAACACATTAATAACGTAAATTCTATACATTCGTAACGAAAATTCTATACATTCACAACGAAAATTCTATACATTCACAACGAAAATTCTATACATTCACAACGAAAATTCTATACATTCATAACGAAAATTCTCTACATTCGCAACGAAAATTCTCTACATTCGCAACGAAAATTCTCTACATTCACAACGAAAATTCTCTACATTCGCAACGAAAATTCTCTACATTCGCAACGAAAATTCTCTACATTCGCAACGAAAATTCTCTACATTCACAACGAAAATTCTATACATTCGTAACGAAAATTCTCTACATTCACAACGAAAATTCCATACATTCACAACGAAAATTTCCATACATTCACAACGAAAATTCCATACATTCACAACGAAAATTCTATACATTCACAACGAAAATTCTATACATTCACAACGAAAATTCTATACATTCACAACGAAAATTCTATACATTCACAACGAAAATTCTATACATTCGCAACGAAAATTCTATACATTCACAACGAAAATTCTATACATTCACAACGAAAATTCTATACATTCACAACGAAAATTATATACATTCGCAACGAAAATTCTCTACATTCGCAACGAAAATTCTCTACATTCACAACGAAAATTCTATACATTCACAACGAAAATTCTATACATTTGCAACGAAAATTCTATACATTCACAGCGAAAATTCTATACATTCACAACGAAAATTCTATACATTCACAACGAAAATTCCATACATTCACAACGAAAATTCTCTACATTCACAACGAAAATTCCATACATTCACAGCGAAAATTTTCTACATTCATAACGGAGATATAATAACCCGAATAACCTTTCCACCGACGGATTCAGACTCTCGGGCGCCCATCTCCGGATTGACAGACATCAGTGACGTTTCGATTTCGTTCCTGATTTTTATTTTTTCTTAATACACGTCTGTCTCTGTCGCTGAGTTGGTGGGCATATGTTGTGTAATTCGTATGCTGTAAAAGGGGGGATGGAGTTTTTGTTTTCTTTTTCT
>NC_051400.1:9715262-9715574 GCF_015228065.2 Penaeus monodon
TCTAAATTCTCTTCCCATTATAACCCTAATTTCTATGCACAGTCTTAACAGTAGCAGCAACAAAGACTCCTCCCAGTGGCTAGAATGTCATGACCAGAAGTCCCTTAACTTTACTTAATGCGTCTCCTCCACCGTTGTCGTGGAGAGTCCGCTGTTCATCTTGTTCAGTATGAGCTGATCTCGAGAGCCTGTGGTGTCGCGGCCGCCTGTGGGGAACAGCGCATTCATTTTGCGAGGAGGAAGCTTGGGAGCTCCCTGGGGTGGAGGCCAAGGAAGGGGCATGCGAACGCAGAATATTTGTCTGCCATGACG
>NC_051400.1:9716014-9716337 GCF_015228065.2 Penaeus monodon
TTTATGCTCTCATATACCTATACATATCCTGTAATACCAACAATCCTTCCAAAATACCCCCATTGTTCTTACAAAAACGCACAACACGCATCCGGCTTCCACCCAATCGTGCCCGGTGTAAACAAGCTTACCCGATCCCTGCATTACGCAAGCATTACCTCCCGATTAAGCCCACAGTGGATTAGGAATTATTTTGCGGCTGTCGAAATAAAACTATAATTATCATTCCCTTGAGTAATGTACGTGCGCCTCGGATAAACTTTTAATGATAGGTGATCATCGGCTTTGTTAATGATAAGTTGTTTAGCGTTGTATGGAATAGG
>NC_051400.1:9720265-9720507 GCF_015228065.2 Penaeus monodon
TTGTATTCCTAGCAAAGCGGGACACTTCCAGAGGTATATTTTACGAATTCCGTCGGAGGAGGAACTGCTGTTGCGAGAAAAGTCGATACTCCGGCCGCTTTTCCAAAATCCATTTGTGAGAGTTCAGGCGCAAATCACTAGCATCGCTGAGAGGCCAAAGTGGGGAAGCAAAAAGACGTTTTCTCCAAGATGGGGCGATTTTTCTTGATGGAGAACCTTCTTGCGAGAGGTGTTTCGGTTCG
>NC_051400.1:9721009-9721372 GCF_015228065.2 Penaeus monodon
TAAGGACCGGATCCCGAGACGCCCACACAATTCTTCAGCGGCGGAGGCCAAGCCAGGGCGCCGTCTCCCTATAAATAGATTTCCCCAAGGCCGGCCGCCCGCGCCCTTAAAACCGAATCTCCACGAAGGGCGTCCGAGGGAGTGACCCCCAGGGAGCGAGCGGGCCGAGGTATCCACATCCGAATGCGGCAATCCACACGGAATCCGCTCTATGGGCAATCGTGTAAGTGTTTCTGTCGTAGCCGAGGGGATGCTTGTGCCAGGGAGACGCACGTTCATAGTAATGTGTGTTTTTTTATGTATGTTTGGTTTTGTGGTATATCTGTCTTGTAATCTGTCAATCTCGCTGTCTCTTAATCTCCA
>NC_051400.1:9722009-9722317 GCF_015228065.2 Penaeus monodon
ATAACGCTTAACATTCTCGTCCCATAATACTGCCGATACAGTATACACATGAATTACACCATGAAATTGAATTGTCACGAAACCTGAAAGGCGAAAATGCTCTGTGCACCGGAATTATTCAAAACTGTTAAAGGTTTCGCTTAGCTGATAGAATTATACTCATTGAGCGAAATGTTTCAGTCTTGTTGGGGAAATGATCCTGTGGGTATTTTAGCCATGAATGTTTTAAGATAGATATGTTTAGGGTTTTAGGAAAGGGGAGTGACCCCATCAACCCCCGCAAAAAGAAATCTATATGGAGTCCTAAT
>NC_051400.1:9722345-9722748 GCF_015228065.2 Penaeus monodon
GTATTATTTGGCAATGCATTGAGACATAAAGGTGGTATTTCCTCAAGAAGGCACTTTTTAATTACCTAGGTTTAACGAAAAAGATAAAACTAATTTTCAGTAGAATCAATACCAGATATTAAGGTGCATAAATATCTCTGACACCTTTCCATTAACCATTATTGGGGTATTCGACCATTAAATTTATATGGAACGCTTATCTGTCCTTGTAAGGTGCTGGGTGACTATCAAAATAAATATAAGGCTCTACCAGTTTATATAAATTTTCCGCTTATTGCATTTGAGTGTCCATATATATAGAATGATAAGCAAATATAACCAAATATTATTATATTTGTAATCGCTCAGGACAAAAAAAAAGTATTATTTGTATTACGACAGTCGAGACCACCTGAGCAGGGCA
>NC_051400.1:9722872-9723422 GCF_015228065.2 Penaeus monodon
TCTTACCATTATTGCTGCAATCCTTACTTAAAATGACCACCTTTATAATTACCATCTCTCTGAAGGGCATATAAGCCAATACACGCTTTCCTGCCTCCTGTGAAGCTACGTGACGTGTGTTTGCAGTGACATTCCTCTTGCATGGGATGGCAAGGGGAAAGGGACAGAACAGGAGTTTCTGTGCTATTTATAGTCGAAAACGTTTTAGGCTCTTGATGTCGACTCTTGTATGTTTTATAATTCCTACGTATGATGTTAGTGGAAGGGATGGATATTCTATGTTAGTGTTATTGTATATTGGAGTTATTCTGTTTTGATCTAATTCAGTGGTATTGATTAAGATATATGTATTAATCGTTGGTATTGTCTTTAATATTGTCGTGAATCAGGAATACCCTTTAGTAGTGATTAACGGGCTACGTTTCCTGATTAATTATCTATCAATTAATGGCCTTGTAAGGGTCCTTTTGGGCCAGACCTGAGCCCAAGTTCAATTGTCCGACGTAAACAACCTTCGTTCTTGTTATTCTAGTGAGATAGTTAGATTTTG
>NC_051400.1:9723777-9724461 GCF_015228065.2 Penaeus monodon
GATAGTTATTGGTAAATTAACCAACAGCTATTCTATAACTGTTATGCGAGATCAAATTAGCCATTTTGAACTCCAAATTGAACCCTATAACAGAACCCAGTAGATTGAGCATCTTATTTAGCCAATCACAATATACTTCCCAACCAATGCTCAAATCATAGGGCATTAACGTTGTGTGTGTGTGTGGAGGGGGATTTTATTATCTCTTATTATCATATTATTTATCGGTTCATTTATCTATTTCTGAGATCTTGTTCCTTTGGTGGATATTTTGGTCAGATGTTCGGTGTCTGGGTTCTGCGCCAAGAAGTTAAACGCCTGGATTTGTTATATAATGTGTAAAGTTCCTCCCGTACATGTCTAAAGGTACTGAAAGGTTTCCGCGTACTCATGGATTCCATTAAGTTAGTATCTGGAATCCTGATGTTTTGTAACTGATCGTCATCAATAAAAAGACACATACCCTTTCATGGCACGTAGTATGACGCGTATCCTCATAGCGCAGAATGTGTAGTTGATATATTTCATCACAATTGCATATGTTAATCGAAATGCCACAGTAACATTACCTACGCTGTGAAATTACTCGTTCTCGTGTCAATTTTTTTTTTTTTACGTTTGTTACGATGAATTCTGGTTGCATAATGACCCCAGGAAGATATCAGCTACAATTAATTTCCTTCT
>NC_051400.1:9724615-9725062 GCF_015228065.2 Penaeus monodon
CTGCGTGATGTTAGATTAATGTAATACTATATATTTTATCAACTAAATTAATGTAATTCAACCTAGTATCCCACAAACTCAAAACTTACGACCTTAAACGTGAACCCGGGATACGTGAAGAGGCAAACCCAGACCATATATGCAAATTAATGTTAAGAAGGGTATAACATGCAAATACAGCGATGTTACGGGGCCATGAACCTGCCCTTATAACACTGCCAACAAGGGAAGGGACAATGCAACAGCTCTTGCCTGATGAGCTCTGCAGTATATCAAAGGCGTTTTATACCTTCATATGGCACAGACGCTGGATTACGCCAAGTGTACTGTTTTCGAAAGCTGTAAGGGATTGTGAGAACATGGGGACCTGATGTGCAGTAGGAAAGTTGTGTTGCAAAGTGTGGTGTTTATTTTGGCAGAATTAGGGTGTGAGAGAGGATTTTTATA
>NC_051400.1:9725196-9725706 GCF_015228065.2 Penaeus monodon
TATTGTATTATTTACTTTACCAATATTATGTATCTTAAGGGAAGCTGACTTCTGTTCATTTCTATTACAAATCTGTTTGGAAGAATATTTATAGCATATTGAATACTTGAGCAACATTATGGAATTTGAAAAGCTGTTAATATCATCATTTAATTGGTTCCTTTGCTTTCAAGAGTATTTATGCTAGATATAATTACTTTTTTACTATCTTCGGATAAGTATCTAATTAATTTTATTATGTAACTATGGAATTTGAATATCATCATCATTTTTTCAAATTGTAACCTTGTTTTTTAAGATAATGTATATTACATTAAATATTTCACATATCAAGTGAATTCAATATTGCCTTTATATTGATATACATTTTACTAGCAACTCCGGATATTGCATTGCATTGATTGAACGAAAAACTCCGATGATGAGACAGAAAACAGTACAGTACAAGTTTGATTACTCTGATAAAATACATGATATCTAGAAATTGCATTGCTTCATTGAAGTTCATTT
>NC_051400.1:9725925-9726019 GCF_015228065.2 Penaeus monodon
AGAAGTTCAGGAAATGACTTTAAAAAGAAGTGATAATCGTTGGATTTTTAATTAACGGTGCGTCTTATTTTGTCACATCTAAAGGAAAGCAAAC
>NC_051400.1:9727125-9728079 GCF_015228065.2 Penaeus monodon
AAACCGTTGCAAGATAGGACGACCCCCGCGCTCGTTGCAAGATGAAAGCCAGCGATTCACGACGCGAAGGCATCGCTACTTCGAAACCTCGCGCTCAACATTCTCCGATGATGAAGTCTTGCAAGAGGAGAAAAGAAAAAATTGCAAGAGCTTCTTCCAAGGAGCAAGAATCCCGAGACTGAATGTCCTTGCGTCGGTCCGTCGGGAGAAAGAAGCTGTCAGGTCTTGTGCCTTCGAGACCGACGTATGTTTTCCCCACGCTTCTTCTGCTGTATGCTTTGCGGTAGATTGGCCTCAGCATACCCCAGCGTTCTCCAGTATTCCCCAGCATACGCCAGCATTCTCCAGCATGCCCCAGCATTCTCCAGCATTCCCCAGCATACTCCAGCATACTCCAGCATACTCCAGTATTCCACAGCATACCCCAGCATACCCCAGCATTCCCCAACATTCTCCAGCATTCTCCAGCATACTCCAACATACCCCAGTAATCCAGAATTCCCCCAGAATTCCCCCATATACCCCAGCATTCCCCAGCATACCCCAGTATACCTCAGCATATTCCAGCATTCTCCAGGATAATCCAGCATACCCCAGCATTCCCCAACATTCTCCAGCATACTCCAACATACCCCAGTATTCCCCAGCATACCTCAACATACCCCAGCATTCCCCAACATACCCCAGCATTCCCCAACATATCCCAGTATTCCCCAGCATTCCCCATCATTCCCCAACATACCCCAACATTCCCCAACATACCCCGACATACTCCATCATTCTCCAGCATACCCCAGCATTCCCCAACATACTCCATCATTCTCCAGAATTTTCCCCAGCATTTCCCCAAAAATCTCCCCTAAAAACCCCGCATACCCCCGCATTTCCCCAACATACTCCTATTTTTCCAGCATACCCAGGGATTCCCCCCTATTTCCCCAGGGATTCCCCCCA
>NC_051400.1:9730871-9730961 GCF_015228065.2 Penaeus monodon
TATTTTTTTAAAAAAAATATTGGGTTTTGAAAAAAAGACATGAAAAGATAACAACAACCAACAATTTTTTAATGATTTAAAAAGTTTAAT
>NC_051400.1:9731010-9731336 GCF_015228065.2 Penaeus monodon
CTGATGATGAGAAAAAATAAAAATGAAAAATAAAAATTAAAAAAGATTTATAATTTAAAAATAATAATTAAAAAAAAAATTTAATAAATAAAATAAAATAATAATAATAAAAAACAATAATAATAAAATAAAAATTTTAAAAAGGGGGAAAAATTTAATTAAAGGGGGGGGGGTAAAAAAATAAAAAAATTAAAAAAATTAATTAAAATAATTTATTAAAATTAATTAAAATTTAAAAATTTAAAAAAATTTTTTGAAAATAATAAATAATAAAATTAAATAAAATTTGTTTTTAAAATAATTTTCCAAAAACCCTTTCACTTTCG
>NC_051400.1:9731371-9731447 GCF_015228065.2 Penaeus monodon
CCCCTTCAAAAACAATTTTAAAAATTTAAAAATTTTGGGAGATGAAATTTTTGGGGGGTGGTTTTGATTTTGGGTA
>NC_051400.1:9731515-9731580 GCF_015228065.2 Penaeus monodon
GGGGATAACAAAATTTTGAAAAGGGATCTTCTGGGGGGGGGGGGGGCTAACAAAAAGCAAATTCA
>NC_051400.1:9731725-9731874 GCF_015228065.2 Penaeus monodon
TAAAGATAACAGTCATAGAACAGTGTTATTTATTGGTCGGGGTTACAGAATGAAAAAGGGTTGGGGAACCGCTGGTTTAGAGTTTGCGCGCTATACAAGATTTTAGAAATTTGTCAATGTTTATAGCATATAATTTAGGAAATTGGGGG
>NC_051400.1:9732628-9732698 GCF_015228065.2 Penaeus monodon
AAAGGGAAGGGCATTAAAAAGTGGGGGTAAAAGTTTGGGGGGGGGTTTTTTTGTAACGGTTCCTTTTCGG
>NC_051400.1:9732828-9732904 GCF_015228065.2 Penaeus monodon
GGGGGGGGGGGGGAAAAAGGATTTTTTTTTTAGGTTTAAAAAATAAAATTTTTGCCCGGGGGTTTTTTTTAAACTG
>NC_051400.1:9733181-9733335 GCF_015228065.2 Penaeus monodon
GAAGGAGTATAGGCAGATGATGTCCCATATATAATTTTTCCAGGGGGGTCCCAGACCATGAAGCAAGTGACAATTTCCCGATTTCATTTCTAGCCGTACTGACGAAAAAGGGCATCCCAAAATAATCATTCAATTCCACCCAAAAACCATAGAT
>NC_051400.1:9733443-9733548 GCF_015228065.2 Penaeus monodon
ACTGAATGAGAATTCAATGCACCGATATAAAAGCATTACCTGTGTATAGGAGTCCCTCCGTTTTTTTTTTGCTAAAAAAAACCCAATTTAGGACAGCCTTTTAAA
>NC_051400.1:9736218-9737487 GCF_015228065.2 Penaeus monodon
GTCGCGCTGTTAAATGTGTGTCATTCATCCACAGGGATGCGCGTTCACAGGGGCGCACACACTGATTTAAAAAAATTGGATTAGTCTTACTGAAACACTGTGATGCCCCCAGACACACAAAATGCTGGTATCGTGAAGTTAATTTTTATATTATTGGGAGGGAAATGGAAATTTGGGGAATGAGAGGAGACGTGAGAAAGAAGTGAGAGTGGAATTAGAATAGAATGAATGGAGTAGTAGAAAAGAGTGAGAGTAGTGTAATGAAGTGAGAAAGAGAATGAAAAAGAAGTGAGATAAAAAGAAAAAAGAGTGAAATGAAGTGGAATGATGGGATCATGATTTGAATTAATTGTCTTCTGATTTTGGATTTTAATGTATTTAGTCAATGTTTACAATAATTTTACTCCTTTTTATCTTGGGCCCCTATATTTAAACACCTTTTTTACAAAATTGCCCATGGCCCAGGGGAAGGACGTATGAGGACTTTGACCGAGTGCAATAGAATTTTGTCGGAAAACAGCAAAGATACCTCGGGGAAACAGACTCTGGATTTGGAAGAAAAAAAATCAGAAAATAGTATAAATCCAGGATTTCTTTCTTCGACCATATCGCCGTAGGATGAAGCCCCAGTTCGCGAGGAAACGCAGTCACTGGATCTTGCTTCAAAGGGAAGGAAGGTTATCCAGGTTCCTAGCGTGTATTTTCCTTCTGTTAAAGGTGGATCTGTCGAATTTTTTAATGACGCTCACAGTGGTCTAATTCCTCATTTTCCAGAGGACAAGGGATTGATCCCAATGATAGAGAATGATCTTCGAGAAGCAAGAGAGTATATTTATATAATAGGATACTCTTTATGGCCTGAAATTTTACTGAATAGAGAAGAAAGTGAGCTCTCTCTCGGTGAAATCTTGAAGCAAAAGGTTGGCAGAAGGTGTCGAAATAAAATTACTTCTCTGGAAAGGTAGCCCTTTTAAAAGTTCAGTGTGCAGTAACTCTATAAGGGAATATTTCAAGCACTGACATTGACATTTTTTTTGCTAAAGGGCAAACCCCGCGCCTATAAGAAAAAACCCTCAGTTTATTGGACGCACCCCAAAAATGCCATGCAGACCTATCAGAGGGGGAGTGGGGGGATATTTGGGGGGGTATGATCTCGCAAAAGGTGGGTGGGATACCCAAAACACTGTTTTTTCTAAACCCTTTTGCAAAAACATGCAACGTTTCAGGAATGTTTTTCAAAATTTTTCACAAATATGGTCCCAGGCACCT
>NC_051400.1:9737611-9737919 GCF_015228065.2 Penaeus monodon
ATAAATAAAAAAAACCCTACTAACCAAACTTTTGAAGGAATGTCCGATAACTAAGATGCCCAATGGATCCAAACAAAAATGAATTACCAACATCTTTTTAACTTTTAAACCCTCATCCTTCTTCACTTTTCTTCACTCTCAATGGTAACGCATGTTTTTTTTCGATTCCCAGTTTTCAAATCGGAAACGGGGAATATCGGGAAAAACTAAATGAACGACAACGACAACGAACTGGCGGGGATTGTTTTGTATTGGGTAAAAAAAAATATTACTTACTAGTTTCATGGATTTAATATAATTACTAATTA
>NC_051400.1:9739017-9739160 GCF_015228065.2 Penaeus monodon
GGTCGTCCCTCGTACCTCTTGACCTTCGCCCTGGGTGACCTCGGTGTGGGGCAGCTGCCGTATTGGGGGGGGGGGGGGGTTGAGCACTGGGTGATTGGTTGGTTGGGTTTGAGGTATGTTCGGTGGGGAGTGATACTTTTGTG
>NC_051400.1:9739362-9739565 GCF_015228065.2 Penaeus monodon
TGTCCGAAACCAATCCATCCCGAACTTCCTTTCGACGAATTATTTTTCTCTAATTCTCTATCCCTCTCCTCATAATCAATCACCTTTTCTTTCCTTCACATCCCTCTCCATCTCATCCTTTTTCCGTCGTCGTCATCCTTTTTCCTCATCTCATCCTTTTTCCGTCGTTCTAAACCGATTCCAATCCTCTTCAATCCTTCATC
>NC_051400.1:9739641-9739731 GCF_015228065.2 Penaeus monodon
CCTTCTCGTTCATACTTGTTTTTCGTTCCCTTTCGTTCATTTGTCAAGGTTTTTGCTTTTGTGGTTTATCGAGGCGATAGACTGTTATTT
>NC_051400.1:9740358-9740487 GCF_015228065.2 Penaeus monodon
TACAGCAGAAAGCATTCTCTTAATCATTAAATACAAGCTGTTTCCATTAATTACCAAACTGAGCCATACTTTAATATCTCTCGGGTGTAAATTATTTTACACCCGAGAAAAGTCTGAAATTAAGTGAAT
>NC_051400.1:9740974-9741146 GCF_015228065.2 Penaeus monodon
CACCGTTTTAAATTAAATCAAACTTTAACTTCTGTTTATTTAGCTCCTCCTCCGCCTTAGCCTCCCTCGCGCGCTCGAATCGTCTGTTGAAAAGGAAGCTCTGAGGAGGTTCATCGCGTGGGGGTTTCAAGTGACCCGGAAACCTGGCTGTATCTTGCCTGACACTTTCTGT
>NC_051400.1:9741316-9741441 GCF_015228065.2 Penaeus monodon
TTCTTTTTTGTTTTTATTCTTATTTTTCCTTTTGTTTTGTTTTTTCTTTCTTTCTTTTTCGTTATGTTTTACTTTTTTTTTCTTAATCTTTTTTTTTCTTCCTTATTTCTTTGTTCCTCTTTTTT
>NC_051400.1:9741803-9742238 GCF_015228065.2 Penaeus monodon
ATAAAGTCCTTTTTTTTCTTCCTCACACTCTTTCTTCACACCTAATTTTTAACTCCCAAGCTCATTAGAAATATCTGACTGACGCTGAACACTACTTTCCGACAGGAGGCAGAACTTACGCCAGAGTACACCACAGCGGGAGTAACGTGTCCCCGGCCAATCTACAGCTGGCGGTGCCCTACGAGAGGAACGGATGACTTGTGGAGGCGTTGTAGTGATTAGCCTGACTGCCGGTGCGCTCGTGGAGACGACTTTGTGTTGATATGTATGTGTATGTGTTTATGTGTGTGTGTGTTTGTGCTGGGGGGTGGGAGTGTGTGTGTGTGTTTGTGTTGGGGGGTGGGTGTGTGTGTGTGTTTGTGTTGGGGGGTGGGAGTGTGTGTGTTTTTGTGTTGGGGGATGGGAGTGTGTGTGTGTTTGCGTTGTGGGATGGTA
>NC_051400.1:9742403-9742487 GCF_015228065.2 Penaeus monodon
AGAAGGAAAAAAAAGTGAAAGATTGTTAAGGAAAGAAAAAAGGAACGAAAAATATTTGGAATTAATCTACTCCCTCGTTCAGGG
>NC_051400.1:9742583-9742850 GCF_015228065.2 Penaeus monodon
TACAAAATGGAATTAATCTATCCCCTCGTTCAGGATAACGCGCCATTGGCCAGACGGGAACTGCAAGTGTAAAAGTTTTTGGTCGATACACTCGTGAGCGAGCGATGTCCCTTCGTAACTGGAGTGTAGATCGCGTTTAGCTATTGCCAGAAGCCAGGTGTGCAAGGCCCTCATTGCCATACCAGAGGGGGTGGGGGAGCGATTGCCGATAAGGGATGCGGCAACACTGTAAGAGGGATGGTGTGGCAACAGTGTGAAAGGGGTGGA
>NC_051400.1:9743686-9743999 GCF_015228065.2 Penaeus monodon
GAGTGTCTAACAGCTCAAGAAAACGGAGAACGAGAGTGAAACAGCGCACACCATCTGCCAAGGACACGTGTTCCCGAGAAACGCAATGTCTGGAAGAGTTTTAAACAGATTGCCTCTGCACGACAACAACATTTCTTGGCAACATTGCAAGATATTCCGTGGTCTTGTCTTCAAATTCCTTTTTCTGCATGCAAGGTGAAAGTCAATTTTGAAATCTACCAGGTCTATTTGCGAGAAAGCTGTGACAGCTATGTCGGGGTATCGCTGTTCTAAATATCCATTATTATACTTGCGTAGTTGTGCATGTGCATGA
>NC_051400.1:9745174-9745256 GCF_015228065.2 Penaeus monodon
AGAGACGCTACCTTGACGCTGCAGGAGAGACGCTACCTTGACGCTGCAGGAGAGACGCTACCTTGTCGCTGCAGAGACGTGT
>NC_051400.1:9745513-9745776 GCF_015228065.2 Penaeus monodon
GTCCGTAATTCGTCTGTTGTGCATGTGTGTCCGTAAATTCGTTTGTGCAATTTAGTTTTGTAATGTCTTTGAGCACGAATAATACACTTAAATCCTTTTCAACAATGAGTCTGGTTTTTCACCTTTAAATCTAAAATGATTACACTAAAATATCACTGATAAGATTGAACCTGAAAAAAATGAACAATAAAATAAGCAAACGCCATATATTGAACTAAGCCTCCAAGATCGGTCAGAATCACCATAAGAAATTATAAAGAAAA
>NC_051400.1:9745833-9745941 GCF_015228065.2 Penaeus monodon
CGTATAAATGTAACGTCAGAATTGCTACACCCCAAACCCCCCCCCAACCCCTACCCCCTCCCCACCCTACCCCACCCACCCCGGCCATCAGGAACAAGGCACCTTACT
>NC_051400.1:9745986-9746114 GCF_015228065.2 Penaeus monodon
ATCGGCCTCGAGTAAAAGACGAGAAAAATGCAATGGCTTGTGAAGAGAGTCTAAAAGTCTCTTCCTGTAATCCCCGCCATTTTGGAAAACGAGGAATTATACTGATAAAAGCTCAGGGTTCGTCTGAT
>NC_051400.1:9747254-9747403 GCF_015228065.2 Penaeus monodon
GGCCATGAACTCGATCGTAGTTTTATGGTTTTATTGCGAGATGGACGAATCGTTGCGAAAAGAGACGAAAAGACGTGGGGTTTCGTTCAGTCCTCGTGGGCGCGTCGTGAGTGACGTCATTGGGGTCACATGATGCTGCCTCTCCGGTA
>NC_051400.1:9747720-9747799 GCF_015228065.2 Penaeus monodon
GAGACTCTCTCCAGAAATTCATATTAGCTCTCATTCCGGGGCACCATTTTTTTCTTTCAGGTATCGAGATTTTAACACT
>NC_051400.1:9747833-9747989 GCF_015228065.2 Penaeus monodon
GCCTGTAATTTAGATTTAAGAAAAAATTATAATATTTCTATATTTGAAACGATGACTATAATGGTGATATTCATTCTAAAGACACAAAGAGATGATAACCCTTTTCAATGTTGCTATTGATATTATCTGTTACTATCAATGTTTTTGCTATTGCAG
>NC_051400.1:9748310-9748407 GCF_015228065.2 Penaeus monodon
CAAGGAACTCGTTTTCTGATTCTGAATATCTGTTATCCGTATACATAATTATTGTCTTGTCATTCATATAAAAAAACATATAAGGGAATGTAAAATG
>NC_051400.1:9748504-9748871 GCF_015228065.2 Penaeus monodon
AAAAGAAAAAGAGAGGGAATGCACACGATACATGCTGTGTTTATGTAGGGTTACATGAACACATCTCGCATTCTCACCGACTTGAAACATTTTATATAACCAGTATTTTCCAGAATTCAAAACCTATTCCATTGCAAAGGGTTATAATCTATTCCTGTGCATACATTTGTGTACGTGTTTATTGAGGATTGATTTTGTTTTAGTCATGCAGTGGAAGTAAAGAGCAACATTGCAGAGTGGAATTCGTTACTGCACGTTATCACTTGACTGTGCCCCGTAATGTATGCAAATAATCATTGTCATGATACCTTAAAAAGGGAAATGCGTAGCTAACAGTTTGATGAGTCAAGTTGCAACACTGAAATAG
>NC_051400.1:9749258-9749364 GCF_015228065.2 Penaeus monodon
TGTCTTCACGAGTAAATATAAAGAATTCTTTAAGCATCATACACTGAAGTCAACATTCTCGTTATATCTCTGTTGACATCGCTGAAGAAAGAAGATAAGGAGAGAC
>NC_051400.1:9749481-9749796 GCF_015228065.2 Penaeus monodon
ATCTACAATTAGAGCGGAGAAGGGAGCGTGCATGGAGCCGCCAGAGAGCGCTTTGTGGTGCCTGTTTGCTTAACTGAATTGACTCTCTTTGGCACTGACGAAGACAAACAGCGACCTTCTCAGTGCCTTTGTGGCATCGCGTCGTTTTTACTCCACTTTCTCTCGTTAATTGTCCGTCTCCTTCATTTTCCTTTCAGGGTGTGACAACAGTTGCGCTAAATAGACAGCAAACACATTTAATGTCGGCGTGTAGATGTGCAAACAAACAGGAATTGTATACGTATAATGTGCGAAAGAGTGTCCTTGAGCAATGTA
>NC_051400.1:9750045-9750210 GCF_015228065.2 Penaeus monodon
TTTTCATCTTTGTGTGTTTCGACCTTGTGAACCAGGGGTTGCCGAGAATCACACGAGACCACGACTCAGTGAGTGAAAGCAGTCAGAGTACGATATAATATGCATGCTTTAGGGTAAGTAATATATGGAGTCGTATATACGGTTTTAAGTGGGAGGATATAATGC
>NC_051400.1:9750504-9750658 GCF_015228065.2 Penaeus monodon
TATGGAAATTAAAATCTCTACAACATTCACAGATAAAATAAATCCCATCCATGCTGCATAAAGTACTGCACATACTCTCATTCGCAAATGAAAACATACCAGCTGCTAGAGGACGAAGATAACCCACGTTTACGTTAGAACGACCTGTGCTACA
>NC_051400.1:9751024-9751637 GCF_015228065.2 Penaeus monodon
TTTTTTTTCTACCCCTTTTGCATACCTTTATCTTGATTATTTATTCATGCACGTAATATATTATTCATGTATCCTAATAACCACCCAGACAGACATTTTATTAATATTTTTCTAACAATGAAAAAAAAAAAAAAATATATTTTTTGTAGCGTGTATACAGTATATCACTATGACTTTATCTCACTTCGCTATATTAATGTATGTAATTATATAAAAAAAGAAAAATAACCCTTGAATTTTTTTTCTGCTATACACATTTTTGTAGCATGAGTTTAAAACATCGTGGATTGAGATTATTCTAAATATATTCCTGTTCTTAAATAAAACGTTCACAGTTTTATTTATATACTTATCGTGAAGAAATTCGTTCTGTGTTTAGTCAGAACCGGTCTTTTTAACATACATAGAATACACCTGAGGTCGATACCCTTTGCCCTTGCACCACAGGGAGTGTAACAGTCAATGTGTCGAGTAGTCTGCCATGAGAGTCATGTTGATTAAAGGGATATCCGATATGGAATGTTTTTTTTATTTAACGATTGAAAAAGGAACCTAAGAAGTGTTCATTCAATCTATTTACTCCGGATTAATTACTATTGCTATCTTGCTATCT
>NC_051400.1:9751830-9752313 GCF_015228065.2 Penaeus monodon
TTATTAAAAACTATAAATCTCCTTTGTATCCTACACTAATTTCCTTTATTATCGCCCTATCTACAACCGCCACACGGAATGTAACTCCTTGAAAACCCTGTTACGCAATACGTACTAAAATCCCTCATTTCCCAACGGGCGAGTCGCACCTACATGCAAGATCCCCAGTTGTCTAAATCGACATCAGGAGGTCAGGTGCTCTCTCGAGTCGTCAGCTGATCGTAACTTTTCCTTCGTACAATAGGAGAACCGGTGAAATAGATCTCCCGAAATATGCACCGTATTCATGTATCATTGCTTTTAATCTGCGTCATAACTTCCGTAGCGAGGCGGAGAGGGTAATGGCGACGAGATATGGAGGATTGGATTCCGTTTATTGCGGGAGAGAAAAGGAGAAAGTGTTTTATGTGGATTCAAATCTCTTTGTTCAGTGATGGTCGGCACAACTTAATCCCGTGGTCTCTAATGTATTATCTCATGTAT
>NC_051400.1:9752564-9752755 GCF_015228065.2 Penaeus monodon
CAAAACATTATCAAGTAATCTGATGATCTAATTATCAGGTATCTAATTATTTGATTATCAAGTATCTAATTATCTAAATATCAAGTAAACTAATTATCTAATTTTCAAGTATCTAATTCTCTAATTAAAAATTATCATGTATCTAATGTATTATATATATATTTTCATTATTCAAAAAGCATTATCAAGAA
>NC_051400.1:9752792-9752942 GCF_015228065.2 Penaeus monodon
AAACAACATTAAAAAAGAAAAAGAAAAAAAGAGATAGATAGAGAATAGAACAAGAAAAAGAGAAAAGAAAAGAAGAGAAAGAAAGAAAGAAAAAAAAGAAAAAAAAGAAAATAAGAAAAGAAAAAAAGAAAAGAATAAGTAAGAAAGACG
>NC_051400.1:9753122-9753458 GCF_015228065.2 Penaeus monodon
GAATACTAATCTCGAGGAAATATCCCCTTCAAAAAGTGTCCCCGTTTTTCCCCTACAACCCTTTTCCCCTACAGCCTTTTCCCCTAACAATCCCCATTTTCCCCTGACAATTTCCTTTTCCCCCGACAGTCCCCAGCCACTCTCCCAGGTCTAACAACTCCTCATGAACAATGCATCACAGCCCCTGGTAAAGCGAGCAGAATCCGCTGAACTGCTGTTAATAATTTCAAAAGGGATTAGGCACGCTTTCCAGCACGCAGTTGTTATTATTTTTTTGTTTGTACATTTTTCCAGCATTATTTAGAAACATTCGAAAACATATTTATAAAATGTGTC
>NC_051400.1:9753895-9754874 GCF_015228065.2 Penaeus monodon
GAGTACCTCCGTAACCTTCTCACGCTTTCCCCAGAATTCGATTTCGTACCTTGGCAGCAACTTTTCAAGGGTGAAAGCCGTCAACACAACTGACATATTGATCTTATTGGTTGATTCAATTCCGCATCCGATTCTAGAACAATATTTGATAGAAAATGGGAATTAATTGATGTGTCTGCCATTAGTTTTATTGATTAATGTAATTAGATATAAACTTAAGCATTTCTACTTTTAAGTCGTTAGAAAATCATGGTTATTATCGGAAATCACAATTTACACCGACATTGAAGAAACTAACTATGCCAACCGATAACACAGCATTCTAAGACACATTTCCCTTATTACCTTTCCTTCGCAAGTTAATAATTAGGCCAGTAAAGAGGATGCAAAACTAAAAACAAAAAAAAAAACATCCAGAAGCTCCACAATAAGAAATTTCCTATGATAACAGATCTCTTTTGCATTTATTCTTAAAGGTGATTTTACACTTCTAGAAACAAATTTGATGCGGCGACTTAAAATGACGCATTGCTTACTGAAAACTTATTAGTAAATGATATGAAATGAATACGAAAGTTCAAGCTGATATCTCTTAACAGTGAAAAAATGGTAATGCTTTCGAAATTGATTCATTATATCATTCATTTCACGTCTGTATAATGACTGCTTAGATTGCATTTACTCGAGTGAATAATAATTATGAAACGTGATTGCCTAGATTGTATTTATCAATGGATAAAAACTTCAAAATGAATACGATTCATATAAACTTATATTATGATACTAAAACATTGAAATATTTCTCAAGCAGAGAAATGATGTACATTTAAAAGATAAACAGATTTCCTGAACAAACAGTAAATACAATAATATAAACAGAGTGTGTTCATTTGCCTCAATTTTCTGAACAAGACAACTATTCAAAACTTTACCACGGATTCCTTCAACGAATATTTGTGTTGAAAAGATTACTGAGCAT
>NC_051400.1:9754907-9755043 GCF_015228065.2 Penaeus monodon
TTGGAGCAAACATCCTGTGGAATGTGTTTGTGGAATACCATCGTACTTTGGAATTCAAATTGTTCACTTAATGAACTCTGAATGGACTGGCATTACGGCGGGCATGGATTTAATTGTTCTTCCTGGTGTTATTGTT
>NC_051400.1:9755270-9755341 GCF_015228065.2 Penaeus monodon
TTACTGTACCGTCACCAATCCCAGCATCATAAAGGAAATAACATCACCAACATATATCCTTGTATTCAGTG
>NC_051400.1:9755408-9755784 GCF_015228065.2 Penaeus monodon
CTTTTTATTATTATATCATCAACCCTAGCATTACAAACCGACTAACACCATCTACATATATCCCTGTTTTCAGCAAACCCACGTCTCATAACAAGACTTTTAAGCCCATTTGTCATCTGCGACAATAAACAGCCAACAGAAATGCAATTATGGCAAGCAGTAAACCAGAATTTTAAGGTTACTGCAATTGGTTTTAAATGCGAAAGTTGTTGCATAAGTCGTTCTAACGTAAACGGGGGTCCTCTTGCAGCTGGTTTGCTTTCATTGGCGAGTGGGAGTATGTGCAGTGCTTTATGCAGCGTTGACGGGATTCATTTTATCTGTGAAAGTTATGGAGTTTTTGATTTCCATATTTATTTCCCCACTGCTGATGACT
>NC_051400.1:9756018-9756173 GCF_015228065.2 Penaeus monodon
TGACGTTTTAATGGTCTCATATCATCCCATTTAAAACCGTATATACGACTCCATATATTACTTACCCTAAAGCATACATATTATATCGCACTCTGACTGCTTTCACTCACTGAGTCGTGGTCTCGTGTGATTCTCGGCGACACCTGGTTCAAAGT
>NC_051400.1:9757475-9757569 GCF_015228065.2 Penaeus monodon
TTTCCATCCACAAATCACGACTAACAGACACACACACTTTTACAAACGCTTTGCTAAATGTGCTACCGAACATGCATCTCTCCTTTGCTATCTT
>NC_051400.1:9757905-9758157 GCF_015228065.2 Penaeus monodon
TATTATTACTCATAAAATTCCGAATATCAAATAAGTTCGCACGAAGGAATATTACAGACCGGAAAAGAAGTCAGCGTCGATTCCAAACTTTACGAGGTGAGGAAGTGTCAGCGGAGGGTCAGCGGCGGTCACAGCGGTCGGACGCATTTTAGTGATTGGCGCGCGTCTGTGTGAAGATACAAATAGAGAAATCGGTAAGCAAGTTGATAGATCAAAGATTTGCATATATGTTGGCATAAATCAATCAATAAG
>NC_051400.1:9758566-9758818 GCF_015228065.2 Penaeus monodon
GCCAACTGTAGTAAATTTACACGTATTGATGGCCTGAAGGAACGGGCGCCAGCATACGAATACGTGCGTGAAAGTTCAGGGCCATCTTGCTAGCACATTTGTCTCACGGAAGAAAAGAAAAAGAGAGAAACAGTCCGTTGAAATAGCTTTTTCATGTTCACGCGACGATAAATATTTCTTTTGACGCCTCAAGACCCTTTGTTCTTCGTTGCCTTCGAGTGATGATGTGTTTTTATTTCTTTTTTTTGGGGT
>NC_051400.1:9758923-9758999 GCF_015228065.2 Penaeus monodon
GATGGAGAGAGACAAAGAATAAGGTTTTGGTACATGAGGGTATGTGTATCAGTATCTATCTATCCTAATTATATGT
>NC_051400.1:9759199-9759814 GCF_015228065.2 Penaeus monodon
TGTTTGGAGTTCGTGGATGACGGTGGTGTTTCTTCATATATGAACAAGAACAAGAATGACAGTAAAAGATGGAATCGATAATTTTCATAAACCCTTTGTGTATCTCTATGTATATATTTTGTATACTTTCTTATAATCAGTGCAAATATTTTCAGTGGAGAGGAACAGGAGGTGCGTACTGCAGTCAATCCTTAAAGCACACAGATATCGCTTTGCTGTATAGGCCTCCCTTTATCTATTGGTATACGAATGTAAATGCACGTATGTGTTTTGTTTTCAGTAAAAAAAAAGCTGGTCATTTTAATCATAGTCTGCCTTTAAAATCCCTATTTCAACAATTTTCGGAATTGTGCGAATACTTTCGGACGTGTATGTTCGAACGGATTTGGTTCATCTCACCAAAGCTGGATTCGAACTATCGGAAAACCACACACGAGTACATTTAGTATGTTACATTTGAAAGTAGAATGGTCGTTCTGTGCTAATTTCGTGTGGTTGGTTTTCCTTGTTTCGTATCACAAAGAATGGAAGAAAAACAGCAGTGTAAATATAAATGTAGTTAAAAAAGGAAAACACAGTACCACTGTCGTTTCGAGGACAGTTCTATCTTCTTTT
>NC_051400.1:9760990-9761279 GCF_015228065.2 Penaeus monodon
GTACATTTATCTATGTATTTTTGCCAAATGAAAGGAAGGAAAATCAGCTGTTGCTATTACAAGATTACAAACAAAGTGCTTTTACATTGATGAGTTTAACTGCTGTAACCCATTTAATGATAAGATGTGTTTATGTTCTAACTCTAGGGAACCAGAGAGTTGAAAAATAAAGACAACAATTTTCTAGTATAAAATCACAGCTAAATTTTAAATAACTTTGAGAAAATGGTAATATTATTTCTCTGTATGATTAGTTTAATAATTATATAAATACCTATATATCTATATT
>NC_051400.1:9762734-9763148 GCF_015228065.2 Penaeus monodon
TGAGATAGCTTATAAAAGAATTTATTTCACATGTAAAACTTAATTTATCGTGTCCGTAATCAGTCATGTCTTTAGTAAATAACAATGCTGAAAGGACATGAATAGCATACTGTATTCATAAGAAATGAAACACAAAATTCGAAATCAGACGTTCATGCTCACAACCAAAATCGTGTTTCAGTAAATTTCAATATCATTAATTCATCTTTGCATTTGCTCTCCCAATTTAATTACACATACCTTTATCACGTCGGGTCACTTCTACTCATGTCATGGCGCGAACGTTTCATTTCTCAATAATATCACGTCTCCTTCCTTTTCCTTTTCCCATTAACTCCCATTTTCATCTTATCTTTCTTCTTTCCCTATCACTCACCTCAACATCATCTCAGCTTCAAAGTATTTTTTTCACAC
>NC_051400.1:9763179-9763340 GCF_015228065.2 Penaeus monodon
AGCTTGTTGCTTTCTATGCCTTTATCACCTCCTCGCTTCGCTTCCCTCGAGACTCATTGTCCTTATGTCATCTCCTTCGTTATCGCCTCTCTTATCTCTCTTATCGTTTTCTCGTTATGCTCGTCATGTTAACTCAACCTCAGGCGTCACTATGCTTCGTG
>NC_051400.1:9763560-9763780 GCF_015228065.2 Penaeus monodon
TGCCAGATTGTCACCCTTCCTCCTTCGGCCTCCCGTGATCCTCTCCTCCTAAAAAATGCAATGTCATTCATCTCAGTCTGCCTCGTCATCTCAACATCTTTCGTTGTCTTGTCTTTCTCATCATGTCTCCATCAATGTCATCTCAATCTCCTTCATTTTGCTGTTCTCATCATGTTTACTTCATCTCCCGTTGGTCTCTCTCTCTCTGTCTCCATTGTGA
>NC_051400.1:9764077-9764331 GCF_015228065.2 Penaeus monodon
TCATTTTGCAAGGGATGTGATTTGTTGCATAGCAATAACACGCTTAATAAGTGTCTTGTTTTGAGATATTTTCTTCAATTCTCGCTCACTCATTTTCTCTGTGTTTTTCGTGTTTCTAGTCTACTGAATGGAAAATCGCTATCAGTTGTGTTGTTATTCCTCTTTTACCTTTGTTCGACTATCCACTCTTTCGTATTGCTATTTTCTTGTCTTTATCCGATTTTCTCACCCGTTCTCTACTCCGTTCCCCTATC
>NC_051400.1:9764395-9764587 GCF_015228065.2 Penaeus monodon
CGTGTCACTCTCACTCGCTTCTCCATGCACCTCCTTCCGTGTCCTTGGTTCTCTTCGGACTCGAACGCGATACTTGCGTTTTCATTCGGAACTGTCCATGAAGGGCATCCTGGCTCGCCCTTGCATCCGCCTTCCTCTCGCGTGGCCCGGATGCTGGGCGGCGCCGTCCGATTTGCTCTGCGAGTGAGTTAC
>NC_051400.1:9764635-9766970 GCF_015228065.2 Penaeus monodon
TAGTATTGGATAAATAAGCTAAGATGCCCAATGGATAGTTGGTTTTGCTTATGACAAAATATCCTAAACAGGAAATTAATTACCAACATCTGTTAAGGGGAACTACACCAAATTGTACAAACATTCTTAATGCAGCGTCCCTTCTTGTGCATCACTCTCATTGGTAACGCATGATTTTTTCGATATCCAGTTTATCAAAATCAGGAAACGTGGGAATATCTGGAAAAGCTAGAACCTGCCCATCCTGTGTGACGTCGAAAGGGTACCTGAGAAACCGCACTGGATGTTCGCCGGCGCCCTTCGTGTACGCTCGTAGCGCATCGTCAGCCAGCTCCCTGATCCTTTGAATGGCGCCCAGGGAGCCCGGGTCTCTCAGCGCGGAATCGGTTTCAGACAGGCCCCACGTGTGCTCGCACCAGAGCCTGCGGCGGAATTCTTGGATGCAACCGTTGCTTATGACATGCTCGACGTTGCCAGTTGTTTACGACTGCTGGGCTAAGATTGCGATTTCTGTGTCTCGATTCCCAGCAAAACTCCGGTCATTGTAATTCGCGGATCCTTACACAATGTAGCAGTCATCTGCTATCAATAGCTTGGAGTGCACATAAATTAGGAAATGGCTGAGATGATGCCACTTTGACTCTTAACTATTGGGCTTTGGTTCTGTGAGGCCATTCTCAGCATAGTTTGGCCTGGACTCCTGCTTCCCTAAACATAGGAACAATAAGTAGTCAGTGGGGTGGGATTTTAAGCCTACTGACTTCAGTTCCTTTGCAATTTCCCGATACATCATCTGCATTGTTTAATACTGAAGATGTATTATCGCCCTTCCTGGATGCGAGAATAAAATGCTTTCGGTGTTCATCTCTGGTAACATAGGAATGACAATGTAGACGCAGAATTGTTATCCCAAACGAATCTTTGATATTATTTTTTTAACAATTTCGTATGGAATTTGATTGACCGTATCGTACTCTCTAGTGCAGTCCCAGTATTAAGAAGAGCCTATAAAATACTGGCTCTCAATGTACAAGAACACTTCCGCATTTCTTATTACTTCGGTGACACCTTTCTCTATGCTGTTGTCAATCCTAGATCCTCCAACCTGAACTAGTGCAGAACTATCAGCATTTTAAAAATCAGCTGATGCGTCATCTATCGATCTTAGCACCTGGGTGATCCAGTAAATACCACCTTGCGTTGTCGAACATGACGCGAAACTACTGCGTATTTCCGTTGGAAGAATTAGGGACTCTTATTCTTTTTTCTGTATATTTAAGAGGCGTCTTCTCTCTCGCTCCCACCTTTCTCTAAAGTTCTTAAGAAGGTTCAGCGTAACAGGGCCACTCACTCGTGCGTGAGTGTCGTGCCAAGGCTGCCGTGGACCTTATTCAGATGAAAGATTTACAAAGGCATTCCTGAAATCGTTTGCATGTTCTTTTGCAAGCGTTGAGAAAAGACAGTGTTGTGATGTATCCCACCTACCCTTAGAGACATCATACCCCCCTAAATATGCCACCACTCCATCTCTGATAGAGTCTGCTATGATGCACTTTTAGTGGTGCGTCCACATAAACTGAGGTTTTATGTTATAGGCGCAGGCGTTTGCCCTTTTAGCAAAAATAATGTCAATGTCAGTGCCTTTGAAATATTCCCTTATAGTAGCTTCATCTGTGTCACTGAACTTAAGAAAATAACCTATCTCTTTCCAGAGAAGTAATTTTATTTCGACACCTTCTGCATCCTTTTGCTTCAAGATTTGACCGAGAGAGAGCTCACTTTCTGCCCTATTCAGCAAAATTTCAGGGCATAAAGAGTATCCTATTATATAAATATACTCTCTTGCTTCTCGAAGATCATTCTCTATCATTGGGAACAATCCCTTGCCCTCTGGAAAATGGGGAATTAGACCACTGTGAGCGTCATTAAAAAGTTCGACAGATCCACCTCTAACAGCACGAAAATACACGCTAGGAACCTGGATAACTTTCCTTCCCCTTGAAGCAAGTTCCAGCGCCTGCGTTTCCTCGCGAACTGGGGCTTCATCCTACGGCGATATGGCCGAAGAAAGAAATCCTGGATTTATACTATTTTTTGATTTTTCTTCTTCCAAATCCAGAATAGGTTTCCCAGAGGTATCCACAGCAACTTTGCTGTTTTCTGACAAAATTCTACTGCACTCTGCCAAGGTCCTCTTACGTCCTTCCCCCGGGCCAGTTTAGTAACACAGGGTGATTACTAATATAGAGGCCAAGATAAAAAGGAGTAAAATTATTACAAGAAATTTGACTAAATACATGAGTCAATAAAACTATAATTTAAATCCATGATACCA
>NC_051400.1:9768056-9768179 GCF_015228065.2 Penaeus monodon
TCGCCAAGGGCTCGCTCACATATGCGCGTATATAAGCAAGCTCAGCACACGCGCGCGGGCGACGCCCTAGATAAATAGATAAAATTTCTGGGGCTGCGAATCTGCTTTTGAATTCCCTGAGGT
>NC_051400.1:9769865-9770141 GCF_015228065.2 Penaeus monodon
TCCCTTCCTCGCCTCCCCCCCCCACACACACACCCGCCCTGGCCGCAACCCCCGTACGAGGAACGGAGGTCCCCCCGCGACCCTTTCGAGCACCAGTTCATCTCGAAGGAAAGCAAGATGAAGATCCAGCGGCTCCTCCCGAAGTCCATGCGCAGGAACCCCGTGGTGCGCGCCATGCCAAGGTGGACCTCGGAGCCCGAGTCCACCGAGTGGTTCGACAACTTCAACCTTGACGGCGAGGAGCTGATCGGCTTCGTGCCCGAGCCCCAGCAGGCC
>NC_051400.1:9770197-9771104 GCF_015228065.2 Penaeus monodon
AGCCTGCAAGGGCGAGAAGAAGGAGGAGACGCCCGAGCCTACCGAGAAGGGCTTCGTGGTCGTGGACGGCAAGCAGCACGTGATCGCCCTGGGCACGCCCGCCTCCTACCAGGTCCTGGTGGAGACGGAGTTCAAGGCGCCCGCCAAGCAGAACAGCGAGCAGGCGCACAAGCGGCAGCAGAAGGCCGACGAGAACCGCACTCAGCACCTCAAGATGGTGGCGGAGGAGATGCGGACGTCGTTCTTTGCAAGCACAGGCGAGCTGCTGATTGCAGAGCTGGTGGTCGCAGGGCCCGCCAGCACCAAGGACGCCCTCATCAAGCTCCTGCCGCAGCAGCTGGCCAAGATCGCCTCCAGCACGGCCACCAGCCAGTCCGGGAAGGCGGGCTTGTGGGAGCTGGTGCAGGGCATGCTTGCACAGGAGCACAAGCAGGAGAGGGAGCGACTGGGGCTCAAGCCCAAACAGTACAAGCCCGGCATGCAGATGCCCGTCGCCCAGTGCCAGCAGGCTGGCAAGCATTAGAAGGCAGGCAAGCACCAGCAGGCTGAAAAGCACCAGCAGGCTGACAAACAGCAGAAGGCTGACAAGCACCAGAAGGCTGACAAGCACCAGAAGGCGGGAAAGCACCAGCGCCGTGGCAAGCACGAGGAGGACAGCGAGCCCGAAGACTGCGGCAAGCACAAGCAGGCGAGCAAGCAGCCCGCCAAGCACCAGAAGGAGCAGTGCAAGAAGGGCAAGAAGCGCTGCAACTGAAGATCCGGCCGGAGGCGGACTGAGGGACTGATTTGTTATCTGGTGAAAAGGATTTTTTTGTTTGTTTATTAGTGAAAAGGAAACGTTTCTGTTTGCTTATTAGTGAAAAGGAAACGTTTCTGTTTGCTTATTAGTGAAAAGGAAGAGTTTTAG
>NC_051400.1:9772328-9772400 GCF_015228065.2 Penaeus monodon
ACCACTCGTTTAAGTCTTTGAGAACTGACGTCGTGTTTACGTATCAAGAATTCATAGTCAATTCAATAGTTA
>NC_051400.1:9772603-9772919 GCF_015228065.2 Penaeus monodon
TAATTTAATAATCATATCATTTCACATTTCCCTGAGTCAACAACTGCATCGTTATTCTCATGAGACAGTAAATGATTCAATATTGTTTTAACAATCGGTGTTCCTATATAATTTCACATTACACTGAATCAACAACTTTACTGTTAAGCTGTTGTCTCTGGAGAAATTTCAACATGACTGGTTCCTCATTGCAGATTGTCCTTTCGTCGCAAAGCATATCAGCTCAGTGCAACGCATCTGACACACACACGCAAAGGGACACTTAAGCATCGTCCATGAATTCGCAATATTGCCTGTTTTATCTTGCATTGCGCTG
>NC_051400.1:9774640-9774942 GCF_015228065.2 Penaeus monodon
CTTCAACTTTTTCAAGAAACTTTCTGACTGATTTTATATTGAATATATATACTCAGAAATATCTATATTTCAGCATCTACATAATGTTCAACTGAACGAATTAATATTGCTTAACGTGTGAAATATTCATTACAAGAAAGAGGCAAAAAATCAACCTACTGTTTCTGTTCAAAATATATTCAGAATATATATTTCCTGTTACAAACATATTCTTTCTTTTCTAAATATATTCTCTGTTCAAAAAGTATTCAAAATATATCCCCTGTTTGGGGTGTATTCAAAATATAATCTTTGTTCAAGAA
>NC_051400.1:9774990-9775155 GCF_015228065.2 Penaeus monodon
GCTAAATATATATTGCCTGTTACAAATATATTCAAAACATATTCTCCGTTCAAAAAATACTAAAAATATATCCACCGTTCAAAAATATTCAAGACATATTCTCCTTTCAAAAATAATTCACACCATATTCAAAATCCGAAAACATTCAAAACAATATTCTCTGTT
>NC_051400.1:9775195-9775430 GCF_015228065.2 Penaeus monodon
CATTTCTCACTTCCTTCTGTACTCAAGTTCTTCCAAGTTCATCACTGTACACACTTCACTCTTTATCTCCAGGTTCAACCCCTAAAGTATTTATACTACTCTCTTGAACTGAATGAAATTGCTTTGAACACAGACTTTGGGATAATAAAAAATTCCATTAGGCAGAGTGCATTCAGCAAATTAAGTCTTTAATCAAAGCAACGGATCTGGTCTTGGAGTTCACGAAAAGAAATGA
>NC_051400.1:9776575-9776720 GCF_015228065.2 Penaeus monodon
AAGAAACATGAAAATAACAACATCATTGCAAAAATACAAGAACACGATAAATAACACGATAACACAAGGAAACGTTAAATAAAATCTAACAAAGACAATAGAATAAAGTTAGTGGTAAACGAAATTGCAAACACGGATACGTGGG
>NC_051400.1:9776785-9776851 GCF_015228065.2 Penaeus monodon
GTCTTTTGTTTAATCTATATTCTACTTTCAACTGTGCCTTTTTCACATTTCTAGCTTTGCCCGTCG
>NC_051400.1:9777706-9777912 GCF_015228065.2 Penaeus monodon
GTTAAACTGTAAACATTGTCAGTTAAAAAAATATGAAAAAAAGTCACTGAACAGACGAAAGATTAAAGAAATATTCATTAATTATATAATTTTCGTTGAATTTTAATCAAAGAAAACTGAATCGGAGAATCAAACAAAAAATAATATCAAACTTAACATAATTACAATCATTAATGCAACTGCAATAATGCAAAATAGGCTTGAGT
>NC_051400.1:9778326-9778655 GCF_015228065.2 Penaeus monodon
ATGATAACATTACAGAAAACGACAAAACTTTTCCTTTGAGGAAATACCTAGATCTACCAGTCGGTAGAATGTCTCCAGAGGATTTCATATCTGTTATTTTATTTTTTTTTTATGGATGGAGTTATGAGTTTTCCTAAACACAATACCATTAATTTCTTGAAATATCTTCATCTTAACACCATTTTCCCCTTTTATTTTGGGCTATGATGTTTACAATAACGAGGTAAAACATTTTATATAAAGGGATTTTTTTTTCCAGAATACGAGAAGGACTTTTGTTTCAAATTTCTTTTCTTCGAGCAATGATATATCGATGAGCCTTCCTCCTA
>NC_051400.1:9778674-9778890 GCF_015228065.2 Penaeus monodon
GCCATATGGAACTTCGTGTTGTTTAGAAATAGAAAATATTTCATGGTTTCCTATGTCTCTATCTTCCTCCATGGTATATAGGTCAGTCTTCAATAATTTTCTTTTCTTCCAAATGGTCGTTTCAGTTTTCAAAATCTCTCTCTTTATATCTTATATAATTCTCTTGCCTTCCAGCTTAGGTATATATCCGTATGATCTTTCCTTCCTACCCTCCTT
>NC_051400.1:9778954-9779064 GCF_015228065.2 Penaeus monodon
TTTCACTGTTCAAAATCTCCCTCTCTCTACATCTTCCATAATCCTCTTTTCCTCTTTTCTTCCAGCATAGGAATATATTCTTAAGAGCTTCCTACTCTTCCTACCCTCCT
>NC_051400.1:9779149-9779395 GCF_015228065.2 Penaeus monodon
GTTCAGTGTTCAAAATCTCTCTTTACATCATCACTCTCTCCCTGCATTGCCTGTATCCGACAGCAGAGGATATCTCCCGTCATGTTTGAACAGGGGACCTCTATGTCTTTCCCATGAAGGTATTACTTGGGAAAAAGATCCTCCTCGGAATTTATATTACATTTGTTGTATTTTCCGCACAGTTCTTATTGTCGAGGAGAAAATAAAGGTGAAAATATGAGACGCTTTTGGTTCCCCATCGAGGAA
>NC_051400.1:9779601-9779964 GCF_015228065.2 Penaeus monodon
AATAGATAAGTAGATAGAGAAAATAAAACATGAATAAAGAGAAAATACCAAGGAGAAATCCAAAGAAAACACGAAAAAGAGAAAAAAATAGAGTGGTAAATAAATAGAGAAAATAAACCACAAAATAAAGAGAGCAAGCAAGAGAAAGAAGGATATAGAGAAAAAGAGGTAAATAAACAGACAGAGAAAACAACACACAAACAAAGAAAACACGAAAGTGAGAGAAAGACAGAGAGGGAAAGAGGAAGATAAATAGACAGAGAAAAAATAAAACACAAAGAAAACACAAAAGAGAGAGAAAGATATAAAGAGAAAGAGACAAATAAACAGAGAAAACAAAACACAAAACAAAGAAAACACGAC
>NC_051400.1:9780062-9780418 GCF_015228065.2 Penaeus monodon
CAAGAAGTAAATAAATAAACAGACAGCAAAAAAAAAAAAAGAAAAAAGGAGAGAGAACAAGAGAGAAAAACCAGAGCGAGAAAGACCGACCATTAGGGTCTGTGCCCCGTCCCTGTGCTCCCCTTAATGGGATGCATACCAGTGGCTAAAGCAATTAAACTGAGTGTAAAAGCGTATAAAATGTCGTTTGGATTCACCGAAAAAAGAGAGAAAAAAATGTCCTTGAGAATAATAGGAAGAATAATGGGAAAGGCGAGTGTCAACATTAAGCCAGTGGAAAGCCAGCTGCGTTATTTATAATGATCTTGGCTGGCTTTTTATTTTTTTTATTTTCTAATGGATTTTACGGTTGAGTA
>NC_051400.1:9780668-9780754 GCF_015228065.2 Penaeus monodon
TTTCATTATTTTATTTTGTTTCTATACTTCTTTCCATGTTTATCTTTATCATTACGTTATATTGTTATTTCTTTCTGTAGTTTACA
>NC_051400.1:9781000-9781142 GCF_015228065.2 Penaeus monodon
GTATGGTAGATTTTAGGGTAATGAGATGTGAAAATTCGTTTATATAATGGGTGTTTTACGAGTTTAAGAAATCCTATGGAGTTTAAATATTCGTGTATTTAGGAGAAACAGATCTTCCTTAAAGTAATTATTGATCGTGAAA
>NC_051400.1:9781887-9781997 GCF_015228065.2 Penaeus monodon
TTAACGTGTAAATCAGGTCTAGCAACAAAGGCGGGACTGCATGCGAGGCTTCTTAATGGTGGGGTATGCGTCAAGGGGGCTAGAGGGAGGAGGCGAGGGGAAAAGAGGAA
>NC_051400.1:9782894-9783744 GCF_015228065.2 Penaeus monodon
GAGAAAAAATTCGTTCGTAAACTTTACAATTTATGATTATCAGTATCACCAACGTATCTATTTTTTTCTCTCTCCCTTTATCCTTCTTCTCTTTTCCTCCTCTCTTAAATATACGAAAATACGATAAAAAAGAGACCCCCCCCGTGTGTTCCCTGCATTTCTAAGATCCTTTCCATTAGGGAAATGACTGTAACGTAGCCTGAAATTTCTCTCCTGTACCTTCGTCTCTCTCGCCTCCTTTCGTTCGACCTCTAAACGGAGGCAATTTTCTATCCACTCTATTCTCCACTTTACAACTTCTAAACGCCAAGCTTGGAAATATATTCACTTACATAGATTGTCTCCAGGATGGGTGAGTTGTATTTACTTAAATTTTCATGGTTGTCATTTGTGGCTTTTTGGCCAAGGGGCAGAATCTATTGCAGGTCTCTCCTTGGAGGTGTAGGGGCTCGTTACATGGAAAGCTAAGGAGGATGAATGGTTAATGGTTAAAATAAATGTAATAGATACTAAAGAAGAATTATCGTAGGACATGTTTAGTACGTGTTCTTTTTTTTTGGGGGGGGGGGGGGATGAGAACATTAAGAATATGATTCATTACATACATTCCTGGATTAGGGGTTAGACAATACTATCATTAAGGGTCCCTGAAAGTCTTAATATTGTCCGAAAGTCTTAATGTCGTTTGCAAATCTTAACAGTATGTGGAAGTCTTAACTTTGATTGAAAGCCTTAATACTCTCTGAAAGATTTGACTTTGTCTGAAGAACTCAATATTGCCTGAAAGTTATGTCCATAGCACACTGGACACAGGGCTTTGCGTCGTTAACACCCCCCACCCCCCAAAAAA
>NC_051400.1:9783862-9784036 GCF_015228065.2 Penaeus monodon
TATTATGGCTTGGACTTTCGATATTTGGCGTTTCCGCTTCATTTATAGAATCCATTTTTCCCCTTCTACTGGCAACTTCCTTTCCTCTATAGCTTATGGATGGAAATGCTTTTTAGATACAAATTTCGACCTTGATACCCCTCTCTTTTCCATGTTGCTTGGAATTTTCGATGT
>NC_051400.1:9784809-9784975 GCF_015228065.2 Penaeus monodon
GCCCGTGCGCGAGCGCAAATATATGGAACAAAATACAACGTACGCATATTCTCTTGATACAAAAACGAACACCTCAGTTATCAATGCTTAAGAATTTGAAGATACAGAAGATGAAATATGAGTTTGTTTTCATCTCTTTTTCGTGTTTCCCTCTTCTCACCCTCCC
>NC_051400.1:9785092-9785657 GCF_015228065.2 Penaeus monodon
CTTTTATCTCTATTTCGCAGCCTTTCCCCTCTTTCTCCTTCCCGTTTTCATCCCTCCTAAGCTTTTCAGATTTTAATTTTCTCTCGCACCGAATAATATATTTTGGCTTTCTTGTTATTTTACGCTTTCTGGCTCGGTTCGGAACCACGATTTTCCCGTCACGTAGCGGTAGCATGATGCTTGTTGTTGTCCAAAGCGCCTGTGGTACATACCTCATTGTAATTATGTATTTAATTCGATTTTTTGATTGGATAAAAAGGTACGTCGAATTATGACATATATATAATCGAGGCACCGCGTTTGGGAGTTAATGGTGAATTCAGAACGAGAATATTATAAACAGGAGTGAAATATTTTAAAGAGTGTCTGATATCGGATGCTTTCAACGGAATTTGAAGAAATCGATATAAAGATATTAATCTAAAGACGAAGAAGAAATCCCTCTTTCTATATACACCTTTGCTAGTATATTGTAAAAGGACAGTGAATCAATTGGAGGTGGCATAGCTTAATAGCCGAGCGCTGGCATGGCAAACGCAAGGTCCTGAATTCGGCTAGCCCCGCG
>NC_051400.1:9786039-9787308 GCF_015228065.2 Penaeus monodon
TTCCGTTTTCTTTCACCAAGATCAAGGAACACGAACCAAGCTTAGCAGGAAAGAAAATGAACCTTATGGACCAAACATAAGGAAAACTCACCTTTTCGAATGAATTCGTCCACTCCATACCTTTGCTTCATCAGGTCTTCACCAAATGCTGTATGCACTGTGACGTACCTCCAACTTCCAGCAAATATGTACAGATGCGTATACAATCCCATGAGTCTTCCTCCTTCCTTTAGTCCCAGGACCTACATCTCAATATAGCGTCTACCCAGTCAGTAGGTACCTGTAGAAGACGCAGTGTAAATACAAAGAGGTCCTTGAATTTCTCACGCAGGGAAGGAGTCGTCAGTATTTCCTTTTAGTCTTTGGTAGGTGAGTGGACGTTTCTTTCTCTCTTTGGAGGAAAGGGAGCTGTGCTAAGGAAGAGTGAAAATCAGGGGGAAGGGTTAAAGAGACGATCTTAGTGATTAAATAGAGTACTATACCTTATAAAATACTTTGGTTGTAACAGGTCCTGGAGAAAGCAAGTTGTCTAGGAAGTATACTGTCGACCAAGGGTATGATTAAATGGCTCGTTCATATAAGCGATTGATTTATCCAGAGATAACGATATGATATTTGATAAATTAAGAGTAAGCATTTCTCCCTACATTACCTTACCGTATCAGAAACATACCTTGCCATATTATAAGGTATGCTTTATCAAACTCATTGTACCAGGCACGTCAAAACACTTTTATCTATAGAAACATACCAAACAGGGTAATTTCTGTAAAAACCCAATATTTTTCTCATTTCACTTCAAATACAAAACACCTACATTTGCCCAAATCCCTTACACTGCACAGAACTTCGTTGTGGCAGTAAGAAGTATCAAGATTTCAACAAACTTGAAGCCAAAAACCTTAGCTGGAAAGGGTTCTCTTCACTCACTCACAGTGGAGAGGTCTAGCGAAATCACGATGTGTTGAAATTCTATAAACTATTATTTTTATTACAAATCGTGTGGGGATGATTCTATTCTTATATGCAAACAAGTTTTTGATATATGTAACACTTCGATATAGACAAATAACCTTTCAAAATATACAAAAAACCTGCGATATATACAGATATCTTTTCAAAATGTGCAAAAAAACATCGGCATATATAAATAACCTTTCGAGATTTGCAAGAGCTCTTCGACACACACAAATAATAAAATTGAACCATTCAAATAACCCTTCAAAATATGCAAATAATCCTTCGACATAGACAAACAACCCCCCCCCC
>NC_051400.1:9787327-9787498 GCF_015228065.2 Penaeus monodon
TGCCGTCTCCTCCTTATTCTTTGAATTTCTAACCAAATAAACGATTAGCAGGTATCATGAGGCATACTCCTTATTCCTTCGACTTCCAGCCTAGATCCCTCATCAGTCTTTGCAAGGATTGGGCCTCATCCTTCGGAAAGCCTGAGGATTTAGTGTCATTAAGCGAACCCC
>NC_051400.1:9787980-9788066 GCF_015228065.2 Penaeus monodon
GATGGCAAACATTGATAATGACAGTAACGGTGATTTTAACTATAAGAAATACATTAGTAACTGCCGAAAACAAACAACGTAATTAC
>NC_051400.1:9788430-9788602 GCF_015228065.2 Penaeus monodon
CCTGATATTATATTGTACAAAAATGAAATGTATATTCTTTACCAACAAAGGAAATCCAACTAAAGGTTAGTATAGGCAATCGTCCATCTCAACTTTTCCCGAATTTATCTTGTTTCCAATGGCGGTCCCGAGAACCTCACGCCGACTATAAACAAGGTAAGCCTTTAAACCT
>NC_051400.1:9788662-9789063 GCF_015228065.2 Penaeus monodon
GGATAATAATGATACAAATCAACACTACCATCTGGAAGATTATGAAACCTCACCAAACACCATGTTACTGTTACTATGTCACACGCTCCCATGCATTAACTTTCAGGAAATGCACAATATAACACGCACGACACCCCCACCCCCTCACAACGCTTCTTTCTTATTTAGGACAGAAACACCAAAACAATATTGCGTCTATCTACTCAGTATGCGCCCGAAGATCTTACAGAGTAAATAGACAGAGCTCTTTGCATTCCTGATGTTGGAGGTAAAGAAGTAACGCCATTTCCACACGATTCTTGGGTAAATAAAGCGATTGTTCTCCCTTTGAGGAAACGCTAGGGTAGGTGAGGATGAAGACAGAGATCTGTAAGAGAGATGAGGGATGGAAGGTAGTTTCT
>NC_051400.1:9789747-9789855 GCF_015228065.2 Penaeus monodon
ATCGTATCAACATATCTCAGAAGAAAATACATTAATGCTTTAAAAAATATATTCATGACAAACATACTGATTTGCGTTATAACTATGCTGCATGAAAACAACACTGAC
>NC_051400.1:9790013-9790337 GCF_015228065.2 Penaeus monodon
GTAAACGTAACTCAATCTATGTATTAAATCAACTCATCTACACCACAGAGAACGCAGTACTTCAATATATTATGAAACATATCACTCGATATTTGATTAATTTCCAAAATAAATCAAATGTTCAATTATACCCACTTACCACTTCCCTGCGACGGTAAGAAAAAAAATCCAAGATCCTGGCGAACATGAGTTAAAAAAAAGGAAAAAGAAAAGTCTATTATTCACTCTTACATAGAAAATCTTTTTAGTGAATCTTTGGTGTGTTGATCCCTTCTACATGCATCCTTTGTGAGGGAATCATTGCATCTAGGATTTCGATGTATG
>NC_051400.1:9790615-9790781 GCF_015228065.2 Penaeus monodon
GTCCTACTCCATCAGTTTCTCCCATCTAAGAAAAACACTTAATGAACGCAAGTTAAAGGAACGTCAGAACACAGAGATACGCAAATATGACAAACAAACCAGTAAAACGTATTAAATGTTTTCTTAGCTGAGGAGGACCTCTATTGTGTCAAACATGTTTACAGTG
>NC_051400.1:9790896-9791081 GCF_015228065.2 Penaeus monodon
GCAGGTCTGGAACAAAGCCAAGGGATATAACTGATATTAGTTTAAAACGAAATGATTATTGAAAATTTTCGGTAACTTTAGAAATCGATATTAACATTACCTAGTAAAGCTTCCTAAACATTAACCAAATAATGTTAGTTGAACACTCTTGAACAAATATGTACGAATGGATCTCTTTTTTTTAA
>NC_051400.1:9791245-9791370 GCF_015228065.2 Penaeus monodon
TGTTCACAACGTATTAACCCCCCTCCCCCCCCCAAAAAAAAAAATAAAAATAAATGTCTTAGGGAATCAAGTAATAGAAATTCCACTCATTTCTTTAGTACATAAAAGGGACGTTTCATTCCCTT
>NC_051400.1:9791401-9791598 GCF_015228065.2 Penaeus monodon
GGGAGAATCTGTAGCCAGGAACAAAAATCAACTCGATCTTTCAAAGCGAAAAGACAAGGAAGACAGTCCTAGGAATCCTGTAGAAGAACCGGAATAAATACAGAGTTCTTTGAATTCCTGTTGTTTTGAAGTAGTGGAAGAATCCTTCGTCCGTTTCTTTTTTATTAAAATGGCTGGACAGGAGAAGGAAATTACTT
>NC_051400.1:9792081-9792336 GCF_015228065.2 Penaeus monodon
AAGATATTATAAATTTAATTTGCATTTTGAAGACACGGTTCAACGAAAAACAAATGGGGACTGAATGATAAATAAAAAATAATCCTTATTATTTAGATAACTTACTCTGAAGCTCCGGTGATTAAGGTATTTATTGAAGGGTTCCATCTTTAATACAATCAGTACAAAGCACACTTTATAAAAGCAAATAAAAGTGTTATACATATACAGTGTACTAATTAACTTGTTTACATATATCGCATTATACATCATTCC
>NC_051400.1:9792974-9793143 GCF_015228065.2 Penaeus monodon
CTTCTATTTAATAACACGGTGTCGAGAGTTTTAGGAAATTCCCAGTTGTGTTATGTGTTATTAACTGCCTGATTCTAATACTATTAGATCCTAGTAAAATAACTAACAGGTTCATGAGACGCTGAAAAAACCCTCGTTATAAAAAAATGTAATAATCTAACTAATACAT
>NC_051400.1:9793173-9793260 GCF_015228065.2 Penaeus monodon
GCATATGAAATATATCAAGTTGTTGTGAATACTAGAAACAAACAAATAAAGAAACAGTATATGAAGTAGTGGTATATATCTTTTGAA
>NC_051400.1:9793548-9793765 GCF_015228065.2 Penaeus monodon
GTTGCCTCTCTCCTTTATTTCCTAAAGAATTATTACAGTGTCCCCTGGAGTGACATTATCACTATTTTCGAGGATGAATATTTTACAAATTACGAAATTATAAACACATTAGGTACTGTAGAGGCCTCTAGGGATGATTTCGTAGTGTTATGGCGTATTTAAAGATTCATAAGCGTTTCACTTGGTTGTTGTAGCAAATGCCATTCGGATAAAGGAA
>NC_051400.1:9794084-9794454 GCF_015228065.2 Penaeus monodon
TTTTTCATGTACACGTTCTGGACGTAACGATTTATGGAGCATATTTCAACCGTCCCAAACGTATCCGGAACGTTTTCTGTGACAGATATCGCACGCAAAAACACAAGCGCCCCTGATGCACGGAAAACGATGGCTCCCTTTGACTGCCTACGGTACATTTGCTGTACTGTGTGTGCCAAATGGACCTTCCATCCCGGGCTGTGGTCGGCATAAGTGCCCTTTCTCTTTAAGTTTCGGTGGGGATCGCCATACCCAATTCGCTGTTCCTTCGCTCTTTCAGAATAGCGTGGCTTTTGAATTTCCTTTTTTCCTTGGTATGGGGGTTGGTCAATTAGGAAGGGTGGGTGTGATTTCGCTTGTTTGTAAGGGC
>NC_051400.1:9795026-9795397 GCF_015228065.2 Penaeus monodon
TACGAGAAAGAATATATCATTGAAGCTTTTATCCGACCACTAAACAGCTTGAATTTTCGCCAACACAACGTCCATTGTAGATATGCAAGTCACGTAATTGCAAAAGAGCATATTGCAGTCAACATAATTCTGCCTCTAATTTTCCCAGTCTTAAACTATTAATATTATTATCATGATCATCATTTTGAATTCATAGGCATGCTTGTTCTGTTATTTTACCTTGTAATGCTCTGTAGTATCATTAGGCCAGAATTATTAGTGCAATAACTACCCTGAAAAAAGGTATAAGAGAAATTTTGTATAAATTACTGCTGGTACAATCATGAGGAAATTTTTTTTAATGTTTACACGAAGTTTATTTGCAATAAAGA
>NC_051400.1:9795691-9795890 GCF_015228065.2 Penaeus monodon
TAGCAACAGAAAAATCTTACTAACAACAACAAAGCACAATCGCAATTTCAAACTCAGTAAATCTTTATTTTTTTTTCTTTTCTTCTGCCCTGGAGTTTGGTCATCTCCCCCCCCCCCCACCTTCCACGAGGGAGCCATAGCATTTCGGAGCAGGACAAGAGAGTGGAGACGGTGGCTGAATAGCAAAGTGGGGTTGGCA
>NC_051400.1:9796671-9796797 GCF_015228065.2 Penaeus monodon
CGCACAACCTTCATTCGTTATACAACAACTACTCTCTTTCACATCCATATATTATGACCAATCCCCTGGCTCTCCCGTGGCTTCCTTGAGCCCTCCGTACGTAAAGATGTTCTAACCGAACACCAC
>NC_051400.1:9797043-9797203 GCF_015228065.2 Penaeus monodon
AGGGGCAGCGGCACACGAACGAGAGAATAATTAGGCCCATTACTTGGCTCTTGTGCAAGCAATTAAAGCGTCCTACTGTAAGTCAGCTAGGCCTAAGGGGGAGACTTCAAAGATTCTTTAAAATGGGGGGGCGGCTAAGGGTCGTCGCTGTGGGATGATT
>NC_051400.1:9799551-9799687 GCF_015228065.2 Penaeus monodon
GTGAGTCAGAGAGGGGGATAGAATGGAAGGAGATATAATATAGTTCTTCATAGACTATACAGTAATGTAACGAATAGGTCTACGTGTTTCCATGATTATTAAGTCCTTGCTGTTCAACATTGCTTGAGATATTAGC
>NC_051400.1:9799788-9799891 GCF_015228065.2 Penaeus monodon
CATTAGCTTTATGATCTATTAGCTGGTTATTAGCTCTACGAGTAGATTACTCTCCGGATCCGTAAATTGGCGTTATGCAAATAGGCTGAGTAAGAAATTGCAT
>NC_051400.1:9800290-9800659 GCF_015228065.2 Penaeus monodon
TAATTCCAATATACTTAACAGTACACGCTACGAGACAGGAATCCAGTACATCCCTTGTAAAAAACAAAGAAGCGCCTAGTACTAATTTAACTCAATTTATATGCATCAAAAATGAATATTAATCTACATATTTACACATCGAAGTGGAGCCTCCAAAAATACAAAAGAAAATTAAGAGAAACAGTGACGGGAATAAAAAAGACATAAAAAAGAAAAAGAGTAAAATAAAAGTAAAAAGAAAAGAAAGAAAAAAGACACTAAAACAAACAAAATAAAAACTATCTTCATTTTCTCATATATATATATATTTTTTAAATAACAATTGTTTGTAGTAAAATGTTTTAAAGTAACTGGACACCAAATCAATAA
>NC_051400.1:9800714-9801537 GCF_015228065.2 Penaeus monodon
TTTGAATGAGCAATCCCATACGAATGCTTATGATTAGTAAGAGAATGTACGGAATCTAGTTATTGTACTTATATTGTACTATAGCACAATGCCACACGTGAAGCAATAACCGAATGTTAAATCAGTGTACATAATTAAAGAGAGAGAGAGAAAAAAAAACTATTTGATATGTAGAACTGCATTCTGTAGTTGGTATAAAGTGAAACAGTCAGATCTATTTTCTAGTATTTCACTATATTTTCTTGTATAGTGTAATGTAACAAATAGATGTTGAAAGCTTCGTTAGCAAATGTGTGGGACATACACACACGTACACAAATTATTTCTCTCCTTCCCTCTCTCTCTCTTTTATTCGCTTTCTCACTTTCTGTCACACACAAACACGCTCACAAATTATTTCTCTCCTTCCCTCTCTCTCTCTTTTATTCACTATCTCTTTCTTTCACACACACGCACATAAACTATTTCTCTCCCTCCCTCTCTCTCTCTTTTGTTCGCTACAAAGGCGATTTACCTCCGACAGAAAGGAATTTGATGCATAAGTGAAATGTTGAATTGGTGCAACAATTAAACATACCATGGAAACATACATTTAACTAGGAATTCATCAAGTGTTCATGCAAATGCAAATAAACTCTTATTTTCGATTAAAAGCCTCTTCACTGCAATGCAAACAAGTGTACTATATCAACTGTACGCAAAGGAAAACTTCAATTTCAAAGGCCACTTGAACAGGATATTTCGCATTATTACTCTTGCTCACAAAGGAACAGCTGAATGAACTGTGTTCGAACATTTATTTGATATGAGCTTTTATTTTTTA
>NC_051400.1:9801957-9802231 GCF_015228065.2 Penaeus monodon
AGTTTCATATGCTGTGCCATAATGAGGATGCTCTTATACAAATAATCAAAACTAGTATGCAAAATGCTAGAACATGTCACATTCATGCAAAACTACCGTCTTTGTAAAATAGCGACAATTTTTATTTTCGTTTACTCAATATCCATGGAGATCATGCGACAACCTTATTTCGCTGAATAAACTTCGTGCTGTATAAGCTCGTATAATGGTCACAATCACTAAAATATTCATGCTTGTTTCGCCAAAAATAATTTTCTTAAAATGTGGGCTGCAG
>NC_051400.1:9802496-9802563 GCF_015228065.2 Penaeus monodon
TTGTTTACATTGCAACAGTACAACTTCTTTTTTTCATTCTGACAGTTAATTTGACTTAATTTGGCTA
>NC_051400.1:9802735-9802836 GCF_015228065.2 Penaeus monodon
ACTAATTATATATACTATTATATACTGTTTTCTCATATGCTGATGATCATGACCTTGATTTTGTCTGTTTGTATGTGCGCGCGCGCGCGCGCATGTATGTA
>NC_051400.1:9802925-9803462 GCF_015228065.2 Penaeus monodon
CTATGTGCTTGTTTTTTTTCTCTCTCTCAATCACATTCGGGATGAGTTGCGATGACTAGGAACAGTAATTTACAAATCAGATTGTTTTGAATTTCAATTATCTTATTACCTAAGCCAGTAATCAATTATCTGATTACCTAGAACAGTAATTGAATATCTGATTATTTAAAATAGCAATTAAGTATCTAATTACCCAAAACAGTAATCAAATATCTGATTATCTAAATCTGGCAACATTAACGTCATCACCTCGAATACAAATGCAGAATTACGTAAACCTTGGGGGGCTGATCTCTCCCCCCCCCCCCACCTTACTTCAGTAACGAGAAAATTCACACCAGACGCGGGACTCTGCTGAACTCAGCGCTTTCTGCCGCCTGGACGATCGCGCTGTCGGCTTATATGGTCCGCTGCTGACCTCTTAACAAGTCAGCACTTTTGTGGAACTTTTGGGGCGAAAATTCTGTTCAGTTCACGATGTGATAAGAGGTATATCACTGCCTAGGGTGGGTAGAGTATGGCGGAGTGCGTTGAAGG
>NC_051400.1:9803632-9803753 GCF_015228065.2 Penaeus monodon
AGCAGCAAAAGTAATTTCGGTTGCATCGTCACACCTATAAAGCCTACGGGACACGACCCCAGTTTCACTAACATAATAATTCGAACACAATATCCCCCTTTATGGAGTACACCACTTTTAC
>NC_051400.1:9809178-9809751 GCF_015228065.2 Penaeus monodon
TAACAGCAAATGAAACAAGATAAGATAACAAGATAAGGAAATGACCTCCCCATTCCCCTGTCGACCGCGATCATTGCCATATTACAGTTCCTAAGAACAGACACGTTATTTTTTTTCCATTTTTTTTAAGGGAGGGGAGGGGGAAGGGCTGGCACTGACAACTCACAAACTCATTTCCTCCCGCCACGGGTAATGTCCTGTCGCTTTTATCATGATTTGGGTCATGAGGGCAAAGTAGGTGGTCACTATCTTCGCCTTCTGTCACTTTGACCTTTTGACCTTGTATCCCCGAGCGAGGCGAAGACAGGTCACTGGCCTAGAAGCCTAAAATCGAAGCTTCATAAGAGAATGGAAGAATGTTGCAACGCGAAAGAATGTTGCAACGTGTTTACACTCTTGCAATCTGAAGGTTGATAATCCTGTAAGTAAAGATGTTTAATGTTTTTACTTTGTGGAATTATCTTTGAGTTTTGTTGCATTTTTCAGTAAATATTACGTGGAAGGTTTTTCAAACAATTTTCCGAGCAATATCGCAATGATATCCGGGAATATTATGTGGAATAATTGTGGTGA
>NC_051400.1:9809871-9809964 GCF_015228065.2 Penaeus monodon
AAAAAAAAAAAAACTCACTGACTCGTTTTTCAGCAATAAAATCCACCATATACCATTCAATATTTTTTTTATGTTATATCTGACACAGAAACA
>NC_051400.1:9811088-9811680 GCF_015228065.2 Penaeus monodon
CTACGTACAAATCCTTATCCCCTATCTCTTTCTCCCTCCTATCCTCTTTCTTCCATCCCCTCCCCACACCCCTCCCTTTCCTTCATCCCCCCCCCACACTTTCCCCTTTCCTCCATTCCCTCCCCCACCCCCTCCCTTTCCTCCATTCCCTCCCCCACCCCCCTCCCTTTCCTTCATTCCCTCCCCCACCCCCCTCCCTTTCCTCCATTCCCTCCACCACCCCCCTCCCTTTCCTCCATTCCCTCCCCCACCCCCCTCCCTTTCCTCCATTCCCTCCCCCACCCCCTCCCTTTCCTCCATTCCCTCCCCCACACCCCTCCCTCGAGGCCCAAGTTTGAACAGATGGTCATGCGTTGGCTTTAGCAATGTCTGGCAACGGGGAGGATAATGAACGATAAAAGCGGCAATGTGTTTCAGAGCGTGTAGTATCTAAGCCTTTCTTGAGGTGTTTACAAGCTTTTTGGTATGGCTATACACGCCTCGACCATCCATCTCCACGGCGTGTCTCGGGGCCGTTCTCTCAATGTCTCGGCCGTTAAGAGAGCCTCTATAACTTTCTTGCATTTTAGAGTGAGTTTGATGAGGGTGTTGT
>NC_051400.1:9812091-9812425 GCF_015228065.2 Penaeus monodon
CACTCATTTCCATTGTAACGCAATCATACCTGACCCCTCATATTCAGATACCTCGTCCCTCTCTGCAACTTGCCTACTTTAAGAGACCATAAATTCCTTCTTAAGACGCAGCTACAACAATAAAAGACTTAAAAAAAAGAATTAAACCCAAATCCCGAGGAACATTTCAGCGAATATTCCAGAAACGAGGACAAATTTCGTATCCTTTGTGAGAATTTCATTTTCGAATCAGATGAAAGTCACTCGAGTCAAGTTTTGCGAAAAAAGGAACAAACTGTGTAATAAAATGGTTGAGAGAAAGTTTTTTGTTTGTTTTATGATTACGACTCTAGTT
>NC_051400.1:9813184-9813390 GCF_015228065.2 Penaeus monodon
ACATTGATAATGATAATACGTCCCACGCATCCCTACATACCGAGATCCTACCAGGCATCGTGGCATGGCGGCTGCATCGTTTCAGGAAGCGTGTCTTTAAGTCCCCCCCACGAGAGGTTGTTACAGGTCCCCGTTTTTCTTCCTGTGTCACCGAGGCTGTAATTTCTAGACGCTTTGGGCCGCGTTGTTATATAATCCCCTGGGAG
>NC_051400.1:9814081-9814294 GCF_015228065.2 Penaeus monodon
GAGGGTTGTGTTTGAAAGTAGTGATCTGTTTTTCAGTGTCTGTCTTTGAATGTTATATGTTGGTTTCTGTTGATTGTCATTAATATGCTGTCTTTAAAGTCTATGTTTGTATATCATTAAACGCGATATGATGTCTCTTCTAAGCCATGTTTGAACTTGATAAGTTACCTTTACATAAACTGTGGTAAGAGTTATCATAAAAGTGCTACAAAT
>NC_051400.1:9814337-9815024 GCF_015228065.2 Penaeus monodon
TCTAAAACAGAATACTGGCCTTTGTGTCTTGGTAAAGGAATTATTTACATATCTTAACATTTCTTTATGTCACGTGTTTTTGTTATCTTTTGCTGTGGAAGTTACCGTAGAATAATGATTAATTAATAATGAAAATAATTTTGGAAAAATGCTAATCTCGTAATGTCATGTGAATATAGCAGCCAGCGAAACAGAAACTTGATAAGCATTCAGTACTCCTCTCTTTCCATTTCCCTCACTCCCAAGTGCACTCTCGTGAGAAAAGTAAATTTACAAGCACGTACGCGTACCTGTCCCATCAAATATTTACGAAACAATACACAGCTACAGCATCCAAGGGGTAATACAAATAATAAAAAAGACACACGGTACAAATCCACCCCGCCCTCCACCCCTCCACCCACTATAGAGACAGTACAAAATCCCCCCTTAAGTGTTACTACAAAAAAAGCACGCAGCAGAAATTCCCAAATACAGTTTTCGTTATACTGAGTGTTGCAGCGCTGTTGGAGGCTCTGGGATACACGTGTCAGGGGCCCCATTGATGTCGTTGATATTAATGGGTGTTTCCCGCCTGCTTGGCAGTGAGGAGATGAGGACATCGGGTAAAAAAGAACCTTTGGTGATTTTTTGTCTTTGGTGATAAGTATTTTTCATTGCTTATGTCTGGCTTGTTTGGCGCTGTTA
>NC_051400.1:9815313-9815403 GCF_015228065.2 Penaeus monodon
TAGTATCTTTCTCAATATAATTCAATTTCATCCTATATATCTGTCTGTCTCTTTTCCATCATTCCCCTACCCTTACCCCTCCCCTATGTC
>NC_051400.1:9815554-9815805 GCF_015228065.2 Penaeus monodon
TACGGATTGATCATTCACTTTATATGACGCCCACCATAAAATTATTTTTGATACCGTGCTGGGAAGGACAGAATTATATGCATGAAAAATTAACAAATAGTTTATATTTACTCAAGTATCAAATGGGTACGTGCCATTTCGCCCTAAATTCGATTTAATGAGAAGTCTCGAGCATTTTTAATTAAAATAGCGATTCCAGATTACCTCTCTACATTGTAATATTATCACTACAGTGTCATAATTCGAATGCT
>NC_051400.1:9816073-9816248 GCF_015228065.2 Penaeus monodon
GCACGATATCTGAAAATTCAGGTTATTTGGATTTTTTTAACAGCAGGCAATACCATTTTTTTCATTTTATGGTAACAAATCTCGCTCTCAGTTGATTCCGTCAAAATTTGGAAATGATTGGTTTTCGCTAATGGTGCTATGATAAGGGAGATTATGGCCCATTTTCTTTGACGTA
>NC_051400.1:9816695-9816809 GCF_015228065.2 Penaeus monodon
GTTTAGTGAACCTTGTGGGGCTGTGCAATGGATAGGAATGCAATATTCATGTTTATGCAATGCCACATGAATATGTAGATCTTGCCAGAAAGTTATTGATGGCTTACCAATCAA
>NC_051400.1:9816832-9816923 GCF_015228065.2 Penaeus monodon
CAGATAAGAAGGATGAATAAAATACACTGGAGCTGCTTTGAAAATACATTACCTTGTGTAAGGGGTATTAACCATGAACACAAACACACAC
>NC_051400.1:9817273-9817687 GCF_015228065.2 Penaeus monodon
GGACAGTTCCTTATAATATGTCTCTCTTAATTCTAAACACACATCCACATTTATCATCGAGTTTCATAAAAGCATTCTTTAAACTGAGAGGCTTAAGCTAATCACTGTGTTTATCACCCTCTGCGTATGGTAGCCTCAGATAATTCCATGCTGCTATATCCGACAAACATTGTTCAGTGGAAGTTTCGAGTAACTAATCTTGTTCAAAGGTATTGTGGGGGATGCTGCATAGACGTGTTCAGCATAGACAGATTATACCAGGGCTGAGGGGACGTAACACTACTGCATTAGAGTGAGGGGAAAAGAGTTAAGGGGAAAAAGAACATGTGTGAGTGTTAGTGGAGTGTGGTTAGCTCGCTTTTAAAAAATTCTTTAGTGTATAGTGTGTTAAAATGATCGATGGGAAATTTGGTA
>NC_051400.1:9818037-9818879 GCF_015228065.2 Penaeus monodon
CCCAGACTCCACAGAGGCTGGGATTTGTAATGGCTGTAGAGAACAAAAGCTGAAGATTTATTTTGAAGAATATTAAACCTAGGCCCCCAAACAATAACAACACCCAAAAATTGACGACTTTAATGATTTAAAACAGTTCCTTTAATATCTTATTAATCTGAAACACATCAATATATGAGTCTAAAAGATTAACAGGGCTTAACTACAATGACATTGGTAGGAAGATAGGTAATGAATAAAATAATTGAATGCAGAAAAAAGTTAGAAGAGAATGAAAAAAAGAAATAAAAATCTAAAAGAACAGAAAATGACAAGCAACAGAGACAAGAAAGAAGTAGAAATAATACAATATCTTATAGAAGTATCAGACAACAAACACATAAGAAAAGAAAAGAAAACAACTAGTTACCCGTTACTAAATTTGGAATAAACAAAAGAAAAATAAATATTGTACAAAATGTATAGGATTTAAGAGTATAAAGAGTAAAAAGAAGATATAGTAAATGAATTACAAACTAGTATAGTGAAATGACTGAAATTGTAAATAAAAGAGAAAATAAAGAAATAAAAGATATGGAAATAAAATAACACAGACTCAAGGGTGATGTGATGTAAGATAATAAAATATGAGATATGAAAATGAAAAAGATAACCACAAAAGTCATATACATACATACTAAACTATTGGTGCATGATAATGTAATAACATATACATAATACATCAATCAAATAAGTATAAGTCATGAGAATTGAGATAGTAACAACAACAAACAAACTATTATGTATGCTGTGAGATAAATGATTAATTGTAAGATTATGTAACTAAAACGATATGATTCAGT
>NC_051400.1:9820038-9820286 GCF_015228065.2 Penaeus monodon
AAACGCACGCGCAAAAATCCCTGTTTATACCCTGCAAAGTATTTCACTCATATACAAGCCTCCTTTCCTCTGGGTCATTCCCGTACAGTTCCTTCCGGTATTAAGTGGCTATGCTGTTCACGTCAAAAGGCTTTCTTGCAGGAGTTAAACTGCAGCCGAACTCCTCCGCTAAAGACTCTGTGGAAGGAAACGGGTGAGGTTTGTTAATGCTGGGGTTTTATGGGGTGGGTTTGTGTGCTTGTGCTTGT
>NC_051400.1:9821327-9821747 GCF_015228065.2 Penaeus monodon
ATGACACCCCCCACCCACAAAACGAGAGAAACTGATACAGACAACAGAAGGGAGAGACAGACAACGGAATTTATCCAGTTAATGTCCACCCCGTGAAAATAATGAATACAGTTAACGTCCGCAAAATTCATTTACATAAGACGTAATTATCTTAGAAGCTCCCGATACGACTGAGACTCAGTGATTTCTCATTCCTACAGATATGGTTAACGAAATGCATGGTGGCTTATCAAAAAAAAAAAAAAAGTATGTGATTATCTAACAGACCAATTAATTATGAGACTCTTACCTTGATTTGTGCTGATAAAAAGAACTAGAAAGAAGTGAAATAAGTTTATGCAATGGAATTACTCTCCCTGACCCGTCAGTGATTGCTTGCAAAACCTCGTTATCAGTCAATCTATGGGTAATTGAGAGGCA
>NC_051400.1:9822322-9822461 GCF_015228065.2 Penaeus monodon
TCCATTGTTCTGGGACCAATTCCTCGAAAGCGGGAGTTGTTCCAGGGAGGTTGCTGAGCGATGTCAACATGTTTTGGTTCTTCTGTCCTCGGCACTTAACGACATTTACGGACTTGGAGGCCTATTTTGACGTTGAATA
>NC_051400.1:9823390-9823478 GCF_015228065.2 Penaeus monodon
CATCCAACATCGAACTATAGAGACTTCAAGATAATAAAGATAACAGTAGTGATAAAAAATGGAAAATTTTCCCCAGCAACTGCGCCAT
>NC_051400.1:9823499-9823594 GCF_015228065.2 Penaeus monodon
GATCCTCCGGCCTCATCCCTGGCGCCCTTCCAGCCGCGCGATGGACACCAATCAAGTGACGGAGGATCATGAGCGTTTGATGGCCGGGCGCCCGC
>NC_051400.1:9823856-9824541 GCF_015228065.2 Penaeus monodon
GTCTATGCTTTTGGAAATTATTTGCGCAATTGTTGTTAATTATTTTATTTTCATGTTTATTCCTCATCTGCTTATTTGTTCATTTATGCTTCTTTGCGGACCCTTTCTTCATTTGTTTATATACGTTTGAGGTTCAAATTATTAATTTATTTATGTATACTTCTGAAATAATTGAGCATTTGTATTAATTCACTAAATTTCAAAGTCTTTGCTACTTGTTGAATGTTTTTTTATTAGTAATATTTGTTTACAGAATAAGGATTTTTTTTTTATTATTTAGTTTATGATTTAACGTACGCTATATTGTCTTATACTTTCTCTCTTAAAATAAAGAAAGATATATTCGTGTTCTTCAAACTCGATCATAATTTGTTGAATTCATTAGTAGGTATATTTTTTTTCCTATCTTGTTAACATGTACTCCTGTTTACTCTTTGTCTTCTCATATTTTATGAAATGCATTGCTTTCTATTTCTATCATTATTTTCATTTTTCATTAGTCTCCATCATGGGCATGCCATCAAACCATCAACCGCACTTTATTCAACACCTTTCACTTCGCCTTTGACCAAGAAATACTTTTCAGAGGGGACAAAAGGCTTATCTGTATCGAAAATATCCAGCGATTTATGGGAAGGACTGTGAGTGTCCCCTGGAATGTCTTGTCTTCCATCACCGAGCGCTA
>NC_051400.1:9826196-9826496 GCF_015228065.2 Penaeus monodon
CGTCTTTTAAAACACACACGATTCCTTCTCCCCAAAACACGTATCCTGCAAGCTCAGGACCACGAAACATGTATCCTTGTGTGTCCTCTCCGCTCTCCAAAGTCTTCCTCTGAATGTCGCAACTTTTGTAATAAGCTTCAAGTTGTTAATATCCTCAGTCTATCAAGTGGCAGAGCGTGCGAGTCGGTCTTTGAATTGAAACTTGATCTGAATATAAAATGCAAGAATTAACCCCCGAAGAATCTCAAGGACTTTGGGAAGTTTTAATCATCATGCGATTCGTTCGTCTTCCCTTACGCT
>NC_051400.1:9826853-9827068 GCF_015228065.2 Penaeus monodon
CGCCATGCCTGCGTGTGCGTCCTCGCCATTCCGTTCACTTACGTCTCCCCCAAAACCTCGTTACTCGCAGGCGGCCTGAGGCAGGAGTAGTTTGAGCGCCTCCCTGCCTGGCACACACAAGCCCCCGACCGTGTCTATATGGCTGTCATTGTGTCTTCTGTTGCCATAATAACACTGTGTTGTGAGGGTCGCTGTGTGGCGCCGTCACTCCGTCT
>NC_051400.1:9827341-9827449 GCF_015228065.2 Penaeus monodon
TCGTTTCCCCAACCGCAAGAAAGTTTTGGGAAATGGAACTCGGAGACAAAAGCCAACGCATGTGGAGAGTCGTTCTACGATAGGCACTTGGAAGGGAGGAAAATGGGG
>NC_051400.1:9827546-9827823 GCF_015228065.2 Penaeus monodon
TGGCGAAAATTGAGTTCTTCTGCCATTGACATTTTTTTTTTTCGTGTTGTTGAGAAAACATTTTTGGGAGTTCTTTGAATCGGTTATTGCAGCGGAATTTCCAAAGTGATGTGCCATAGAGTTTGACCAAATATTAGAAATATTGTTAAAGGCATTAGGTATTCTCAGTACCGAATGCTGCGGCAAGTATTCTTGGAATTGCTTTCTGGTGAATATAGTTACAGGATAAAATATACTGCCGAGATTTTCAATCATGTTAACGAGTCTTCATGTTTCT
>NC_051400.1:9827922-9828471 GCF_015228065.2 Penaeus monodon
GAGCTATCCTCGGGCGGAACTAAACACAGCGTTCTTGGTAAAACCCCAAAGTGTTTCGTTTTATTTCAGAATGATTTAGTCTAGATTTATTCTTATTTACATAAAATTCCTTAAGAAGAATATATCAGAACAGATAAAACATATATGAAAACAAGAAGTGAAAGGAAAAGCTTTTTATATTACATTTGACTAGTAATAACATCACAACACCTAATTGCCTATAACGTCAAAACAGCCGATTAGCATAAGTATAACAAGCTTAAGAAGAAAACCATAATAACCGAATTAAAATCAACATCAACAAGAGTTGTTTAGGAATTAAATACGAAAAACACAAGTCATAACATCATAACAGCTGTTCGGCAGGAATCACATCTGGCAATTATTTCGAAAAATCTGGTTTGCAATATTTTCACATCATCAAATATAACATAACTAATTATCATCAGCTACTTAATAAAATGATGAGGGTTATTGATCAATGACTCCAGCATGAATCAATTAATTAGCGTTGCATAAATGAATAAACTCGTATCCACATGATACTGT
>NC_051400.1:9828509-9828679 GCF_015228065.2 Penaeus monodon
CTTATACTGAAAATAGGAAAGGATTTCTAAAAAGGTCGAGTGAGTTCTTACTAAATAAAGCAGCCTTTATTAATCTCTTTGAAATTCTTAAGCTTCCTTCCGCCTGAAGTCTGAACGAATATTTCATTTTTGTGCGTTGTAAATTCATTACGAGTTACGGGTCTCTGGAG
>NC_051400.1:9830111-9830602 GCF_015228065.2 Penaeus monodon
ATATGAACTCCAGTTTAGCGATACTCAACACTTTTACATCCAGAAACCATAACTAACTTGAACAATTTAACATGAATTAAGCCCCCCCCCCAAAAAAAAAAAGGGCAAACCTTTTATCTGCGGAAATACGACCTAAAAATATAAACATCACGCATCACGAAGAAACCCAAGACTGAAATAATGAGACGCAATATTTCACGCTAATATATTCGCCAACTGTAATTTACAACGAAATACCTGAGGAAATGGGATTTTGGTCTTTACGGACTCTTGCTGTAGAGACGAAGGGTTCTTAATGGGGTTCAAAGTCCGCTGTGGTAAGAGTTTAAGAAGAGCCGTTGTTTTGGGTTGCAAGGGTTCATGCAATATGTTCTTGTTTGTTGTATGAGACTGATAAAGAGACTTGTAATCAGGTCTTCTAGGTGATTAATGAATTCGCTGATGCGTTAATTGACTATTTCTTTATTCATCTATGTATTTGTTTGTTTGTT
>NC_051400.1:9830915-9831680 GCF_015228065.2 Penaeus monodon
CCCCACTCAACTGAACAAATGAACTGACAGAAATGTAGGCGAAAGTGATTAACGAGGGAAGTAGGCGTAGGTAAAGGGGAAGGTGATTGAAAGTGACAGGCTTTGGGGGTCGACACCTGCCACCTCGTTAGGGAAGTCTCGGTGAGGAGAACAACAGGTTTTAGTGAATCACAAGTTGAATAAGAATGAGCTACACGAGAGATTGGTGGGCAGGTTTGGTTTGTGTATTTTGGAATTACGAAAAAAAGGGAGAAGAAGTATCGAAACTGATTTTAAAAGGTATGATAAAGCTGATGATTGTAACGGCTGAAGCTTCATAGTATCATAAGTAAGCACAGAACTGTTACGTAATGATATGCTTTGTACCTCGTACATGTCTGTTTAAAGTATATTCAAATGAGCACATGAATTTATATCATATTTGTTACTTTAAAAAAGTTAAAACATGGTGAGCTCTATAGAGATGTGACTCTAAACTATATGATAACACACACTGTTGGCTGGCGGGGCAGAGCGTGAGATTAATGATTCGTAGTACGCTATTGGAACTTTTACTTGCTCTGTTTTATGGCTAACAAAATGAAAATCCGATATCAAATGTTGTGATAAATCCGATCTCACCGAAGAAGTCACCATTCTTGAAATAGGTTCTTGAATTACTGACAAACTAATACTAATACTAATATAGTTGTAGACGTTTATACACCAAATTCATATGAACGTTACCTGGCTGTTTTTACGTTTCTATTAAATGCTTTCAAGTTC
>NC_051400.1:9831786-9831937 GCF_015228065.2 Penaeus monodon
TATCAAAGTTCAAAGAGACGAGAGAAACTGAAACTAAAGTGACAGAGAAAGAAACGTGACGATACAGAAAACGAGAAAATACCTTTTTGTTACCTGGAAAGGTGATCAATCACTTGGAGAATGAAAAAAAGCTGCGTATAAGGCATTAAAA
>NC_051400.1:9831973-9832333 GCF_015228065.2 Penaeus monodon
AGAATTTAATATCTGAAATTTAGGAAAATGGCGTTATAACTTTTCCCTAGACATTGTTGTTGTATTAGCAGCTGGGAATTAGAAAATGTTGATATCACATGTTATTGATGATTTCTTGCAAACTTTAATTAAACATATATCAATATCTTAAAATGACATTGCATAAATAATAACTCATTTCTTTAGATTTTTTTTTTTTTTCAAGAAGCACATACGATACCTCCCCCTCCCCTTCCCCCAACACAAACAAACCCTCTTCCCTTCTCTCCCCACACAAACAACCCCCTCCCCCTCTCTCCCCAACAAACAACCCCCTCCCCTTCCTCTCCCCACACACAAACAAACCCCTCCCCTCCCCCC
>NC_051400.1:9832359-9832631 GCF_015228065.2 Penaeus monodon
GCCCCTCCCATATAATCCCATCCCCCTGTCTCTCTAGGACACCTCCCTTGCCATAAAGAGGACTGGAGGCCCCTGGAGCTAATCTCAGCCCCAAGCCAAGGGTGATTAACCAATGGGATCTAAGCTTGAGTATTTTTTCTTAAGTCCCCCCCCCAATCGCCATTATCATCCCGGATCGGGTTCTAAGCGAAGTATCTTATAGTTGGATTCTAGGTTTCTTATAGGGTCAACTAGAAGGAGTTTAGAGTTTAGATGCTTAGAGTTTACTTTAT
>NC_051400.1:9833004-9833186 GCF_015228065.2 Penaeus monodon
TACTGCATTTTCAAAACCCTATTCAAGAAAAGAAAAACACACAACAAATAACACAACACGTGACTGAACAGACATGTTTGTAATACATCTTAGTGGTTAGTGAGACAGCTTTCTCTGAAGGAAATCCATTTCTCGCGTTTGTGTAAAGAATGCATTCGGAAAATACGAGTAAAAACTTGCAA
>NC_051400.1:9833268-9833849 GCF_015228065.2 Penaeus monodon
CAAAAGTTCCTTAGTCTTTGTGCAAGAACGTCAAAATATTCTATAAGCAATGACTTTATTAACGCAAAACCTAGACTCAAAACCTAGACTTTGACTCAAAACCTAGACTCTTGGCCCAATTTCCTATTAGAAAAAGGGCGTCTTGGGGGAGCAACGAAGGTTCTCTGATATTCATTAAACTTTAATTTTTTTTTTATCGTTCCTGGTTAACAGTTTATGTGTTAATGAGAGTCAGATGATCCTCGCTGATCTGCATTTTATTCTGATAACACAAGCTCGGGTTTCTAATCTATTTTCACACATTATAACATCCGCAGTTTGCTCTATTAAATAAGCGAAAATGTGGAAAATTAAGTAATCGTGCTACTTACTATAGTTCGTATTTCGTTGCATGTTCCTCCCCACGGGTATTCCTAGTTCCCGGCGTGGAAATTCTGCTCACAACTAACTCGCTGTTTTTTATCCTCATATATATATTTTTTTCTTATTATTTCAATAACGTGACGTAGTTTTCTGGATTATAAAATTGCATATGCTGGCAACCTCTCCTAAGGACGATTTACCAGTGTGAATAAGATGCA
>NC_051400.1:9834035-9834362 GCF_015228065.2 Penaeus monodon
CGCGCTTTTTTCACTTTCATGTATTTATATCCTAAATGATATAAAGTGTAGTTTTGCGAAGCTATTCATTCTAATAACTCCACCTTCATTAGTGACAGCAGAAACATATGACACGATAGTAAAAGATAGTTAGGTGTAATCATGTATTTGTTATCTATTTGTTAATTTACCTTTTACAACTTCTAGTGCTTTGAATATAAAGCAGAGTGTTAACTTTACCATATTAATACTGCAGAAGATATCCTAGCCGGTGAGATTAAAATAATTTCACACACACACAAGTTCAGAATAAAAACAGAGAAAATTATATAAATAAAACACCGGTAG
>NC_051400.1:9834449-9834571 GCF_015228065.2 Penaeus monodon
ATAACAACTATGAAAACAGTAATAAAAACCAAAAAACATAACAACAAATCTTAATTCGGGGGAAAAATAGAGGGAAGTAGAAAACATTTTTCTACGCTGTCTCGGATCGGGAAGAAAATGTC
>NC_051400.1:9834594-9834761 GCF_015228065.2 Penaeus monodon
TCCTGCATCCATCAAGCTCCTCCTTTGCTGTTTCCAGACCATAAAACCGGATAATTTATCGTTGCGTACTGCAGTTCTCCGTCATCGCGAAAACTGGCATGTTAAATGTCATAGCTTTTAGAAAGTTGAATGTTTTAGAATATATTTCAGACGTAGATAATTTCTTT
>NC_051400.1:9834824-9834919 GCF_015228065.2 Penaeus monodon
CATATTACGTGGTACGAAATGGTTTTACTGTTGGGAAAAAATAGAGTAGAAATATTTTCATTCTTGTGAAAGTTTTATTTCCTTCTGTTTTTTTG
>NC_051400.1:9835064-9835175 GCF_015228065.2 Penaeus monodon
ATTGACATGTGTGTACATATACATGCATAAATGTACAGCCGTTAAAAAAGTAGATGAAACCGAAACGATCGCTAGGAGTTGATTCGGAAACGTTGATACATATTTATCTGG
>NC_051400.1:9835479-9835595 GCF_015228065.2 Penaeus monodon
TCCCTCGCAGCTGACTAGATTTGAGAAGGGGGCGTGGCTGGTAGTTGTCGGCAGACCGTCAGAAACCGCTGGGCAGTTTGAGCGGATGCACAGCACGGGGTCAGGGAGTTAACGGA
>NC_051400.1:9836002-9836070 GCF_015228065.2 Penaeus monodon
AAATATAGATAGTATTAAATGTTTCAAAATCCTATTTTTTTCTTCTAATGTAGCCGAGTTAAGGGAAC
>NC_051400.1:9836898-9837341 GCF_015228065.2 Penaeus monodon
GGAAGCGGCAGCATCTATTTTTTAGCATCGTATTAGAATAAATTAACCTTTTTAGCTAATAACAATTTTACAATTTTACGTCTTCAAGCAGTGCAAAATATCTGTAACATTTTCTTTTATGTGAAACTGTAGTAATAAATATGTAATTAGTGAGTTAAGAAAAAAAGGAGAATGAAATAGCTTGAAAAACAAACGTTATTTTAAATAAGTTACGCGACACTTACAAATCTAACTATAATGTAAAAGAAGAAAAAAGTAGGTAAGTAAAAAAATAGAAGAAACGCGATTATAAGTAACGATTCACTTTCCTCGTATTCAACGTAGGGCGACTCATAACAATTATCAGTAATTGGAGTTTGTATGATAATTTTTCCCCCTTAATTGCGTACGAAAGTTGGGTCAAGGACGGTCGTGCGCGCCTGCTTTTATTAATTAATCAATTA
>NC_051400.1:9837593-9837816 GCF_015228065.2 Penaeus monodon
AGGATTTCTCAAAAAAGTTCGGTGTACTGTAATGCCTATGTGTCAGTAGATTGGTCTTTTAGTAAATGTACGTACATAAACAGACATACGCGCACGTACATTCTCCGTCTCTTTCTCGCTCTCTCTCATTTAGCACATGGTTTTTGGATGTAAATCATATTCAGGTCTTGACTACATATCTAAAAGAAATCCAGGCTTTGCAACACTGCTCAATTAGTGACGT
>NC_051400.1:9838175-9838260 GCF_015228065.2 Penaeus monodon
ATGTAAGTGTATTGCAATATTTTTTTCTAGAATGGTTAAAGCTTTCGAAACGAGATTTGGTTATTAAAATCAGTTTTGCTTTTGT
>NC_051400.1:9838453-9838895 GCF_015228065.2 Penaeus monodon
ACATTTGAAAATATTTGTACCTGATATTTTTATATAAAAAATGAAAATTTAATTTACGTATATCAAAGGAAAAAAAACAAACTTTTAAGAAGTTTTTAAGCCTAACTAAAATAAATAAGGATACTCAGCCAAGGTCAGTGTAGGATGTTTACCGCGACGCCCACTCCTTCTAGAGTTGAGGAAGGACACGGTCAGAGTCAACAGGACGTCACAACCAAAGGCAGAAGCTCCTTTTCAACTCCTCAGCGGCCGTCAGTTGGCTCCGACGCGAGTGCCAATAGCAAAGAGGAAGTGCCAAGGTCCTGCTTTCTCCTCTCTCCTTTCGTCCGGTGCTGGTGGCGAGGCAAGGGGCTGGACACAAATACGAAAAAATTTGAACGAATGTACTCATGTAAACACAGGTACTCTTATGTGTAGATGTGTGTATACAGATGTGTGTATA
>NC_051400.1:9839153-9839248 GCF_015228065.2 Penaeus monodon
GGAGACGAGTACACACAAAACTCAAACCTGTAACTCTAAGCGCCTTGAACCACCTTTCGATACACAAAAGGAACTGTTTCGTTTCCTTCCCTTTA
>NC_051400.1:9840885-9841079 GCF_015228065.2 Penaeus monodon
GAGCGGCGGGAGATGAAAGCGGAGATTCTGTCACTCGGGATCTCAAACTATCAAACTTGTGTGAGAAAAGTTAATGTGTTCTTTGCATCGGCAGTCGCTTGCCTCGGGTGTGTCCTGAGACTTCAAAGTGGGAAGCTCTGTCAATAAGTTTGTGAAATGCAGACAAAACAGGGAGGCGAAATCAGGAATGGTTG
>NC_051400.1:9841364-9841437 GCF_015228065.2 Penaeus monodon
AGGCTGTTGGGAAATGTTGTTCGGTTTGTGTTGGCTTTGTTTAATGATCGCGGTTCAGGTGACTATGAGTATG
>NC_051400.1:9841529-9841638 GCF_015228065.2 Penaeus monodon
CTTTCTCGACGGGGTAATATAAAATTTATTATTATCATTTATCAAATATAACAAGGTTCATCAAAGTCCCAATTGCAAGCTGGTGGTCAAGTGGACATGGCAAAATATC
>NC_051400.1:9841679-9841949 GCF_015228065.2 Penaeus monodon
TTTATGATATCCATCTATCTATCTATATCAACGTTTAAACAATTTTGACTTTATACAACAATCTGAGAAATTCTTAACATAATTCCTTTCAAATATTTACTCGAATTCGGTCTGTTCCGCAATTCGTTTTTTTTCTCCTAAAAGTAATGAAGAACGAAATGAGATCGCTAAAATTACCTTAATTTTTGTGAGGTAAATTACATTTCTGAATGATAAGGTCAAGGAAGGGAGTGACTTTGATAAATGAGAGCTAGGAAAAGAAATGATAAC
>NC_051400.1:9842087-9842201 GCF_015228065.2 Penaeus monodon
ATAATTAAATACATAAAAAACAACAACAAAAAATCGCGGGGGGAGGGGGGATGGGAGTGAGAAATGGGTAAAGAAAAATTTCGGAAGAAGAATTAATGATGAACAAGGAAAAAG
>NC_051400.1:9843433-9844042 GCF_015228065.2 Penaeus monodon
GAAACACAGTAACAAAGTTAAGTACACTTTTCAGTAGCTCGCTCCCCGAGATAATACTGCGATATTTAAACCCTTAGAATTATTCAATATAGACATAGGCTTCTTATGAGCTTGAATAATACATTTTTTTAGCGCTTGCAATAGCCTTTTCTTTCTGAAGTGATAGATGTACATGCTCATTAATCCATTTTTTTTTCTGTGGACAAGTTAAACAGAGCCTCGGTTTTGCATAAAATGGATGGTTAGTATATATGAATTAGTTTGAGATACATTGCAGGGGGTTACACTGAGTCTTAGAATAGATATCATGGTTACAGTAACTTAGTTATAATAACTAAGTGTAGCGAGAAACTACAGTACCTATCGCGTACTGGAGTATCTGGGGAAATAAAAGTCAGTATCAACGGATTGAGACGAGTGGTGTCCTTTAAGCTTAGTAAGTAAGCGAGATTTGGAGCGTTCACTTGCTGCCCTTGCAATCTCGCTCTCTCCGCGTTCCTTGCAAGCTTTTTGCAATCGTTGGATCCGGCTTTTAGTATATAGCACTCGGAGTAAAAGGCCTTAATATTGCTGTGTCGTATTTCCTCGCCTCTGCTTGAATATAGTAGG
>NC_051400.1:9844541-9845090 GCF_015228065.2 Penaeus monodon
TTTTCTAACTATTTAAATCTTTAAAGGAGAAAATGTCACGTAAAGTGCTTCAATAAAATATCAGATAAAAAGAATTTATCCAATGAATAAAACAACAATGAACGACCCATCCAAATTTACATTCATAATAGTAAACCTGCATCCAATAATGCACAGTTAACAACAATCAAAATCAACAACCCATCCATATTTCCGACAAACTAATAAAAAAAAGAGGAAAAAGAGGGGGGGAAATCTATCTTAATAAAGTCTACGGGCCGAAACCCCTATTCTACTAGCAAATTGAGAAATGTCCCTCGAGATGTGTTGCCCACTATGGAAATTTGAAGTAAAGAGACTCTATATTTCACGTTAAAGCATCTTCTAGATTCTCTCCTCTATCTTGCCTCGCAGGAAGTCCGTCTTGGAAGCGACTTTGTCCCCTACACGTGGTGGGAATAAGGACGAGAATCGAACGTGAGCGGGAAACTCGTGCGCGAGAGGGAGAGACCATGAATGTAAAAAATTGCTTACGTCATTATGTCCGAGATAGTCAAGAGGCGGGAGCGA
>NC_051400.1:9845124-9845220 GCF_015228065.2 Penaeus monodon
GACGGTGATTTTGGTGGTTGAGGGGTATATGGAGGGACGGATGATCGTTAATGAATCCTGTGATTGTGTTATACATATATTACTGTATATTTTATC
>NC_051400.1:9846807-9847554 GCF_015228065.2 Penaeus monodon
AAAGACACTAGTTTATTACCGGTTAACCAATCCATTTTCGGATAAAAGAGTGAGGAAAATAGAGTAGACTAATGAAGGATAATGAAAGGCAATATAACATGCAAATACACCTGTTCGTAATGCATACTGGTACTGCTGAACTCAATGGATGGAATGTGTGAGCTTTTTCTACACGTTTTAGGAAAGGCTGAGAGATTGATTTCCACGTTCTCGGTCCAGTATGTACGTAACCCTAACATTCCTCATGAGTTATTAGGAATTATTAGGAATCCCACATTACTCTCGTCTCATTATGGAAAGTAAGTTTCGGGTTGAATGTCTATTCATTTTCGTTTATTTCGTTATGTAATAATATAAAACCAGGGTTGTATAGCCCTGCATTTAGTCTTTCCTCGTCCTTGTAATATTTCTCAAGGCGTGTGTGGTAACTTTTTTCAGACAAACTTTAGGTTGCAGTTATATTCTTTTACTTTGAGGTTTCCTGCTGCATACGTGCTTTTCCGTCTTCCTTCTGTTTCTTTGGGATGCTTTTGTATATTTTTATCTTCTCTTTTCTGTGCCTTGATTACCGCCTCCTTCCGAGTTATTTTACATCTAATTTCTCGTCTGCTTTTTGCATAACCCTTAGGTCAGAGGCAATCCTTGCGTCTGTACACCTCGTCATGCAAATTTACAGTTACGGGCAAAAGTCCTGTTCCAAACGTGTTTCGAATTGCGTCTCGAACAACCATATTATGAGACCTTAGT
>NC_051400.1:9847737-9848347 GCF_015228065.2 Penaeus monodon
TATTTTTTTAAACAGTGTCCTTAGTTGTTCAGGTTCAAGAGGTTTCGAAGTTTTATTCAGAGCACGATTATTGTCCGTGAGTGTACGTGGCAGATGAAGATCGTTCATGACAAAATTCTGATGCTGATACCATCTGCCGGCTTCATCTGCTAACATCATCTGCTGACACCATCTGCTGACACCATCTGCTGACACCATCTGCTGACACCATCTGCTGCCATCGACTTCTTCCGTAGTGTCAGCAGATGAAAGAATGAGTCGCGTTTCACATCCGTTTTGTACACCCGCGAGACGAAGTGTGTTGACGTCTGCGTCTGTGAAGGATTCATGCTGAACTAATTGTAAACAAGCCTAGAGGATCGAAATGTAAATAACCCACGTAAACATAATTTAAACAAAGGCTACAGGCCTGAACTGTAAATCCATGTAAAAAAATAAAAGAAAAAAAATGTAAACAAAGCTATTAGATCGAGAAGTGAATAATCAACGTAAACAAATTATAAACAAAGCTGCAGGATCAAGCTGTGGATCTACGTGGAAAAATGTAACAACCATAGTATTGAATAAAATCACAAGCGTAAACAAATTGATAAACAACTGAATACTGATT
>NC_051400.1:9848849-9849029 GCF_015228065.2 Penaeus monodon
ACTTTTTATACCATCCTTTACTTCGGCCTAAACCCACTGGGCGTGTGTTACACTGACATTCTATCATCCAGTCTTTGTTTTTCGAGTCTGACGGAAAATTGTGTTCAAACATGAGGGAGATATTTTTTCCTGATCATGTTTGCTGTGGCGCAGGCAGAGCTTGGCCAAAATCATGTAGGT
>NC_051400.1:9849329-9849616 GCF_015228065.2 Penaeus monodon
TCGAGATGGTTCTGGAGAAAAATGAAAAATCCTTGAACATTTTTTCTATCTATTAAAAGTGATAAAAATTTTCGACGACAATTATTTTAATTCTAAAAATATCACGCACAAGAAAAAGGAAGACAGATGAAGATCAGCATATTTACGCACACAGAAACACAGCCAGAAACAAACAGTCACACAAACAAGCGAATGAAAACACACACACATAAATCAATAGATAAAAACTAAAAGGACGGACTGTCATCCACAATTTTTTTATGTATAAGTAATACGGTAGGCAAGTT
>NC_051400.1:9849651-9849911 GCF_015228065.2 Penaeus monodon
ATTACATATATTTTTTCAGTATTAAGCTATTTCGCGGCGAAGTGACAGACAGACTAAAGACCCCAATTAAGCGTATTCCAGTTTCGTTAACGGAGCAAAGTGTAATAACGAGGAGGCCAACTAACGTAATGACTCGATTAAGCGCATTCTGAAATCATGCGAGTCAGGTAGCTAATGTGATGGAAATCGTACCATTAACAAAGCACTTGGGTTATTGCCGAGTATGTGCGGATATCCCCCTTAATGAATCAGGTAAATGG
>NC_051400.1:9850221-9850323 GCF_015228065.2 Penaeus monodon
TCCACATGTCATATTGTTCAATTTAAGACAAGTTAAGCGGTAATGAAATAAGAAAGACAGTTTACGTAGATGGAGAGTGAATTAAAGAAAAATATTTGTAAT
>NC_051400.1:9850613-9850983 GCF_015228065.2 Penaeus monodon
CATAATTTTATATTTCATTTATTTAAATAAATCAAGTAAGAAATAGTTCACAATATTTCCCAAACACAAAAACAATTACAGCGAAGTATTTTCTATCCCCGTCAATTTTCCCTTGTATCAGTTCAGGTGAAATCCCCATGTAAATTTCCGCTCAGCTTCTGCAACAACAGCAATCACAAACTGGAGTCTAGTGCTGCAACTGCAACCCGAGTTCCTTGCATTCACTCGCAAGCAAGAGAACAGATACCGTGCAATATTCTGTAGGCCTATTTAGTTTGTTAATTTTGTATATTTCGTTGCAGAATTATCCGGTGTACGATTTTCCGGAAGGTGTATAGGGTCATCCTATTTTTATTGTTTTTTTTTTATT
>NC_051400.1:9851164-9851982 GCF_015228065.2 Penaeus monodon
TTTTCATGAGCGTGCAAACCGTAGGCTTGAAGGGGGGGGGGGGGCGTGCGGATTAAATTGAAGATTCTTGAACAGATTCTTGAACAGATTCTTGAACAGTCATCGTTTTTATTTTTGTTTTGCTCTGTACACACCGAAAGGGGTCTTGGAATAAAGAGTACTTCTTGTGCGCTTGTGAAAATGATGCCATAAAATTGGACGATTTCCTAGTCTTGGCAATCTTCACGTGATGTTCTTACTCTTTACACATTTTCCTGCTTAATACATTATGTATTATCTGAATTTAGACCAATCTATTGTCATGAATTTCAAATAACCTCGTTTCCCCCTTTAAATGATTATTTTGAGCTCGTTTGATGATTTTTTTTTTCAACTGTCTGATATTTTGTATTCTGGATGATTAATTTCTCTCATTAACCAAAATATCAAGTTTCATTACGTTAGTGTTTGCTTGGGTAGGACACGAAAAGCATTAATTGAATAGATAATTGCAGTGATATTATTGCAATCGGCATTATTGTAAGTGTTAATAATTTCGCCATCATCTTACACAAAATACCTGGCTTTTAGATAGGCATGTATACAATCTACATCAAACTTCCCTGATTTTTTCGATTAGTGAAACCGTATCTCCGGTAATCCCTATTCATGTTATGCAAATCTTGCTACTGAATGCTGAACAATATCTAAAATAGAACAGCGCATTTTCAGAGCGATAATATAACCGAAATGTGTGTGAGGTGGCCAAAGGAATGGAATTCACATCCACGTGTTATGTTGTTATTATCTGTCTCTGTCTCTGTCTCATCTATGTCATT
>NC_051400.1:9852219-9852550 GCF_015228065.2 Penaeus monodon
CCTTTCTTGTCCCCTTCAGTAGTACGCCAGACGCAATGTGGACGCAGCATTTAGAAGATATAAGATAGTGGTGATTGTTTTTTTGTGATTACTTAATAAAATTGGTCGTTGTGCTCTCATACTTTTTATGAACTGCAATCAAGGTATATTGACCAGCTATCGGATCATAGTAGGCATTTGACTGGTACAACGGTAATGCAAATGTAAATAAATACTGCGTAATATAGACTCCGCCAATATACCTGATGGAATCAACCTCGGTGTGTGATATGTTCGTATCGCCGGGAAGCGTATTAATTCAAACCGCCAGACCTCTATGCTCATGATACAG
>NC_051400.1:9852590-9853000 GCF_015228065.2 Penaeus monodon
CTGAGGACTATGTATGTGGAAGATTGATCGTCAAGCAGTTTTTGTTAGGGTTAGTGTAATTAGCAATAAAGTATTATTGACTATTTCGCCCAGTGACTACCTCATGGATATAACACAAAGAGACTCAGTCATTTCTCTTATAGACACACCTTTTCAGTCAACATAGAAGGAATAAAGACCCACAGTCTTTCAGTGAAACCCCCTGATTCATTCCGGTGATAGTTCAGATCCCCACAGAGTATATATTTACGGGCCCAGGATGTTTCCAAAGGGGGGGGGGGGAGTGGCTGGTATATAAGGCTCCGTTTGAGGAGAGCAGTGAGTATCTTATCATCTCTGTGGTGCGTTTATGTTAATTAATGTTGTAAATTTGATAAAATTATACGTCAGAGATTCAGGGTTAGCAAACG
>NC_051400.1:9853287-9853516 GCF_015228065.2 Penaeus monodon
GGTCAGTGAACTACGTAACCTGTTTTTATTATCCTGTATAATAAACTCCGCTCTTAAACTTAATGAGTTTATGAATAACTAACGAAGACTTTGGGATCTCTTCTCTTACACTCAAGAAAGAAAATACACAAAAAAGGACCTTTTATATCATCAGATTAACAGCTTCAAGAACCATATTAACATTTCATTCCTTGTGGAAGGGCAGTTCTGGTCATGCAACTTATTTTGC
>NC_051400.1:9853885-9854190 GCF_015228065.2 Penaeus monodon
TCTTACATTAACAAATACATTTGTTTTGTACACTGACTACGACCCTAAGAGTTGTGTTGTTTTGGACAAGGCGACACGGTAATTAACGACTAAGTTAGGTGTGTTCCACTTTCGTCAACCGAGCAGATCGCATAACGAGCTGGCCAGTTTACGTAATGACTCGATTTAGCACATTGCAGAATCATACGAGCCAGGGGCGTAATGCGATGGTAAGCTTCTCTGCAACTGAACACCGGCATGGCAGTTGCAGAAGCTAAGGCTATGAAAATGGACATTTACCAAGGTCCCTATGTTCATTTCTATAA
>NC_051400.1:9854490-9854763 GCF_015228065.2 Penaeus monodon
ATCACAATATTCGTTAATCAACCGAAACATGCCATTAATAACAAGACCATCATTATTTCTACCTATTGTACTATCAGTAATCATTACCACCCCATTCAATATTTTACTAATTACACAGTTCAATATATCGCTATAAAAAGGAAAGTATGTTCACCGCATACATGAATTCCTGAAACCATAATCAATCAAATGCTGTCAACGGTATTACATCAGCCTCTCCCACAGAGTCGTATATCCCGTTAAATGTTGCAATCGTTGCATATGGTGTTTGTC
>NC_051400.1:9855349-9855709 GCF_015228065.2 Penaeus monodon
ACTTAAAGCTTTTACATGCTTCTTGGGCATTGTCTAAATCAACATATAGACAGGAAGTCACATTCTTATTTTACTGAAAAGTGTGCACTTCAACGCGTTATGAAAAAGGTCTTATTTCCTTATAGTAGATCTAAAAATTAATAAAAAAGCACAACAGATCTTACTGTCATTTGCAGCCTATTCAAGGATCCGCGTTTACGATATATGTAATTTCAAATAGGTTTTAGCAATTCGAATACATTTACGTTGTGGTTTTACAGTCAAAGAGAATATATAATTTGATATAGAATATATAATTTGATGTGTTCAGAAGCAAGATGCAACATTATTGTGCTATTATCTGTAGTATTATTGTAGCAC
>NC_051400.1:9855796-9856133 GCF_015228065.2 Penaeus monodon
CTTGCATGGATATCTGTGTAATTATGACTAATACAAATCAAACACATGATAAAACATTGTATTACAAACCGATTCCAGTCAACATATCATGCAATGTACCCTTATCATTTGTAAATTCATACTACAATATTTTAAAAGAACAGAGTATTTTTTTTTTCCTTTCCATGTGTGACGTCGGCAACGGGAATGACTGACACTGCTGTTAACATTAAAAGATAGAAAAAGGTAAGGTGATAACACTGGGTAATGAGGTTTTCGATTTCCCCGAAAATTTTTTCATCTTTTTCTCTGAAGTAGCATGGGTATCGATGCAGAGTTAGAAAAGGTGCATTGAATG
>NC_051400.1:9857391-9857682 GCF_015228065.2 Penaeus monodon
CTCATAATAGTTTGAATTATTAAACCTCACTACTACTCAAACATAACAAAACAGACGAAAGAAGAAGAAAAGAATCAGGTGAAGAATACAAAGGCAGTGATGAGATAATAACATTTCTCCCTCCCCCTCCCTTGGGAAATTTACCAAGTTCAGTTTACTTTCGCAAGGTTTACTGCTTGCATTTAAATGTCGCTTTGAAGATGGAGTGACGATGGCCACTGAGCCTTTATGGTCAGGTGCTGCGCTCTCTTATTGGGCGCCAGGGAAGTCTAATTAATTTGTATGGAATTG
>NC_051400.1:9858102-9858222 GCF_015228065.2 Penaeus monodon
TGATATGGGCATAGACAACATGACATTATATGTAAACTAAATATGCAATGAACAGACGACGGACGCATAGTTGGTAAGAACGCCCCTATCAGTAAACCTATTTTTCCGTACTTAAAAAAG
>NC_051400.1:9858252-9858359 GCF_015228065.2 Penaeus monodon
AGAATGAATAACTCAAAACAAATAATCTACCAATATTAATGTGAATTTAGAAATAAAATGTTATTGTAACCTCACGTTTTTGTAGATCAGATATTTAACCTTTTTTC
>NC_051400.1:9858745-9858998 GCF_015228065.2 Penaeus monodon
CAATACTTTCTCCCTCATGCCGTCTTTCACGACCCTATTGCATTTGCAAAAAAATGACACCTCTTTGCTTGAATTAATTAATGCCTTTTTTTTCTTCTGTTTCTATTTTATAATGTGCTATTCTTCGTGTCCCGCAAGCCAGAGCGATGCAAGGAGTGAACTGGCTGTGACTTGACTAAGAATCGTGGTGTTTCCCGATTCCTGGCTTCGTGGACATGTTATTGAGTTTTAATGTGTTATAATGGAACACCTT
>NC_051400.1:9859202-9859301 GCF_015228065.2 Penaeus monodon
GTAGAGAGAGAGAGAATTACCATTCGTGTTTTTCGCAATTTTGCACAACACCCAAACGCCACATTCAAAGCAGTTTCTCTGATCCCCGCTTACTCTCTC
>NC_051400.1:9859471-9859599 GCF_015228065.2 Penaeus monodon
CTTCAAACTTAATGGGAAACCCGTGTTTGAAGCCATTCCTTGAAGCTGTCTTCCTGATCCGGGATTCCAAGTGTTCCGAATCCAAACTGATTGGCGATTAAGCTTTTTGTAGTTTCGACTTTAGTCCG
>NC_051400.1:9859684-9860233 GCF_015228065.2 Penaeus monodon
TAAAATAGTCTGCAAGAATTCCAAAAGAGAATTGGACGAAGCTTCGAATTTATAAGGATACGTAGAAGATACACAGATACACTAACATGAAAATACACTAACAAAGATACGTGAATATACACTAACAAAGATACATGAAAATACACTAACAAAGATACATGAAAATACACTAACAAAGATACATGAAAATACACTAACAAAGATACATGAAAATACACTAACAAAGATACGTGAAAATACACTAACAAAGATACATGAAAATACACTAACAAAGATACATGAAAATACACTAACAAAGATACGTGAAAATACACTAACAAAGATACGTGAAAATACACTAACAAAGATACGTGAATATACACTAACAAAGATACGTGAACATACACTAACAAAGATACGTGAAAATACACTAACAAAGATACATGAAAATGCACTAACAAAGATACATGAAATACACTAACAAAGATACATGAAAATACACTAACAAAGATACATGAAAATACACTAACAAGGAGGCGTAAAGATACACTAACACAGGCAAACATAAAC
>NC_051400.1:9860703-9860865 GCF_015228065.2 Penaeus monodon
AATTATTTATTTGATGTTGAACACGCGCAGCAAATTGGCGAACACTGAAACACGCAGTTTTGTTCGCACAGCAGTTGGTCATCACTTAATTCAATGGATAACTGTCTTTCAGTATTTGATGAACTTTCGGATATTGCTTTGCTCGCTGTAAAAATAAACCGA
>NC_051400.1:9861149-9861537 GCF_015228065.2 Penaeus monodon
GGAAGCCAGACAGCCAGACACACCACATCAATCTTCCTCCCCCCCACCCCTACCCCCATCCAGCGCCACGTACTCCCTCCCCCCACACGCCTATCCATCACCCCGGACTCCCCCCCCCCTCCTCCCTTCCATTACCCCGGACTCCCCCCCCCCACCTTCCATCGCCTCGGATCCACCCCTCCCCCCTTCCATTACCCCGGACTTCCCCCCCCCCCCACCTTCCATCGCCTCGGATCCCCCCCTCCCCCCTTCCAGAGCCCAGCCCCCCCTTGAAACCCGGAACAGGTGAAGGCGCCCGAGCGACGTGTCTCAATTTGTCAACTTTAAGGTTTCGCCCACAAGCTCGTTTTCCCTTTTGTATTTCGGGCGTAGACAACATTGAAATAAA
>NC_051400.1:9861663-9861784 GCF_015228065.2 Penaeus monodon
GATTTCATGATTTGCATTGAATATCTTTTTGCATGATCTGGTCCCATCAAATCTAATATCACTCAAGATATATTGCCTTTCCCCTGATTTTAGCTAATCGTTAACCTTATCTGTCTCACAC
>NC_051400.1:9861899-9862031 GCF_015228065.2 Penaeus monodon
GTCCCTCTGATATTAATTTACATGAAGGGATATTGAGGCTAACTAGCGACGTGGATTTGAGTGCAAGAAAGAAAACGTAAATTTAGGCAAACTTAAACATAATGGAAGCCGTGATAGAGATAAGAGCAGAGG
>NC_051400.1:9863497-9863581 GCF_015228065.2 Penaeus monodon
AGTTCTATTTCATATTTTCGAGCATTACCTTATTTGATATCATTATCCTAACTTATCATATTTGACATCAGCTTTCCTGAACCG
>NC_051400.1:9863845-9864233 GCF_015228065.2 Penaeus monodon
CTTTCCCGTTAGAACACAATATCACTAACGGCTATATTGCAGAATATAACATCATATACATATCCTTTATATTCTCCATTTCTCTCGTAACCAAAACCATTAATCCAAGCTTTCCACACACGTATCCAAATGCAATATCATTCAACAAACCACCGAAATCGTGCAAAGAATATGTTTATTTCCACTTCCGATTCTCTGTCCAGATTCGCACGTGAGATTTTTCCACATGAAAACAAGGACCAGAAACTCGGGATTAAAAATATAATCCGAAACTAATCCTGATTGCCACAGTAACTGCAGACTCACTCAGGTTCAAGCGCTGTAATAGGCACTCTGGAATTACAGTTTGGACCGGCCGACTAGGCTCCAAGCCATCCCGAAGTTGCTT
>NC_051400.1:9864637-9864870 GCF_015228065.2 Penaeus monodon
ATCCTAATGACGTTACCTTGTGTTTATCTACGTATGCATATCTATGTGTAGTGAACAGGAACACCCTGGCAAACTAGCTCAACGGAGGAGCAAATCTGCCGTCGGTACTTGATGCGGCGCCATCTGTAGCCAGCTGCACGACCCTTAAGACCAGCTGTTGATGTTAAGGTCATACCAGTGGAAGGATTATTGGGTTAAGATTTTCCAGGTGCATTACGGCTGCCTGGATTGCG
>NC_051400.1:9865133-9865198 GCF_015228065.2 Penaeus monodon
GTTTCTGTCTCAATATCTCTCTGTCTCATAATCAATGAGCGAAACAAAATCAATCTTCAATAATA
>NC_051400.1:9865424-9865661 GCF_015228065.2 Penaeus monodon
AACACACACTGAAATTGTTAATTCCTTAAGAGAAAGAAATAAATCATGGTAAATAAGAATGGAGATAAGAAAGATAAACACTTAAAGAGGACAAAAGGAATAAAAATGTGGGTAATTTATCAGCTGATGATAGCGGAGAGAGAGAAATGCCAAAGGAAAGGCAGAGAGAGCAGGCAATTTAAACTCCCGATATGAGGTAATAATGAATACACTTTAGAATTTTTTGGACTTATAGGC
>NC_051400.1:9866799-9866907 GCF_015228065.2 Penaeus monodon
AACCTTCCACAGGAGAAAAGAAAAGGAGAAAATATACACTTTATATTTCCCCTAAGCTTTCGTTGCCAAGAGTTCTTCACAATAGGATATTCTCCTCACATCCCACGC
>NC_051400.1:9866965-9867060 GCF_015228065.2 Penaeus monodon
AATGTCAATCTCTCTTTTGTTATTTTGAATGACTTGCCTGAAAGAATGAAAATCTCGCTTTCATTTATGTGTATATATGACGCAAGTATTGACAA
>NC_051400.1:9867412-9867707 GCF_015228065.2 Penaeus monodon
GAAAAAAAAAAAAAACAACAATAATGATAATCACATCTATAATAACAAGGCCTAAGCTCACTCGCTGACCTATCTCCACCCTTGTATTTCAGAAAAGCGTTGCGTTCACCAGTCTAGTTGGCAGTAACGAAACGCGTCTCAAGATTAACACGGGGAAATTATTGTTCTCGTCCGCCACGGGAGCTTGAGAAATGGGCCATGCGTATTCCCAGGTTGTGTGCTACTACTTAGTTTACAGGGAAATAAGTCAGTGTCAGAGGTAATGTAACGAGATGCAGGTGTGGAGTCTCCTGGG
>NC_051400.1:9868116-9868597 GCF_015228065.2 Penaeus monodon
CCTCTTACCAACCGGCAGTGCTTCAAATTCGCACCAAGGAAAATGTCCCCCGATCTATTTACGATTTAATATCACTCCCGGCTCTCGAATCCCACTTGGCGCTGGCGAGGCGACGTCAGGCTCATTGATTTCCTCAAGAGTTGTACACAAGTTTGCCACATTTTTGTTTTCTTTTTTTTTCGTCGCAGCTTCCCTTCTCTCCTCCTCTTTGTCGTAGCTTCTCCTACCTATTTCCTTTTTCTCTCTTTCTTTCTCCTTCTTTCCTGTTTCTTCGTTGCAGCTTTTCTTTCCTTTTTCCTTTCCTCTCTTTCCTTCCTCCCTCGCCTATTCCTTCGTCGCAGATCCTCCTCCCTCCTTCCTCCTTCTTTTCCTCTCTTTCATTCCCCTCCTTTCCTATTCCTTTATCATAGTTTCTCCTTCCTCCTCATTTTCCTCCCTTTCCTCTCACTCTTTCCCCTCCTTTCCCATTCCTTTATCGTAG
>NC_051400.1:9869279-9869399 GCF_015228065.2 Penaeus monodon
CTCGAGCGACAACTTTCGAGGAGGCAACTCTCATGTAAATACTGGCAAGAGAAACGTCAGCTCGCGTGGCCCCCTGCCTTTGGGGAGAAGCCGAGTGTGAAGAGTTGGCTGATGGGTAAA
>NC_051400.1:9869782-9870181 GCF_015228065.2 Penaeus monodon
TGATGTGGGGGGAAGTTGGTCGAGAAGTGGGGAATGGGTAGGGTGGGTGACGTGGGTGAAGAGTTGGGAATTTAGGTAAAGGGGGCGAGTGCAGTAGGTAAAGAGGGTGGCGAAGTGGGTAGGTGGGTTGCAGCCTCTGCGGCTGGAGTTCGTCTCCCTCCACGCTGTCTCCACCAGCCGCGTCACGTCGCCAACACCGCCCACAGGTCACGTTTAGTGTAGCCATTGGACAGATTTCGTGCTTACCGACCTGTGAGGGTTTTGGACAAGTAACTTCGTGTGCCCCAGTGTGACCGCTGCGTAGAGTGACCACTGCGGAGTGTGACCGCTGCGTAGAGTGACCGCTGCGTAGTGTGACCGCTGCTCCAGCTTTCGCTCTCCTCGAATTGTGTTTTTGAG
>NC_051400.1:9870241-9870490 GCF_015228065.2 Penaeus monodon
CTATAGTTATCTTGTAACTTTACAAAGTAGTGTCTCCGAGTATTTATCCCCCCATTTTTGGTCTTTATCCTACAGGATTATGAAGATGTGGGTTTTAAAAAGCCAATGAATGAAGATTTAAAAGGATGAATATTTAATTAAAGTAAAATAAGATATTGATGAAAGAACAGTGAGTGAAGATTTGAAAGGATGAATATTTAAATAAAATAAAATAAAATATTGATGTGGATTTCAAAAACTCTGCGAGCG
>NC_051400.1:9870540-9870856 GCF_015228065.2 Penaeus monodon
CTGAATCTACTATTTAAAAGATTAAAACTGTATAAAAAAAATTCTTTCAGTAAAAAGTAATAAAAGGTTAAAATAAAAATGAACACACGAGCTAATGGTGTACATCAAAAGTCTATTTCTAAAGCAATTTCTAAAGTGCATTTCTAAGGTAATTTTTAAAGCCTATTTCTAAAGTCATTTCTGAAATCGACTTCTAAAGTCATTTCTAAAGTCTATTTCTAAAGTCATTTCTAAAAGTGTATAAGTGGGGAAGTGGGCAGATGAGGAATGCGTAGGTGGGGAAGTGGGTAGGTGGGGAAGTGGGTAGATGAGGAAG
>NC_051400.1:9871162-9871267 GCF_015228065.2 Penaeus monodon
CTCAAACCTGCTCTAAAGGTTAAACTCTGGGAAGGTTACATGACTTGACATGTCAATAATAACTGCCTTGTTGATCTGAATGAGGAATTGAATGGGCGGGGAGTG
>NC_051400.1:9872340-9872525 GCF_015228065.2 Penaeus monodon
GACTTAATACGAAAATGAGAACGTGTTAGTACCCCAGGGTCTCGCCGACGCTTATCACGGAAAATGAGAACCTCTTTTTCACTCTCTATTGGGTCTCGTCGACCGGTTTCCGGACTGTGTGCTCTGCCATCAGCTTGTGGGTCTTGCTGCCTCTTGTTATTTCTTGTCATTATCATTTCTCTCTC
>NC_051400.1:9872650-9872779 GCF_015228065.2 Penaeus monodon
CTCTTGGTTTTCTGTTTGTTGTGAAATGTTTTGTTTTCGTCTGTGAGGATTGTTTGTTATTCTTTTGGGGAAAGAAAAGAAGAAGAAGGAAAGACTGAATTTTCACAACAAACTGTGAATTTGGGAGAT
>NC_051400.1:9873985-9874423 GCF_015228065.2 Penaeus monodon
GCACGGAATATTGATGGACATTTATAATTTCAAAATGCAGGATAATGCATGTGTCGACATCTTTTTTTTTGTCAAAAGAATGTAAAAAAAAGAAATAAAATGGAAAGTGAAATATATATGATCATTATTGTATTCCTGGAAAATGGATATAAAAATCTATATGTACTTCAGTACACATATTAATTGATTACCTAAGCATCTCATTCTCATCGTTTAAATCACGATGTACTCACAAGAACATTAAATTCACAATCTATTTTACAAAGTTCAAAATGATATACGATCATATACAATCACGGAAAGTTCAGAGTTTCGTATCAACTATCAATATTATCTCCGCTCACACAACAGCTCCCCATGTTAACAACAGCAAACTTTCATGCATATTTTGAATGTTACTTTCCATCAAGAAGTTTGCGATATGATAATGTTAACATA
>NC_051400.1:9874875-9875040 GCF_015228065.2 Penaeus monodon
ACGACGTCACACTAGTTATCAAACAAAACAAACACAGCGCGACGAACAGACCGAGAGCAATTCAATTTATTCAAATCTAAAAGGAATATGCCAATACCTAACGCAATTACTCACACCCACTATCAGCAACGTAACTACCAAACCTCATTCATAAAAAAAAAAAAA
>NC_051400.1:9875171-9875520 GCF_015228065.2 Penaeus monodon
AAATCATCAGAAAAGGACATTCAGAAATGTCCTCGATATTAATGCTTTTCTTCCTCCCAGCACACACGTAGCGAGGAAAAGGGAGAATGATAACCAACTATGACGCTTGAATAATGTGTCAAAATGTTTCTTCGTCTTGAGGGACCTCGATTCAAGTCAACCTGGAAAGCCTTGGAGAGAAGGTGAGGTTCTATTTTTTTTTTATTGGGTTGAGACTCTGCCTCGACTTGTAGGGCCTTTGTGGAGGCATTATGCAAACGTTATTATTCTTTGGAGACAGTCTCGTTAATCAAGGCTTCATTTTATGCAGATTATTGCGGAGGCGAATGGAGGTTTTCGGGGAGATGAA
>NC_051400.1:9875733-9876277 GCF_015228065.2 Penaeus monodon
CGACATTTTCCGACCTTGAATGTGTTTACGGCATAAATTTTATTCTTTTGCGTGAAACATTTTAATCTAATGACAAAGATTACCCATTAATATGAGCAGATTCTTTGTTATTTGTCATTTTATTAATTATCCAATTAGGCTTATTGGGGCTGTGATATGTAAATACGTTATATGTATAGGAGAATGTTTAGCGACAAATAAAACACATTTCCATATTTTGTGATAGGTATGGTAATTTTACAAAAGGTCATATGAATTATGGATCATATGGGATTTTATATTGACAAAAGTAATTACTTATACTTTTTTATTTACTTATTCTAATATGCATGTATCACAGATATAATTCACATATTACACATACTATGTAACATAGGAATGTTGTATCAGCTATCAATACTGACATATGCCAATAAAATACATAAATAAATGAACTACCTTTACACAAGCGCTATAAGACCGAATCTATTACTATGTACATTTCTAGTACGACACAAACCGTAATCTTAATCATTATAAAACCCTATACACATTTAAGTCCGAA
>NC_051400.1:9876332-9876647 GCF_015228065.2 Penaeus monodon
CCCACTAGCTAGCAGTTTCATTTCACACAAATGACTTTACAGTGACACTTAACGACAGTGTAGCAATGTGTCACTTAAATGTAACAGGTTTAAGGGGGGGACTAAGTTTAAACCGTTTTCTCAAGAGGAGGAGACTTTTTATAGGTCGTTGTACGTGGTTATTATGGTCATAGAATCTTCTTGTTTTCTTCTCTCTGTCCTTTTTGTGTGTTCATCACCTGTTTCTATTGGTTTAGTTATATTCCATTTTCGTATACTTCAGGATATGTGGATATATATTTTTTTAATCCTCAGTGCAAATTTATAACCAGACAA
>NC_051400.1:9876971-9877347 GCF_015228065.2 Penaeus monodon
CTTCCTTCCAAACGTGGCCACAGGTCTTGTTACCTTTACTACTACCCCCCCCCCCCCGGTAATCTCCATTGAGTTACCAGAGGCTTGACAATGAAAATTTCACAGAGTAAAAAGTGCACGTGTGTTGAGACGGCCAATGTTTTGACGTTAAAAGGGACTGGTCAACAGAGGCTTAAGAAACCCCAGTGTTAGAATACTATAGCATGTGCTTTTATTCCCGTAGCGGTTTGATCAACAGTCTTTTGTAGTGTAAGTTATGACGTATTTAAGGGAGAGGAATCATGTAAGAAAGAATGGAACTTGTATAAACGTTTTAATTTATTGATGGGTTTGTGAATACCTGATAATGAGATGTAATGGATGTACTGTCTAAGTT
>NC_051400.1:9878149-9878228 GCF_015228065.2 Penaeus monodon
AGTGGATCGTATTTCCCCCAAGAAAAGCTTAGAATACGAAGGAAATATTATTATTTTTTTCTCTTTTCCCTCCCCCCCC
>NC_051400.1:9878251-9878549 GCF_015228065.2 Penaeus monodon
CAGAATACGAAAGACATATCCATTTTTTCCCCTTAAGCTTTCCCTGTCAAGATGATGAGATTTCTGGGTTTTATGAGGTGAGAGAGGCAGTGTCACCTTCTCCAAATCAGATTTCTTTCTGAACACAGAAAGCCTAGGATAACACGTTTCTGCGGGCGGGAGGAGGGCAGTGTGCATTGACGTGAGGAAGGCGGGGTAAGGATGTGATTCTAGAGATGTGAATTTACGGATGTTACTTACTGTTGAGTGTGAAGTTCGTATATGAAGATTTAAGGAAAGTTGGACGAAGTTTTCACAG
>NC_051400.1:9878789-9879500 GCF_015228065.2 Penaeus monodon
TGTTTCATCACTTCACATATTTTTTTTCAGATGTTGACCAATCATGATGCGTCTTCTGTGGTGTAATCAAACTTGATTTATTATTGTTAAAGGGGATCGTGTTATGTGGCTTTCATGTGGGAGAATAATCTGTATTTAGATGCATTATGTGAAGTAAAGTATAAAATTGTATAAATGATTTTAAAAGAATGAGGATAATTCAGTAAAATCTTATTCTAATTTAGTATTTAGATACTTTATGTAAAACGTATTATAAAAGACATATTTCTGCGTCCATAAAAAATACGAAATGGAAAATCTAATCAAACAAATGGCATCAAATAAAGAACCTCCTTCAATTTGTTTTAATATTTCCACCAAATATCATCATCACCTTTTGACTCTATATAACTTCTCCAAGGTTATGAAGAAATATTCCCGTCCTCCTTTTACACAAACTGAAATGCTCTGTCACTTTTATCTGTTTTAAACCACCTCACAGTTAAAATCTTGCGAACATTCGTTTGGTTTTATCCCTTCAGGAGACATAAAGTAAAGTCGATACATTTTTCCATTTGGAGTGAGCGTGATTGAATAGACAAATCCCATTTTCTATAACAAGATGATATAGAAAACGGAGCGACATCCTGGAGCTTATCGATCTACATGGAGGAAGGAAAATGGAGGATGTTAGGTTTACGTTATTTTTTTTTGTAAGTATAGTGTATTATG
>NC_051400.1:9879983-9880256 GCF_015228065.2 Penaeus monodon
ATACAGCTGCACTTGGACTTGCATTTTCTTCCCTCCTGCGTCGTGAATGCATCGCCGGCAATTGTAAACTTTAGTCTTCTGATTGTTCACCGTCCATTTCGCTTTTTGCTCTTGTTTACAACGCTCTTTTAACTAGAAGCGAGAGCCCCCCTGATAGTCTTGCGGGTTTTGCAATGTTCTGTTGACGATACTGTGAGACGTTTTTTGTTTTAATTTAGTGTGAGATAGAAAAGAGCAAATGAATATTGGTCTTTCGTCCTTGATAAATAACTG
>NC_051400.1:9880755-9880901 GCF_015228065.2 Penaeus monodon
ATAAACCAATGATGTATTTCTTTGCTTATAAGTCAAGAAAAAAAACAACAAAAAAATTATACAACAATTTTCAAATACATAAGCTTCCTCTCAATTACATCAGCTTTTTCCCCTTCGGAAACTTTATGCTAATTATTATAATGATG
>NC_051400.1:9883696-9883938 GCF_015228065.2 Penaeus monodon
AACCGTTTTTATTTACTACTTTTTGTCGAGGTGGTACATAACACACAAACACGCACCTCAAAAAAGAGAGAGAAAAACAATAACAAAGCACAGAGGAGAAAAATGGTTCGCTTTGGCACCCAACCCCCCTCCCCCCACCAAAAAAGAAAAAAAAAAAGCCGGAGGGAAATAGTTTCTTTTGGCATCCCCACCCCCCGTAAAAAAAACGGAGTGAAATGATTTGTTTTAACACCCCCCCCCCC
>NC_051400.1:9883961-9884159 GCF_015228065.2 Penaeus monodon
GAGGGGAAATGGTTCGTTTTGCCTCTACTCCCCCTATACGCACCCCCCCCCCCAAAAAAAAAAAAAAAACGTACTTCTTGTGATATTTACTCTGTATAGCCTGTACTTGAGAGTGTCGCTGGCGGACCCTGAGCCGGTGGATTTGTTTGTGCTTTGTTGTCCTTGCCTGCTGGTGGAGATTCCCATCTGTGACTGCAT
>NC_051400.1:9884734-9884900 GCF_015228065.2 Penaeus monodon
TTTTCAAACATGAAAATGTTGTTAAATATACGAGAGAAACTTAAGTGGGGCTCTTAAAACTGCACGATTCCATTATAGTGTAATAACATGAATTCATGTCCATGTTATATATATTTTTTTGTATAAAGAAATAGATATTATGCAATTCACGGCATTCTAAATTATG
>NC_051400.1:9885134-9885386 GCF_015228065.2 Penaeus monodon
CTTTTCATGTAAAAAATATCAATATATATTTTTTTTCGGCTTAATATCTGCATTTTTTTCTGTCTTTTCCTGCCAAAGCATATAATTGTTTATGGAAAGCGTAATAAGATGGTATATAACCTGACTTGAATACGATACCAGTAGGTAAATTTAAATAAAATCTGGAATAGGTAGCGAGGGTTGGAACTTGGATTTAACTTACCTAACTCACAGTTGTATTGAAGGCGAAATGGGTGAATTATACTCCAATAT
>NC_051400.1:9885497-9885705 GCF_015228065.2 Penaeus monodon
CACTACATAGGCTGAACACTATGGGGTGGCCTTGTGTATGGATAACAAGCGTAGGGAAGGCGGTGCGTGGGAGGTGGAATCAGTGAAGGGGAAGAAGAATAGTAGAAAGAGTTTTATTGTTTGGTTCCCTGTGTCTCTCCTTCGCTATTTGGCTGCCTGTTTCTGTTTCTTTATTGTGAGATTCTTTGCCTCGGTTTCCGTCTCTCTT
>NC_051400.1:9885857-9886389 GCF_015228065.2 Penaeus monodon
TTTCGTCTGATGATGATGTAATTCAAGAGGCTTTTGAATCTTTAAAATATTTTTTTGATAAACCTCTTTTCGCCAATCCTACTACGTATACATCGTTCACTGTTTTCTTTTGCACTTTCACACACACGCTTATTTCATTAATATTCCACGCCCCCTTCTCCCTGTCTCTATATCCATATAACAACTAGATTTACAATGTTTTCTTGTAGCTTCGTGATAAATCTAGCTTTTTTTTCCTCTCTCTCTCTCAGCATCTTTCGTATCACATCTTTCTTTCCATACTCTGAAGGCGCTCAGCATCAAGACACGCGCAATTTCCTTATATTTTTTTACTTTACTTTCTTATAAGAATTATTGCTTACTGTCATTGTGACCAAAGCGGATGTGTAGGCTTATAACCCCGTCTTGTGAAAAGTTTCTTCTCCACTAATTCTTGGGTTGATCTTGGTGAAGTTTCTACCATTCTGACGAGAGATGAGACGTATAAGTTGTTTTTCTTTTACTACCTATATTCCTCTTCTATTGAATGTTA
>NC_051400.1:9886475-9887402 GCF_015228065.2 Penaeus monodon
GCAAGGGGTGACTTTATTTGGCAGTTTCTCTTGTGAAATTCTCTTTCTTTTGTGATCTATTTTTTCCCCTCAGTCTTTTGTCACATATATCCACCAAAAAAAACCTGGACTTCTGCCCTTCTCTCCTCTCCCTCCCTCTCGAATCGATGGGTTTGTGGCCTCTCCTTCCCCTCCTGATAAAGCCATCCCGCTTGACCCCAGTTCTCATCGAGCTCTTCTCATCGAGCTCTTCTCTGGGCGATTCTTAAGCCCCTTTAACGGTCAATTTGCTTCTCTCACACTCAGTGCCTCCTCCAGCTATCTCTCACCGCAAGGTCCGCCGGCACTCTGGCAGGATTCTTGAGAGAACTTCTTATTGTGTCGACTCCTGTATTTCTGTCGTCCATTTTGCTTCGATCTTACCAACTGCGCATCACTATTAAACTTGTACTTTTGGATGATACTTTTATAATCTCTATACTCCTTAATCGATTACATTATCTTTATCTATGTCTGCGTGCTTCTTCTCAATTAACTTTTTTCTCCCCCCCCCCCTTTTTTAAAATAAATTATCAACATTTCTGTGGTTTGACATTCGGCACTCACTACTCGGTTACACTCTTTCTCTATCTATATCTACGTGTTTCTTCTCATTTAACTTTTATTTCGCTTTTATCTTCATCAAATATCTTATCATCAACATTTCTTATGGATCTGTGGTTTGACATTTGTCCAAAATGAGATCCGCTGATGATCTTCCTTCCTGTCTCTCGGGAGTGACCATCCTCCCCCTTGAAGGCAGCGTTTTATGTCGTTCCTCCAGATAAGTCATTCTCCCTGCTTATTGCTTTATTCCTTCCCTTTGCAAGCTAATCTCAAGTTTTCTCTCCGACCACTTTATCTTTGTTGTGGGTTGGAGGAGCACTTTCTCTAGAAATTCCTGAGGAT
>NC_051400.1:9887499-9887659 GCF_015228065.2 Penaeus monodon
CTTCTTATTAACTATTCTAGTCTACGCCTAATGATATACATTTTTATAGCGATGAATCTTGTTTTAATCTCTCTTTCTCATTTCAAATATAGTTTTGTGTTCACTGTGTTCGCTCTGTTAACGCTATCAACACGGCACTACATAGGAATTTTTACTTAGT
>NC_051400.1:9887703-9888086 GCF_015228065.2 Penaeus monodon
TTGAATATCACTACTATCAATTCCCTGGATTGGGTTTTCGAATTAGGTAAAGAGGCATTTCAAAAATAAAACTCAGTCTAGACACACCTTTCTATTTCTAACTTCTACAGCGTCAATTCCACGAACGCCAGGATTCGCCCTCCTCTTTCTACTAACGATTTTAGGATAATGAACTTAGATTTGTGCTCGAGGCAGTCTATCTCAGAGCCGCCTAAGTCTGCAGCTGAGAAGTTGGGAATTTCTTTCATGTGGGTTGAGTATTTTCCTAGAGAGAAAATTCATTAGCTGTACAGGAGGGTGATTCATACCGGCGTTGAAATTTGCATCCATGCTATTTATCTTTTTCTCTGACATCCCGGAGCTGTATACACGAACGTTCTGAA
>NC_051400.1:9888774-9888867 GCF_015228065.2 Penaeus monodon
TATGATAGCACTAATGATAATGATCGGATCTAATGAGTACATAAATGGATTTCATTTCATTTTTACTTTACTATATCAATTTAAATTTTATAT
>NC_051400.1:9890143-9890247 GCF_015228065.2 Penaeus monodon
AATGATAGCGGCTATCAATTTATGCAGTGGCAGCCCTTGCGCAAATGAAATAACTTGATTTTTTAAGTATTTTTTTTTTAATGTTAATTTTGTTTTGCTCATTT
>NC_051400.1:9890385-9890490 GCF_015228065.2 Penaeus monodon
CACTTTATGCCAGGCGTTAGGGAGACTAAGCCTAATCGTTAAACAAATATCAAGAAAAACTGCAGTTAAAATCAAATTTAGTACAACGATCACATGTATGATCAC
>NC_051400.1:9898094-9898278 GCF_015228065.2 Penaeus monodon
AATCACTTTACGAAAAAACAAGGGAGTGATGTCTGCTCAGTTTCCCGTGGCACGAAATTCCCGTCAGGCAACCTCATTACACAAAGGATGGAATTCTCAAGCTCAAGATTCAAATCAAACTTTGAGTGCTTTTTCTGTTCTTTTTCTCTCCTGCTGGGATCTCTTTCTCACAGAGCCTTTGATG
>NC_051400.1:9898327-9898459 GCF_015228065.2 Penaeus monodon
GAAATGGGGGTTTGTCGCCATGCAGAGGCTGGGGAAGGTGGGTAAAATAATTTTGCTTTGGTTTTTATTACAGACCTTTGTTTTAATATGCATATCCTGTATTTACGTGTACATACAGACATAACGCTCACA
>NC_051400.1:9898593-9898810 GCF_015228065.2 Penaeus monodon
GCATAAAAACCCTTTTACAAAATGGTCCAGTATCATACTTGAATTCATTATTTCGAACACACACAGCACTTCTGTACTCCTTCCCCCTCCGGCGCAGCGCACAGCCAGCCACCGCGAGATCGAGGTCGTGAGGATCTCTCAACCCTAAAGTCAAGCCAAGTCTATTTCTTGGCCCTGTGTGTGGCTGGAATATGAATGTAGCAACGCGGGTTTTCTA
>NC_051400.1:9899103-9899221 GCF_015228065.2 Penaeus monodon
TTTTTCTTCTTCTTCCTTTTTTGCTTCCCATTTCTATCTATTTAGTCTTTTCTTCACATCTCGAAGAACACTGACACTGACTGAGGATGGCACCCGCGAGGTTGCTTTTTATCTTATT
>NC_051400.1:9899451-9900291 GCF_015228065.2 Penaeus monodon
ATACAGGCAAGAAAAGTGGAATATGATATCGTACAAGGAAATTCAATAAATGGTCTGAATATCGCTTAAAGAAAGTGTTTCTTCAAACCTGTGAATAACATGATGGAAAAAATTGACTAGGACGATCATAATTGAAAGACTAGGTGGTGTTAGTTAAAGGGAAAATTAATCAATTACAAAAGCCTGTTGATTTACACACTACATGCATGGCTTTGGTGTTTCGTTAGTATTGGCAATAACAAAGACTTTCCCATTACTCTCTTTGCAACTGGAATCCAATTTATCCCCCCCCCAAGTGAATATCAGAAGCTTAATTGTTTATTCAATAGAAAAGAAAAAGAAAAAGTTAAGTTCATAACACATGATGGCGATATTTACTAAAATGATGAGAAAAAAAAAGTATTTCCTTGAAAAATGACAAAATATTTTCATTTCTATTCTGCGTTCGATTAACGTTTTATCAAAACTGTTACTAGGTTTCTATTTGCTTGGAACCTATATTCAGGCTACTCTCCATTCTATAAATGAAGGCTTTAAAGCCTTTTTTGGTTTCATTTTAGTATGATTTTCAACATAATCAATACTTGCACTTTTGTATTAGCATATCACTGATCCCAAACATCTTTCTGTGAAGATTTAATATTCTCGTTTTGTTCCCTCGACAGAGCTGACACTGAGGCTGACAGTTAAGCTGACGTTTGTATCACCCTCACCTTTCTCTCTTCTCTTCATCTCTCTCATTCGTCTTGACATCCACTCTGTTTTCCACGACCTTTCGACCCACTGTGCTGGAAGTGCTATGTTAATCTGATTTCATTTTTTGTGTTGTATTTTTCAAAG
>NC_051400.1:9900395-9900649 GCF_015228065.2 Penaeus monodon
GCTGTATTTGGTTTATTCTTTATATGTTATATATAATGTGTTCTTTGTGAATAGATTCTGTCTATGAATATTTCTTTAATCTTTTCTGTTCGTTTATCAACATTTGTTTCTATTGACTTAACTATTTTCTTTTATCTCTCTCTCTATCGTTTTCCATTTTCTTCCCTTTCTCCTTTTTCTTATACACTCCTTTATCTTTCTTCCTCAAATTTGTATTCCGTCCTTCTGTTCTTCCTCTGTTTTTCTTATTGTTT
>NC_051400.1:9900666-9900864 GCF_015228065.2 Penaeus monodon
GCAATACGCATTGTCTATCAGTATGTTGATAATTCATATCAAATATCTTTAAAGAGGAAGAAAAGGGGAATGTAAGATAAAAAGAAATAAAGAATGGAAGGAAAAAAAATAAAAGCAATAATAAAAGGATAATAAAACAAAAACACACAAAAAAAACTGAAGTTAAAAAAATAGAAAAATAAAATCATAATAACAGTA
>NC_051400.1:9900977-9901270 GCF_015228065.2 Penaeus monodon
ACAAGTAAATAAAATAATAAAACAGACAAGTTATATCCCATCCCTTCCGTCCAAGTTCAGTTTAGTTCATGTCATCCGCGCAACACTAGGAGATTTAGTTCAATTGTACACTGAACTATTCGATAACGACGGTGGACGTGACGAAATTGCACTCTAAACGTAATTGTTGCATCTATAACTGCTTTACGATCAACTGGTGGCCTTCCTGCACAAGAGTGTCGAAACTGTTGCATTTCTCGGTATATTCATCGACGTCCGGATGTATTTCTAAAAGCGTGAATAATCTGAATAAT
>NC_051400.1:9902020-9902224 GCF_015228065.2 Penaeus monodon
AGAGAACGGCGGCACAATCGGCCGCCATTTCTTTCGGGGACAAGACGCACTAACGAACTTTCCTCAGGTGAAAATGTAAGAATTGGACAATCTGATTACAGTTAGGCTTGGGCCGGACGGGAACTACGTTGCTTTTGGGGGAAATAGGAGTGAGACGGAGGCGAGGTCTGAGCCTTATGCTTTTTGCTGAGATATGGGATTTAT
>NC_051400.1:9902883-9903302 GCF_015228065.2 Penaeus monodon
TTAAGTACCCTGCCTCCGCGTCCTCAGGCAAACAACCCGCCAAGCACCTCCCCTCACTGTCCCCGCGACCCACACTCAACGGAAGGTACTAAAACTTTATGAAAATGTCGTCATAAAGCTTAGGGTATTTCGACGAGGCCGAATAGTGTGACAGCTTCAGGAAACCATAACAGGGATCCCAGGGCTTGGCAGTAACAGGAGGAGGACTCTGTTATGGGTTATGTTTACAGCTGTGCAACTGGGAGGACGGAATGCCTAGGGATTCGATGTGAGGGAAGCGTTTGGCTGGCGGCTCGGTTGGTTTTTTTGTGGAAACGGAGGGAAGTTTGATTATTTTTCTCCTTTTTTTCCTATCAAGTTTTTTTTTTTGTTATAAACAAATGATTTTCTTCTATATATTATTCTACACAACACCACCA
>NC_051400.1:9905883-9906374 GCF_015228065.2 Penaeus monodon
AATGAAAAATAATATGTAATATACACAAAAATAAATAAATAAATAAATTTTAAAAAGAAAATAATAAATAATATATAATTTTTATTAAAATTATGTTTTTAAAATAAATAATATAATTTTATTATAAATCTATAAATATTTTAAAAGATAATAATTTTAAGTATATATAACAAAAAATTAAAATTAATATATAAATATTAAAATAATATAATATATATATGTTTTAGATATATATTAAAATCTAAATATCTATAATATATTATTATATTTTATAATATATATTATATATTTTATTAAATTTTTTTTTGTATATAATTTTATATATTTTATAATTTTATAATTATTATATATATATATATAATATAAAATATTATATATTTTATATATAGATATTATAATATTAATTAATATATATATATTAAAATTTTATTTTAAAAATTATATTATAAAATATTAAAATATATTTTTTATATGTTATGTATATTTAATTT
>NC_051400.1:9906741-9907296 GCF_015228065.2 Penaeus monodon
AAAATAATTAAAATTAATTAATTTAATATTTTTAAATTTTATATTCCTATACCAAATTAAAAATAATTTTTAAAAAATATAAATAAGAATATTATAAAAAGGTTTTTAAACCGGGGGCCCCGGGGGGGAATGGGGGACCCCCCAACGATCAAGGCTCACAAAAGGGAAAAAAAAATTTAGGGGTTTATGCGGGGCCGGGGCCCGGGGGGCTCAAGCCATGCCTAACCGGGGGGAAAACCCCAAAAGGGAAGGGAAAAAAAAAATATTACCCAAAAATAAAATTATAAAAATATAAATATATAAAATAAAAATTAAAAAAAAAAAATAATATATGTTAATAAATAAAGTTAAAAAAAAAAAAAAAAAAAAAAATAATATATATAAATATAAATATATAATATATATATAAATTTTAAAAGAAATAAAAAATAAAATAAAATAATATAAAAAAATTAAATAAAAAGGGAAAAATAAATAGAAAAATATTTTTTTAAATTTTAAGAATAAAAAGAAGATAAAAGAATGATTTTAAAAAATTAAAAAAATAAAAAAAAA
>NC_051400.1:9908615-9908764 GCF_015228065.2 Penaeus monodon
CTTTGCAGTTACCTCACTGGTGTCGACTTTCACACTCTACTGCCATTATCCTGGTTACTCTCTCTATCAAAGCTAATGCAATTTATGTTATGGATGTTTTAAAGCCTTCTACTGTTATGAGCTAACGGACGATATGCATTTGCTCTTGT
>NC_051400.1:9909022-9909336 GCF_015228065.2 Penaeus monodon
ACCTTCCTCACCACGCCCATTCTCCACATTTATCAATCTTCCATTTCACTTATCCATTTTTTTGTCTTTCCCTCGTTTATTCTCCCTTCATATTTTCTCTCAGGCAACGAATCCCAACATGTATTTTTGACTTTCTTGTTGTCTCTCCTGTTGGCAGTCTGGCCATCAAGTGTTGGCACTGAGCCAGGCTCGTTAAGCTGAATTCATTTCGATTTTTTTTTTTTTTTACTTTCATGTCGTATCACATCGGAATAAAACGATTAATTCATCTAACATTTTAATTCCACTTTTGTGTTTTTTCCTTGTTCCTCGAT
>NC_051400.1:9909376-9909688 GCF_015228065.2 Penaeus monodon
CACGAGATCTTAAATGGCACTCTCATTCTTTACCCTTGACTAGTATGTATGGCTGATGGCACTTGATTTTATTTTATATAATGAACTTGAAGGCGATGGTAATCATTTGATAACTAAAGATGACTATAGTAACTGAAGATAATTGAAAGAAAATGAAGCTAATATAAGAAAACTGAATATAGATAAAGATAATATGACTGATAAATATGATAAATAAGTTTGATAAATATGATTGATAACAGTTTGAGTTCAGAGGATGCTATCTGGACATGTTGCATTCAATCAACACCTGCCTCTCAACCTGCTTCACTC
>NC_051400.1:9909938-9910538 GCF_015228065.2 Penaeus monodon
TATCCCACCTTCAGATAAATGAGTACTAGTTTGCTGCTATTACTGATAGAATAATTGGAACATATCTAATCTTTATTCTCTATAGCATCTTCAGTCATATATCTTGGCATATATCACTATAATATCTATATCTTAGTTTTTCTCTCAATAAGATCTTATATTTTAATCTATATATCTATAATGTCTTATATTTAGATTATATCTATATAAGATTTCAATATCTATTATCTTTGCTTATTTCTCTATAAGAGCTTATATCGTTTGTCTTAACTTGTACCTGTAAGAAATAGGAAAAAATGTATGGTTTAGTTAATATAGTAAAAATATTAGTAAATAACAACAAGGAAAACACTCATTCTTAAAGTCTAAAATATTGCAAACCTACGATGCAAACTGGGAAATGATCCGAAATAAATCCATTCGTTCACAAAGCCAGACTGATTTGGCCAATGACCCGGTATTTAGCGAACCCCGTGGAAAGCATTTCGCTCAGGAAAACAGTAAATCCATCAATTCTGAGAGTATTTGTGCTCGTGACTGCGATTCTTTTCCTGGCTAAAGCATAGAAATTTGACCTTTATGCCTTTTTCACTTCGGTAA
>NC_051400.1:9910575-9911019 GCF_015228065.2 Penaeus monodon
CAGCATTTCACTTTGCTTGTTTTTAAGGGTAGTCATAAATTAAGCAGAACTGGATCTAGAAATGCAAAGAGGATATGAAACAGTACCACTGGAACTTAAAACAACAATATCAGCTGGAGTGAGCTCAGTGATGATACGATATATACAACTAACAGCAACAACAAAACCTTAATTACTCAACAAATACATAAAGCGAGACTTATAATAAAAACCTTGACTCTAACAACAATACTAAAACTACTAACCTTTTACTATACAAACACCCAACGAATATCAATATATCACCTCAGACTGCATTCAGGAAGTGACAGCCGACTCAGTACACGATATATAGCTAGTGTTATATTAAATACTGGACAAGAGCCAAGGCGTCTTCACTATGCTAGATTCCTGTTGTCACTTGCCTCCGGAGAAAATGTTCGAAAAATTGTTTTTCTTAGGAGG
>NC_051400.1:9911063-9911182 GCF_015228065.2 Penaeus monodon
TGAAATTGGATTGGTAGCTGAATACTTAAGATTGATTAAAAAAAATCCTTTTGATATTTTCGTATCGTTCTTTTGTGTGGTCCCGTTATCAGCGCTATAATATTAGATATTTAAAGGCA
>NC_051400.1:9911895-9912170 GCF_015228065.2 Penaeus monodon
TTTTAATTAAATAATGTCCTTTACAAAACGAAATTCACCCAAATATACATATTTTTTCATGATACCTAGCTGGCAATTTTATGCATTAATAACTACAGCCTGATTACCATACAGTAGTTGGTTTTCCCACTGGAGAATTAACCCAACAGCCTATCACATTCAGCAACGATATTTAAAATGTTTTTATTGTAGGCAGCGCATTATGACAGTGACAATGTTATCCTGCTGAGTTTTTTTTGTGTTGTCAAAATATAAATTATTTCTCTCTTGCTGGG
>NC_051400.1:9912456-9912584 GCF_015228065.2 Penaeus monodon
GAGCCGAGGCACCCAGGGGTTATATTAATTAACATGTGTCTGTTTTATTACTCACGTCATGATTTTTAGGCAAAGAGAACATCCAATGAGAGGAAAATGTGTATATCAAATTATTCTTTTGTTTCTTA
>NC_051400.1:9912623-9913052 GCF_015228065.2 Penaeus monodon
GGCATAAACAACACAATAATAAACATCGGCATAAACAACACACAGACACACACTAATACACATGTTTATACGTATATGAGACCCTCCATAAGAAAAAGAGGCAGAAATATGGAAATAAAAACACACACACATGGAGGAGAAAGTAAGAATGGAGAAAAAATGGTACCATAGCTTTACAACAAAAAAAATGTCCAGTCTATGTTACGTCACCTTTTTTGGCCCTTGTTCCAAAAGGGAATATTTTTTTCCCGTCTGCTCTGAGAACTATTGTAGAAATGTTACACGAAACACTTTTTTCCCGTTACAGTAACTTTTCTTGTTCTTTGCACACAAGGTATGAAAGAAGGGTATTTTCTTGGATCATATACCCGTGTGTTAGATCTCAGTGTTACCGTGATTAGGTCATTAAACGGTAATATCCGATTTTAT
>NC_051400.1:9913281-9913834 GCF_015228065.2 Penaeus monodon
AGCGCCCAGCAACTGTTGCCGAAAAACTCTACGGTGGAAGACCCATATTTCACTAACCTTACCATTTCGTCTTTCAACACATGATCCCTTTTCTGGAAGTTGCCACACTTCCACGACCATATATCTCCCCTATCTATTGGACGAACCTCCTAGGATATAAACCCTTTCTGGATTCCACTCTGTCTCTTTAACTTAGGCACTGGTAAAGTTTTCCTTGAGACTGACAAACGTAATTTACCAGTGACACTTCCTTCCCCTCTCTTTTTTCTTAAAGGGTAAATTCACCCTTCCCTATAAGGCCTTCCGAGATCATCTGACAGGGATTTCAATTAAGAATCCACTCAAGAAACAAGATTTAACTAATACTGCCGAGATATTTTTACGTAGAGACTAAAATTTGACTGTTTTGTAATTTTTTTTATTTGTAATAAATCTTTGAGACAAATTGTTAAAAACAGTGATCTGGTCCTCTATAAATGAACATGACGGAAAAATAACATATTAATACGTTACTTCATATTAGAGACAATTTTTTGGAGTCTTGTTTTTATCC
>NC_051400.1:9914350-9915394 GCF_015228065.2 Penaeus monodon
TCCTGACCACTAAAAGCATTTTTCAAGTACTCATTCAACCACCAAACCACATTTGAAATTTATGACACGATCTTGTTTTTTGTTCGTTTCATTGGGTTCTGCAGAAGGATTAAAAAAATAGGTCTCATGATGCTGATTCTTCTGTGAGTTTCGTTTTCAATTACACTGAGCTTTTTCTGTTCAAAACAATGATGAATTGCCTTTAGGAATTATATTTGTCCTTCGTTCTACCTGTAGATCTATTTCTCCCTGTTCAAATACAAATTTTTCCTCAATTCATAAATACCCAAACTTTATAATTTCCAAATATTGTCTTGGTATGTTTCATTGTCACCGTGTAAATAAAACTCGAATATATATTAATAGTGTATATGTAATTCGTTTTGTTTTTAGTACTTCTTTGTATTACATATTCATAGAAGAGTTGCATTCGTTTTAGTTCGGCACACTTTCGGTATATATAGAATTTGTTTTATGCTAAATATCGCACACAATGTTTTTCCTATATGCTAAATTAGAGAAGTGCCAAAGGCTAATTGCCGTATGCCGAGGGATATAACACCCTTCTTATTAAATGTACTGGAACTGAAGGAACTGAAAAGAAAGAAATAGATATAAAGAAAGAAAAAGAAAAAAAAGAAGATTAATAAAAAAACTAATAATAAGGAGAAAAGAAAGAAAGAAAGAAAAAAGAAAACGAGAAAAATATAACGAAATAATAGACAAAAAACAAAAATAAAAACAAAAAAAGACAAAAAGTTTAGAAAAACACACGCGAAAGTTTGAACTACCGCGGGGAGCACAAAGCCACAGTGAACAGAGGCCCAACACGCAAGTAAGCAATAAAGTAAAAAACTTGAAGACCCCTGTTATGGTCTTGCTTTCTCGCTGCCATCTTGTGCTACTTGACTTTTTGCGGGAGAAAAGGGGGATAGGGAGTCTAAAAATGTCTTTATATTTAGCTGTTTTTCTTCATTTTTTAAAATTGATTCTATTTGTTATTGATAGGAATGTAAGGGAAGGGGATTTTGAAAATTATTTGGT
>NC_051400.1:9915652-9915956 GCF_015228065.2 Penaeus monodon
GCAGGCATTTCTCTGTAGTCAATAAAGTTATATATTTCACCATTAACTTATACTTGTTTATTTCACATGTAACAAAAAAAGTTAAGGGACACTTGAAAAAAATGTTAAAATAAAATCTGTAGGAAAAATGAATTCCAACTTTGAACTGATCTTTTATTTGGTGATAGTTTCTATTCTGCAGCTTTAGATAACTTATAATTACATGTAAACAATTAGCTAAACTTTTTAAAGTTGCAGTTTTGATTCAAGTCTCATATACTTTCTTACTCTTGCATGAAAGTGTGCATATACACAAATGAAACAT
>NC_051400.1:9916038-9916242 GCF_015228065.2 Penaeus monodon
AGCCACAGTCTGACTGAAATCACAACAGCCCAACTCTACAACCTAAATTATTGTTATTATCAATTATTGTTATAAAGTTCCTATACACAATGTTGTCTATACTTGTGTGTGTGTGTGAGGTACAGATATCGTCCATTTACATTTTTGCTTTATGAATAATCACATAAAAAAGAGAGAAAAAAAACACAAAAATCACTATTTCAC
>NC_051400.1:9916446-9916599 GCF_015228065.2 Penaeus monodon
CATCGATACATTTTCCTCTTTTTCTCTCGTTCCCTCAGTTCCACTCTGGTTTTGTGTCCTGGATATTTTTCAACGCGCATCCACGGCCCAGAAAACAGAGAGGGACGAAAAAGTAGGAGATCCCGGCCTGCGCTCGGGGTTAATTGGCAAATA
>NC_051400.1:9918074-9918291 GCF_015228065.2 Penaeus monodon
TTTGAAAAAAAAAAAAAGAAACGTGATGCACACAGGACCATATCATTACATGAACAACACATTGTAAATGCCGGATATTAAATTAGGTAAATGACACAACAATATTCCATAGTATAACTAAGATAAAAACATTATCCTTACTTTCGTCTGTAGTCGAACTCCTATTGTCTATAATCACTTTCTCACGTCAAGCGTTGCTCTTTTAACGGCCCAAGCC
>NC_051400.1:9918327-9918557 GCF_015228065.2 Penaeus monodon
CTGAAACGTTCTGTACCGGCTCTGGAACGTGGCCAAAGGAGATCGTACTCTTTAACCGTGCGTCGGGAATGCATTCTGATCTTCTAGTTTAATTCACTTCAAGTCTACTTTGTTTGTCATGAAACAACAACATATAGCTTGGGGTTGAGGCAGTGCAGGAATTTTCCTTTTGGTTCATAGCGTACCAGAAACGAAGTCTGTTTGATGATTGCAATTTTTGTTGCAGTTTA
>NC_051400.1:9918599-9919092 GCF_015228065.2 Penaeus monodon
GGTTTGTTGATAATCTCGGCCGATCGTAGTGGGAATTTAAGGTTTCTAACGCAGCGCGAAAGTCGTTCCTTTGATCGGTTACCGGGACGGAAAAACGACGCCTGTACTTTAATTACAGAGAGAGTTTTAACGGACCCATTAACCGTGTTGCCCTAACGTCTGTTTACTATCTTCTCGCAGTGGATTAGAGGTGGGATCATTTCAGCATTTTTTCTTTCGTAGCAATACAGGTTTTAAGAATCTCAATCATGGCTGGCTTACGCAGCTGGCCATGGCTCGTAAAATTAAGATAAATCAAGTTTGATTGCCTCAAATGTCGTCACTTCATGATTTTACTTCGATATGTATAATTCACACTATGTTGAGGATTTGATTATTAACTCCTGCGATTCATATATATTTGTAAATCCATTCCGAGACTAAGTTCCTGACAGATAAACCATAAAAACGGTGTCAAAACTCCTTTGTTTTTAAAAATATAAAACAAAATGCG
>NC_051400.1:9919128-9919421 GCF_015228065.2 Penaeus monodon
CACTCCCATGTATCGCAAAAAAAGACAGCTTTTCACCAATCGCCTAACACAGAGGTCCTTCTCTCTCCTTTAATCCCTGGGAATGGATGTAACACCTCCTACTCAAGGAAATGACAGGTCATCGTGTAAAGCTGACGTTGATATATAGTCGCACTTAGCTGGGCCATGACACTAACTCTGTAACATTAGCTACGTTCGTGCGCTACGTCGAAAATTAGCTTTCATTTTAGTGCTCATGTGTGTTTTTTGGCGTTCATTTTTATTTTTCGTCCGTTTTGCTTATTTTAATGTTT
>NC_051400.1:9919484-9919659 GCF_015228065.2 Penaeus monodon
TTTTTTTAGGATTAGCTTTCATTTTAGCGCTCATGTGCGTTTTTTGCGTTCATTTTTATTTTTGGTCTGTTTTGCTTATTTCATTGTTTTTATTTTTATTCTTATTTTATAGTTATTACTTCTTTTTTAAGGGGGGGGGGGAGGGACTGTGTGGTATGGATATTGGATAATGAAA
>NC_051400.1:9919909-9920080 GCF_015228065.2 Penaeus monodon
TCGGACTTCGCTGCAATTTTAGAATCATATGATGATGATAATAATGCAAAAGAAATACACATATCTAATTAATGAAGAACACCGCTGGTCGTTAACCTAGAAAGGCCCACAAAAGCTTGCTGCATTTTTCGAGTGATGACCCAAAACTTTCATACAGGAACTTTTACTGAG
>NC_051400.1:9920742-9920958 GCF_015228065.2 Penaeus monodon
CGGTAATTTACCACACCAAAATAACCACAGAGCGAAGTGAATATACACCTTTTACTCTGATAACATCGGACCACGAACCTTGACATGAAAGATAAACGGCCAGATGAAAATCATTATTACAGTTCTTCAGGGACTATTATCATGATAATTTATAAAGGCACTGGATTTTGCTATTAGACGAGATGGAGAGAGTGTTGTGAAATGGCATTGTGGAAG
>NC_051400.1:9921276-9921919 GCF_015228065.2 Penaeus monodon
ATGTTGCAAGCTGTATTTCTTTTATTGCATTTTTTTTGGTGTTCCTTTGATGTCTTTGTTTGTTTGTTTGTTTATTCTGAATACTAAATTAGATCATTTACTATTTACTTTTGCATTTTATTCCTTGATTTTCTTAAATTAGCTTCTATTCTATTAAATAAATTTCATATGCTAGTGAAACGTAAACAGATAATAATGGTAACTTATAAGAAACTGTGAATAACTGAAAGAGAACAAATGATTAATAATATACGCAAATAAGAAGAAACGAAAGGAATCAAATTGTAATGAATATGCAAGTTAGGTTTAATAAATAGATAAAGTTAAAAAAAGAAGAAACACAGAGAGCGGTAAGTAATAAATATTGTAACAAACAAACAAACCGACAAGAAATTACAGAATGAGGGGAAATTAATAAGCAATATCTACTACACGAAATAGATAGATGGATGTAAATAAAAGAGAAACTTGAACACTAAGATAAGAATGAAATGATATCGGTTGTACATAAGTATTTAACACAAACAAATCTGAAAATGTATCTTTAAAAACAAAATGGACATATAGCAGTAAGTAATAAATATTGTAATAAAAAATAAAGTCCAGAATGAAGGGAAATGAAAGAGCAACCTAGAATGCATTT
>NC_051400.1:9922426-9922783 GCF_015228065.2 Penaeus monodon
AACATAAGCGCAAATTCAATTACGTGGACACAAATACGAAAATCAAGCAGCCACAGTCTAAAATAATTAATGTTTTATTATTATACATGACGAATATTTACATTTTTCTCATTAAAGCCATCATCGGTTCTATATAATTTTTTTTTTTATATATTCCTCATCTTCTGGTATCTTATCTACCATTAATATTTTTTTACTTGTTATGAATTTTCAAAAAGAGAAAAGTTATACATGCAAAATATTGTATTTCACCTGACATATTTAACAGATGCCGAAAAAAAAATCCGTTTATGTCTTTAAGAAACATTTTTGGAATAGAATCCTTTCACTATTTCTTTTTCTCTTATCCACCACCCA
>NC_051400.1:9922853-9923087 GCF_015228065.2 Penaeus monodon
CAGAGTACTTTTGATACTAGGTCGTGGTTGTTCCAAGGCAGAAATGGAACCTCGAGGGAGAGACAGAGAGAGAAAAAAGGGTTGTTTTAAAAGTTGTTTTCTGTTCTTTCCACACCACAGTCTTGGGAGCTGGCCGGCCTTCTGCCCTTTGCCGCCCCCCCCCCAGCCAAGGACACGTGTGTAAATACAAATACATTGTTTTTGTTCTGTGTGTTTTTAAATTTTATTTTATTC
>NC_051400.1:9924048-9924373 GCF_015228065.2 Penaeus monodon
GAACTATTGAAATGGATATGAATTAAGCCAAAGGACCCAATTTAGTAACACGAATTAAGGGGGAATCGCAGTAAATCACAAAACTAGCTGCCTTGAAATCCATCACCTGAAACGGGTCTTCGAAACTTCTTGATAATCACGTGGATTGTATGAGAAATAACAGGTCGTCAGATGCTTGGCGTGGTTCCACTGACTTCTGTCGTAATGTAGATTTATTGGTCAAACAAAGTTGGTTGTAATGTTTGACACTGATCGCTTTTCTTGCAACTTTAGGGAAAAAACACCCGCCTCAAAATGAAGGAAAAGAAGAAGACGAAAGGAAACG
>NC_051400.1:9924860-9925273 GCF_015228065.2 Penaeus monodon
TGTGTATATCATTCCATGGTCTCGTCTCAGAGAAGTAACATACGTAAATTAATATCCTCTTTGACAAACCTAGATTTATCAAGCCTCTTTTAACCAGTAGGAGTTCCCCTCAGAACATAACTGTCTGAAGATGTGCTGTTAATCGGAATTAGCGATAGGGAGTACTTGATGAACGAGTAAGTAATCAGGCACAAACTGAAGCCAAGATTAACTTTGTGGTGTAATTTCAGTACGGAAGGCAAATCTGCACAGTGAGAGGGGAGAAGTTACTGAAGTGTTTTTTTTTTTCGGGAAACTACAGGTAAAGTTGGAATCACAGTTTTGTGTATGTTTTAGTGTGTGTAATTTTTTCACCTATGTTTTCGTATTGTGTAGATTGAAGATGTTATGTGATGGTTGTAAATATGTCGATG
>NC_051400.1:9925737-9926059 GCF_015228065.2 Penaeus monodon
ATTCCTCCAAATCCTTTTAGCCCAATCTAACAAGCATAAATCTCTAAGAACTGGCTTCATGTTATTTTCTTAATTAAAGCCTACCGTACTAACCCCACAGCTTATTGCCTCACCCCTTGTAAAATTGTCGGTCATCCTGCAGATACCGTGTGCAAATGACCATGCAGAACTCGGCATATCAGTCACTCACGACGAGATTTCAAATGTCTGCCACTGAATTCGAGATTATTGGATTTTTTTTCTAGAAAATTTTCCTCATTCCTTGCCCTCCTTTCTCTCGCCTTTACTGTCTCTTTCTTTTTATTAGGTCAGTAACTTTTTT
>NC_051400.1:9926443-9926551 GCF_015228065.2 Penaeus monodon
TCCAAGCGATTGTCATCCTCGAATCTCTCCCCTCAAAAATTGAAAGAAATCTGAGCCCAAAAACACGAAAATCCTTTTAAACGTCAGCGAGAAAACCAATCGACACCG
>NC_051400.1:9927831-9927947 GCF_015228065.2 Penaeus monodon
AACTTCCTCCACAGACTCAGATCAAGACAATTTCTTCCTCTCGCCGATGATGAGAATTTAATCTCCAAGTTAATTTTGTCAATTAGGATCGTGATAGTTGAAAAATGTCTATCTGA
>NC_051400.1:9928002-9928198 GCF_015228065.2 Penaeus monodon
TGCAACTATTTACTCTGATATTTTGTCTTAAAACCTATTATGGTTGTTATTATATTTGTTATCATTAGCATCCATTCCATTATCTATATCAATGTTCTCTTTCGTTTTTTTTTGTCTGTATATTTGTTTATTACATTTCATTGTTAAATATATACAAAGGAAAGAGAACTTGTTGATAAGGTTCTATAGTTTGTTA
>NC_051400.1:9928464-9929449 GCF_015228065.2 Penaeus monodon
CTTCGCAAAAATATAACAACGACAACAACAAAACTGCTCTTTGCGATTTTTTTGTGAAAATCACCAAGAACGAAGTAAACTTTTTTTTTTTTTCTTTTAAGGTCGGTTACGTAACAAAGTGGAACAAAGGGAAGAGAAAGAGAAGAAGAAGAGGGGAGAAGGGAGAGGGAAGAAGAGAGAAAAGGAAGAAGAGAGAAAGTGGGAGGACGAAGAAGGGAGAAGGGAGAGGGAAGAAGAGAGAAAAGGAAGAAGAGAGAAAGTGGGAGGACGAAGAAGGGAGAAGGGAGAGGGAGGGAGAAGAGGCAAGAAGAGGGGAGAGGAAAAGAAAAGAGGAGGAGAGGAAGAAGAGAGAAGAAGAAAAGGAAGAAGAAAGAAGGAAGAGGAGAGGAGAAGGAAAGAAGGAAAAGAAAATGGAGAGAAATTAATACAATAAGAAAATGAAAAGGAAGAAGGAAAAGGAAAGTGGAGAAGACGAAGGAGAAGAACAAGGGAGTTGATGAAGAAAAATAAGGAAGAGAGGAGAGGAAGGAGAAAAATAACGGGGAAAGACAGAAGAGGAAGAAGAAGAGCGAAGAGGAATAGGAGAAGGAACGAGAGTGAGAAAGGGGAAGAAGGAATGAATAAGCGAAGAGGGGGCATGAAGAAAAAGGAGGAGAGAGGTGAAAAACGAGGATAAAAGTGGAAGGAGAGACGAGAGGAGAATAGGAAGAAATAGGAAGAATAGCCAAAGAGGGAGTAGGCGAAGGAAAAGGAGAAGGAAGAGGAGGAAGAGGAAATAAGAGATGGAGGAAGAAGAAAGTGAAGAATGAAGAGGGGAGAAAGATGTAAAAAGAGATAGATGAAGCGAGAGAGGCAAGAAAAAGGAAGATGAGATCGTGTAAAGAAAGGAGAAAGAAATTAGAAGGAAGAGGGGAGCGGAGGAAAAACGAGAAGAGAGATAAATGAAGGAGAAATGCGAGGAAAGGATAATAGGAAAACGTGGCAG
>NC_051400.1:9929484-9929554 GCF_015228065.2 Penaeus monodon
AACGTGATGTAGGATGGGGGTGGGGGGGGGGAGAGGTCTCCCCAACGCTCTTACCCGTCATTTATTTAAT
>NC_051400.1:9929958-9930043 GCF_015228065.2 Penaeus monodon
GAGCTAGTTCTGAGGTGAAGGTCCACGCGACAAGGATCAGCGACGGTTTGTGGTTAAGCTTGTTCTTTCTTATTTTTAGATATTT
>NC_051400.1:9930133-9930228 GCF_015228065.2 Penaeus monodon
TCTTCTTCGTGTGCACGTTTGTTGTTAGGTATTTTTTATTCGACTCGAAAGGAAAAAGAGATGATGGATAATCCCCTCACCCTTAAAGAGAGGGG
>NC_051400.1:9930425-9930671 GCF_015228065.2 Penaeus monodon
GGAGGTCAAGGAGTGCAAGCGACAGACGGAAATATTCACCTCCAAAAATATTTACCGTCTCGGGATTGCCCAAGGGTGTTCTCGCAAGCGCCATCTCCGTCACGGACGCAGCGACATGGAATAACAGATAAGACACTCGAGCGAACACAGCAGCGTCCCTCTCGTGTGCTGGGCGAGAGACATCGACTCCGGCGGGCGTCCAGGGCGCTTCTGGGGCGCTTTTCTGCGGCTTAGGATGATGGAGCT
>NC_051400.1:9931057-9931196 GCF_015228065.2 Penaeus monodon
TTTCAACTCTGAAGTCTGATCTTATTTTATCTTGAGCATATCGTAAAAAAAATCTAATTTCTAAAGTTCAACAAAAAACGCTGAACTTAAAAATGAAATGAGTGATTAAAGACATTAAATGATACGCTTAAAGTCATAT
>NC_051400.1:9931611-9931685 GCF_015228065.2 Penaeus monodon
CAGTAGAACTCTAATAACATTAGCAGTAATATAAAGCAAAATTATTTCCGAAACTGAAGCAGAAAGGTGAACAC
>NC_051400.1:9931758-9931837 GCF_015228065.2 Penaeus monodon
CCAAACGCAACTGGATATTTCCGAAATTCAAGGAAAAGAATGAACACCTGTGTGTAAAGACGATTCGTATGAAACGTTG
>NC_051400.1:9931958-9932035 GCF_015228065.2 Penaeus monodon
TTGAAGCATGCATACGTCAGTATAATTTGACCAATTAATATCACGTTTTATCAGTACTCATCAGAAACACTGAAGGG
>NC_051400.1:9932519-9932630 GCF_015228065.2 Penaeus monodon
GCAATTAACCAAAGGCGTAATAATAAGCGGCAACAACAGAGAATGAGAAAGCTCAGAGAAGGCGCGTTACCTGCTGATAATAGGGACCATTGTTATAATTATTATTACATA
>NC_051400.1:9932838-9933028 GCF_015228065.2 Penaeus monodon
GCTACTCCCACCCCCGAATAAAAATATATGCAGTTTTCGATTCTGCCCACAAGTTTTAACTATAATATGCTGCTTAGCTTTAATATACTGCTTCTTATACTCCTCATATCTTGGTGTAGGCACGGAATGTACGATATCTTGTGCGTCTCCACAGACTTTCCATTTTACAGAAGGTATGGGTACAGCTGGA
>NC_051400.1:9933206-9933391 GCF_015228065.2 Penaeus monodon
GTAAACTGTTTCTCGCCTGGGTACAATTTACTTTGTTATGTGGTTTAACAGTAATTTCGTATTGCAAAGGTCTCTATTTGGCCTAATTTGTGCCTTATTAAGAAAATGAATATGAGAATAGTTTTAGTCGTGAAAATCATACTGGTAGATATCATGTTATTTTCTTATCTATGTAAAATGAGTTA
>NC_051400.1:9933605-9933907 GCF_015228065.2 Penaeus monodon
CCCAACGAATCGTCACGGAAACTAAAATGATATTGGCAGCCCCAGTTAATACACCTTTTCTCAGATCTCCCTCGTTCCTGAAAAAAAATCTAATTAATTTGATTTTTCCCCTCTTTTTGATCTTTTGCCCTCTTTGAAGTTCACGCCCCCCCCCCTTTTTCGCCGCCAGCTCTTTCCATTATAGGGTTTCCGAACTATTCATGGGGTTATTAATAGGTGCGAGGTTTCCAGATGTGTTTTCAAAAGGGTTCTCTTTTACGCAACGTGACTGAGGCAGGGTGGAAGATGCACAGGTGTTAGAC
>NC_051400.1:9934515-9934752 GCF_015228065.2 Penaeus monodon
TTATATACATATAAAAACCCAATCACTCATATCCCTAAGGTTATTTCAACGCCTACGTTTTCAGAGACAATTTTCCGAAGCATCAAACCATGTCTTGAAACAGCTGATTAATCACAGTCCTTAATTTCCTTTTACATAAAACGCTTTCTATACAGATTGAATTTATATTGATATTGAATATCTTTCTCCGTTGCAAGATTCTTACGATATGTCAGTTGGTATCTATTTTGAAAGCTA
>NC_051400.1:9938922-9939105 GCF_015228065.2 Penaeus monodon
TGATAATAAAACTTGCCTCTCTAGCCTCTCGTTATACTTATCAATTAAGGAATTATATACTAAAATGGATGAATGATATGAGAAAGGAGTCTTTGTTCTTCGAATATCATAGCTGTTAATTCAAGAAAATCATATATACATACATGCACGTGCACGCTCCTACAAAGGCAGAGAGATAAACAG
>NC_051400.1:9939305-9939606 GCF_015228065.2 Penaeus monodon
CAGTAGGCACCGTGCTAAGAAAGGCATTTAAGACGACACAGATACACCTTCAACCATAAAAGGTAAGGCGAAGGAAAGACAGACTGTATAGCTAACGAGGCTCTGAGTTCCTTTGATCTAGCTTTGCCTTCCGCGCCCATAGGCATGAGCTTGTACTTGGTCACGCCTGGAGAAGCTTGGTAGTTGTTTAGTAGATCCCGGCGAAGGTAAGTCCAGGCTACAGAAAACTGGCGAAAATTAAAAGGTATTAAATGATTTTCATAAGAGATGGAAACGCGTTGTCTATAGAAAACTAACGGGA
>NC_051400.1:9939641-9940216 GCF_015228065.2 Penaeus monodon
AAGAGATGGAAATGCATTGACAACAGAAAACTATCGAGAATTATATGGTATGAAATATGTTTTTTATAAGAGTTGGAAACGCATAGTCTACAGAAAACTAGCTTGAATTAAATGGTATTATTATTCAATTTTTCATAAAATATGGAAATGCATTGTCTAAAGAAAACTTAAATCGTATTAAATGTTTTCATAGGAGAGAGAAACGCATTAGGCAAATGTCGAAATCCTAGCCTCCTTCAGGGTTTTTTACGTAAACTAATGAGATATGATGATAGTAAATTGTCGTTATTATCTGTATTACTCTTGGTTCTTAGAACTAGAAGCTGTTCATTATATGTGTATTACGTATCTTTTACGTGATTTCAAAGGGACTTTCCATGTATATTTTCCTTTCATTTTATTTTTCTCTGTACTCCAAAAACCCGAGGTCATAAGTCTTCTCTTCCTCATTTTATAGACCAGCCAAAGCGCCCTTACGTAAACTAATTGCCCTGTGCTGTGGCTCAAAAATGATACCGTCTTGGAGTAAAAGAACACACAGCAGAAAATGAGATACAAACATCTTGTACGGTAGG
>NC_051400.1:9940653-9940919 GCF_015228065.2 Penaeus monodon
GTGTATAATACTCGCTCGTTTATGCCTTCAAGAGAACAAGACAAAGCGGCCTCCCGTGTCCCTAGTCAGAAGGCGCCTGAAGAACGAGCTTCTACGAGGAACCTTTGGCTCTACGTCAGGAAGCGAAGGAACCAGACGAGGCCCGGGGGTCCTATTCCTCCTGGGGACGAAATATCGCTTACACGCTCCTTCGCCCGTTTTCGCTCTCGTGTGAAGCTTGATGCCCGAGATTCTCCTCTGATGGGCGCTCGTAAGAATGTTCCTTT
>NC_051400.1:9941379-9941735 GCF_015228065.2 Penaeus monodon
ACAACCAATTCCCTTTTAGTACAACATAACAACCAATACCCTCACAGTATAGCTTATCAACCATTTCCCTTTTAGTAGAACATAACAACCAGCTTCCTCCTCCTCATCGCGAGACCAAACCCACGCGCGGCACCTCCATTAATGATCCGTCAATAGTAGTTTTCTCATTAAAGTTGCCGGGAGTTACGACCCGGAAATCCTGCAAAGAGAGGCTGCAAATGCCACCCAGGGAAAGTTGCAACGTCTCGCCCTTTCTATTGTTACAAGTTTCTTCAGGGGCAGCTGAGGACAGGGGGGTGGGGGAGGGGGTGTCAGTGAGTAAGGAGTGGTGACTTGTATGCTCGAGTCGATCTTGC
>NC_051400.1:9942640-9942895 GCF_015228065.2 Penaeus monodon
AAGTATGAAAGAAAAACGAATAAAGCGGGAGAAAGGAAATCTTTTCCGAGCCAAAGCACAAAACATTTCGTGAAGGAATCCTGTCCGATTTTTTTCCTTGACAAAAGCCAAAAAAAACCAAGGGAAAAAGGGGCGAGAACTGGGAAATTTGGGAAAGGGGGTTTAAAGGTAATGAGTAAAAGGGCGTCCCTTTTAGCACTTCAGTTCAAATTAAGTTTGTCCGAACAAACCTAATTCTACGTAAAAACCGAGCGA
>NC_051400.1:9943303-9943435 GCF_015228065.2 Penaeus monodon
AAATAGTAAAGCAGAGCTTCGCCCCGAAAGAGTACAGGCATGTTTTCATTCCATCAAGCAGGTAAACCGATCCTGTTTGGAATCTTTTACTTCAGGTCTGAAATCTTCTCTCACACGATCCTTGGGAAGGAT
>NC_051400.1:9948171-9948602 GCF_015228065.2 Penaeus monodon
TGTAACACTCAAGGCTTCAGTAACTTCTACTGTTTTACATAGTTTCGGTGTGTATAACACACGCAGTGGCGTAGCTAGACCTTTTGGAGCCCGGGGGATTATGTACTTTGAAAGGTACTCAATATTTTCAAGTTATATATAGAGAGAGGGCCTATGGGGAAGCCCCGTCACCGGAGGCTCGACGGACGATGAAAAAAATCCCCCCCCCGCCCCCCCCTTCTGCGTCGCCAATACACACGCTCCCGGAAATTCGAAATCAGAAGAACTTTTATCAAAAAAGGTTGTAAGGGCAAACAACGCTAAGCCGATCTGCACGCTGCCATTCTGCTTCCCGCTATTTCGAAATGTGTAGAGAGCGTGTGCACGTTTTGCGGGCCATCAAAAAGGGGAATCGGGTTTAAATTTAAGAAACAAGAGGAAAAGAATTTTTC
>NC_051400.1:9949508-9949680 GCF_015228065.2 Penaeus monodon
GATTAATAATTTCCAATAAAATATGAGTTTTAGGTAGCTAGCTTGCAAATTTTCTGTCTAACCATTGCGTCTTTTTGCAGTCGCTCATCGATCAGATTCCAAACATTTTATTACGAACCTTTGGATATTCTGAATAGCAATGAGGTAAAGTGATCAGTGAAGTTCTGCTTCG
>NC_051400.1:9949706-9949991 GCF_015228065.2 Penaeus monodon
TCTATTTGACGCGTGTTGATTATTTGGTAATTTTCGTTTACAAGAATTTTGCTTACGTCTTTTTTGAAACAAAGATGAGTTTTAAAATCTTTAAAACCATAATTTTTGTAATATGGTATGTCGTCAAAATTATTGCGTTGGTCCTATAACTAGATAATGAGGCAAGGAATTTGCATGATGGTGATAATGTGTATATTCTTTTCTTTTGTTTTATTCATATTATATCCAAACTACTCTGTCTGTCATAAACATGCATCATGTACACATATCCATATTCACTTTTAT
>NC_051400.1:9950237-9950544 GCF_015228065.2 Penaeus monodon
TTTATATCTCATGTTTGGCTTCCTCTCCTCATACTGTGAGTAATTTCTCAGCCAAATGATGAATAATGAATACTGATGGTCGAAACTCCAGCGTAATAGTATTACATGAATAACTTATTAACTTATTTTATAATATCTCTCGGGTATTCATCCTAAACCTTTATACTTTTACTTTAAAGAACACGTGCCGAAGACGAGTCAGTGGGTATTAAAGTAGTGATAGTCTGTGGGCATTTTTTGTTCATCATCATCTCATTTATGTTTCCGAGAGTCTTGGTATCTGCAATTAGTATTTGTAATTACAGAT
>NC_051400.1:9950646-9950771 GCF_015228065.2 Penaeus monodon
GGGGGGTCTACTAAGTTGTATGTTCTATTTCGATTCTCCTGCACATTTCACTTTCCTGATCCTTATCTTTTATTTGATTAATATCATCTGTTTAATGTGAGCTCTTTGGACTTTGCCTTCTAGTG
>NC_051400.1:9950803-9950911 GCF_015228065.2 Penaeus monodon
GAGAGCGCACACGTAAGAAAGAAGGCAAATGAAGCAGTCGAGGATCATTAACAATGTCTAATATTTTTACATATTTTCATACTTACAATACATATCTACCCATTTGAT
>NC_051400.1:9951221-9951367 GCF_015228065.2 Penaeus monodon
ATCCCCCAGATGAGTATTCTTTCCCTGGTGTGGCTCAACAGCAGAGAGGCCGCTGCCACGTGAGAGGCCGCCATGTGCACCAAAACTGACCGGGGAAAGTATGGTCTTGGCAGGTTATTACTTCCTCCATCATTTGCGGAAGGAAT
>NC_051400.1:9952559-9952815 GCF_015228065.2 Penaeus monodon
GCCTCTATACTTACAACCAGTGATGAAGAAACTTGCCCAAACCGTAAAAATCCCGACAGCGTGCACTCAACCGGCTCGGTTCTCTCTCTCCTCCCATTCCGATGAACAATAAACACAGTCATCCATGCACGCCAAAAGTCGGCGTCCAAAGTGAAAAGTGAATTTGAGCTTTTGCATGCAGCTTCGGTTCCAGAAGAATGGGTGACGACAGAGCTTGTGCAGAATGTGGTTCAAATGCTCGGTTCCTCCGTTGCCT
>NC_051400.1:9954163-9954315 GCF_015228065.2 Penaeus monodon
TGTTTAACGCCACGGTACATAGAATTCAATACGTCAGTTATTTTTTCCCACAAAAAAATAGTGGAAGTTGCATTCGTCTGGAACATATGATGGGTTTCATTCATGTGGCATTTACGTTCTTACTAAGGTCTGCGAATTAATATTATCATATT
>NC_051400.1:9955399-9955698 GCF_015228065.2 Penaeus monodon
CAACGGCTTTTGATAATAATTTCCTGATAGCAATTTCATTTTTAAAACAGAACTTTCGAGTTTATCATATACTTTCATGTAAAAGAAAAAATGCGATTGCCCTTCAATACTGATAGAATATATATCCAATAAATATTCAAATACACTTGCATTTTTCAGGTTCTGAAGTGCCTCTGGAGTTACAATGTGTTGAATAGCTGTCCTTTTATTGGATTTGAGACAAGCCTGCATATCTCCCTCTCACACACCGGCGTCCGTGTGCATGTGCATACATGTGTGTGCGTGTTTGAGTGTGTTTG
>NC_051400.1:9957264-9957359 GCF_015228065.2 Penaeus monodon
CGTAGTTGTAGGTGTGTTCTGGCAAGTCTGAAATCCAATGAAGGGTGAGGCCATTCACCAATTTACAGCAAAGTGCACTCAAAAGCGGAAAAAAG
>NC_051400.1:9957974-9958163 GCF_015228065.2 Penaeus monodon
CAATTAACATACGAGAATGAACCTACAAACCAACCACGAACTGCGGTAATACGTCTACGCTCCATCGATGACTCACTCGACCCCGAGCATATTACACATGAAATTGCTCTAAGGTGTAACATATCCGATAAAAAAACCATCTTTTTCTTGACTTTTATTGATATATTATGACGTATGAGATTACGTTTT
>NC_051400.1:9958947-9959207 GCF_015228065.2 Penaeus monodon
ACATACTTTTCATCCTCAGAATTTGAGCACAAAACAGCAGACCCAATATGTAATCAATGATAAGGTAAATCAGGAATGGGAGGAATACAAGATAAGAGTGAGAAATGGTGATTGCCTTTGCTTATCGGCTTTCAGGACATAAATAGTCACGTTGCTGCTGGCTTTGAAGTAGAATTTTTCGAGATAAAAAGGACGGAAAATGTAATGTGCTGTGAAAAGGTAGTTTCATCTAAGCCTTTTTATTTTTCCGCATAAAAGAA
>NC_051400.1:9961280-9961682 GCF_015228065.2 Penaeus monodon
GCAGCACAAGACAGCATATTCTGCCATTGCGAAATTCCACATTCCTTCCTTGATGCCTTCTTCGAAACCCCCATCACCCCCCCTCCACCCACCGCCATTGGAAAATATCAAACTCTCCCTCCAGTCGCTTCCCGGAAATCCCGTCCTTTTTGTAAACGTTCACAAACAGATCCAAAGGCATTCCAAACACACCGGTTTTCCTGTCGCAGGCGCTGGTTTGGCATCAACTCGCCTCCTTCTGCTCCTTACTCGCTTTCTTCCTCGCCTTCTTCTCCTTCTCCTTCTCCTCCTCCTCTTCCTCCTTCTTCTTCTCCCCCTCCTTCTCCTTGTTTTCCTTCTCCCCCTCCTTGTCCTTCTCCTCCTCCTTCCTCGCCTCCTTCTTCATCTCCTTTTTTCCCTCTT
>NC_051400.1:9961741-9961871 GCF_015228065.2 Penaeus monodon
GCCTCCCATTCAAACCAAAACAGTACGTCTTACACCCCCCCCCCCCCGAAAGGAGCTGCACGGTGTAAACAAATACCTCGGTTGCCTCGGATGGAGTTGGAGGGAGGTGCAGGGTTTGGCTCCCCGGGGG
>NC_051400.1:9963783-9963947 GCF_015228065.2 Penaeus monodon
CCAGAGATCCGTCCAACGTGTGGGTTGCGTCGACGTGAAAGCCGGGGACCAGAACCCAACTTCTGGCAGAATTGTCAGGAAATTTTCACCTTAAAACTTTTCGGTTGTGCAGCCTCTTCAAGACATCTGTCGCACAAGGATATCTTGAGAATGCCGTGTTGCCG
>NC_051400.1:9965039-9965145 GCF_015228065.2 Penaeus monodon
AACCAGAACGAAAAAAACGAAAATTAAATGAAAACACGAGACAGTTGCAGCGACAGCAGCATCACCAACGAACTTCAATGCAAACTGCAACAATTTAGACTCGACA
>NC_051400.1:9965185-9965428 GCF_015228065.2 Penaeus monodon
AGTGACCGAAGCTTTGCAATGCAGTGCGGACGAAGAGACTGCGAAGGAATTTAGGAACATTTGACTCTCTTAAATTTATAATGAACTCCGAGAATCGAGGAACGAAATGTGTGTGTTATCTTTCCATTCTTTTACGTTCGGTCAATTAGGTTGCAAAATGAGCGTAAGATTTGAAGAAAAAAGTTATTTCAAAAAGGTTGTCAGAAAGCCTGGGGAAGAAATGGATGTGATATTTTTTCTTGG
>NC_051400.1:9965659-9965997 GCF_015228065.2 Penaeus monodon
CATGTATTTAACAAGGCCTTCCTGTCTCCCCACCCTCTCTCTCTCTGTAATTTCTGAAGCTTACATTTGTTAAGCTTTTATGCTCTTTTAATGCCCTTCATAAAATCCATATTGTTGCGTATTGGAACTAGCTCGAATCACATGCAAATCCTTCCTGTATTTCCTGGATTATGATACAAAAGTTGAATTATGATTTAGATAACTATGTGTAAAAAATATAGATAACAATTAAAGTCTTTGTAATACAAACGAGTATAAGAGACAACGGTAGATTAATCAGCTGAAGGTAAATGTTAGCAATTAGCGAGGTATGAAGTCAGAAACACGAATATTTTCTT
>NC_051400.1:9966347-9966523 GCF_015228065.2 Penaeus monodon
TTCATCCTTTGTCTTTTAGGGCAGATCTGGATGATAAGTAAAAATACTTGAAGGCAAAACAAGTATATATTTGTGCCTCTTTTACGTACAACCGGATCCCGAGTGCTGACGAGGGAGATTCAGTCCAAATTACTGAAAGAAATCCATGAATGTAAATAATTATGTGTTTAGTGATT
>NC_051400.1:9966920-9967255 GCF_015228065.2 Penaeus monodon
GATGAGTTTCCTGAAATTATGCTATATTCTGTTACATTATAATTTATTTGGTTGTGTGTATGGTCAAAGAAAATTTACACTTAGAAAGCAGAGGCTTATCATCATATATATATGTATATACACATACGTACACCCAAAACACGTACCTCGAATTTATTATATATGACGCATATTTATCCCAATTGTGACGTTATCGGAAGATAGTATGAATCTTTGATCATTAGTTATTCACAAAGAGGCTTTTGGGGAAACGCCTAATATATCATCCCAGTATGCTGTTCTTTGGGGGATGCTGGACCAATATGACGGATAATTCGTGTGATCGGACAAAGGCA
>NC_051400.1:9967517-9967774 GCF_015228065.2 Penaeus monodon
CTGACCCGCAAATCGAGGCAACGTTACCGCTATCCGACGATATATCTCGCTTGCTCGGCCGACAGCCCGATCGTTGGCTGGGACAGTTAGTGAGAGGACAAAGGAGAGTTATGGCGTTAAGAGGTCAAGAGGTCACGCATTCACGGCCGAGTCATTGGCAGGGTCAACGGATCTGGGGTAATAAAGTGGGAATCCGTGTATATGGAGCTGTTATAAATACTCTTATGGGTGTTTTGATGCATTTAAGCGGTGGGAGG
>NC_051400.1:9968138-9969130 GCF_015228065.2 Penaeus monodon
TGTAATCATGGATCTGATCTCCGACATCAATTTTATCTTCTGACGTTAATTTTTTATGTAAGAAGCGTTAGGAAAAAGCACTCTCTTCATGCACTCTCATGCACTCTCTTCTTACCAGTTCATGAAGTCTACATCAATGTTGTTTGTAAGTATTCCTAAGGATGATGAAAAAAAAAATTGCGTTACTCAAAATTATTTCTATTTTTCTTTTTCAGGTTCACAAAGCTACTTTTATATAACCGATGAAATTACGTATTTTGACAAAGTTGAAGAAAAAAATTGTAGAGAACAGTACTGCTGTACAAGCTAATAGGGAATTCAATTTTTTTTTTTTTTTTACATGTTAGGAAAAAAGAGGCAGAAAGAATGCGTTTATTGGCTGAAAATGATGGGGAGACTAAGATATATTGCAAAGACCATTTTTCACTCCAATTTGCATGTTAGATTCCGCTGTTTCCACACCATATTGGCTGTTGCTGCCATTTTAGCTGTTTCTCCATTGCCTAATACACGTTTCGATACAAAGATATAACCTTATACCTACTTATCATATCATTTAAGAATGACTAGACACCCATTCGTTCCAATCAATGACTAACATTAGATTACCAACATCATCATCATTTAAAAGATCCTCCGATGTACGCCATTAGAGTTCACCCTCGTAACAATAGATCAAACGTCTCGTTATCTTAGCCATCTCGTTAATTACGTTAGACGGTTACTGACGTCTTTTTTCTGGCTTGTTATAATTCACTGAGTGTTGTGGATTGTTGAGGTTCTAAAGTTCTCACTTGCTGTTAAAAGAATCGGCAGATTTTGAATGGATGTTGTAGACTGGATTAACTTACAGTAACTTTACTCAGAAATCTTACTCAGGGACTTATTTTCTTATACATGTGTATTTGTGTGAAGAAGTAGGTACCGTATAGCCAGTGCATATTGTAAAGATTATCATCATATAAAAGATAAGATAAAAGTGTCAGTCTCAT
>NC_051400.1:9969177-9969326 GCF_015228065.2 Penaeus monodon
GATAAAAAGTAACGTTATTAATGCACAAACTTCTAAGTGGAATTCCATCTCTGCATCATTCCATTCCCTTTCCAAATTCCAATATCCTTTGCCTTAAATTCTTCTCAAAAAGTTTTCCGCTTTATTAATACTTTGTCATAATCGTTGCG
>NC_051400.1:9969402-9969605 GCF_015228065.2 Penaeus monodon
AATCATTAACATCGCCAAGTTCAACATGTCTATTTTTTTGTCATTAATATAGTTCCATGTATTAAAGATATTGAACAAGGTAATGTATATTTTATCTGGGAAATGAAACAGCTTCGTGTTCATGAATCAGTGTGTTTCACTGGTTATTTTATCGACAATTGAGGGTGTAGATTGTAGATTGTGTTTATTTCTAAAAATGTCGT
>NC_051400.1:9969806-9970200 GCF_015228065.2 Penaeus monodon
AGGCGCTTATATGTGTTCCAACCTTTCACAGAAATGTAAAAGACAACACGATCGCCCTTTTGGAATGAACCTATACAATAATACCAGTTAAAACGAGAAACATCCATCGCCTTCTGAACCTCAGCTCCTTCTGCGTCCCTTACCTCTTCCTTCGGCGTCCCTTACCTCCTCCGTCGGCGTCCCTCCCCTCCCCTTCCGTCGGCGTCCCTTACCTCTTCCTTCGGCGTCTCTTACCGCCTCCGTCGGCGTCCATCCCCTTCCCTTCCGTCGGCGTCCCTCCCCCCTCTTTGCCCGAAGCTGAGCGTCCGCCCGCCGTCTCCTCCGTCGGCGTCCGCGGCCTCTCGTTACCCCTCGGGCTCCGGGAGGCGAAAAAGCCCCACGCGTTGTCGGCGGG
>NC_051400.1:9970257-9970366 GCF_015228065.2 Penaeus monodon
GGAAAGGCTTGTGTCTGCGATTTGATTAATAACATATGCAAAATCATACGTGTGGTTTGGTGCTTAGATAAAAGGTTATGATTCTGTGGATCTTTTGTGTTTTAAGTGG
>NC_051400.1:9970477-9970576 GCF_015228065.2 Penaeus monodon
GGGTATTCAGATCTAGTTATTTTCACATGTGGCTTTTCCAAATGTTTGTTGTAGGAAATAAACCTTTTAAACATAATTAACAATTTAAGATCGTCATTG
>NC_051400.1:9971769-9971876 GCF_015228065.2 Penaeus monodon
TCTAAGCACAAACACACAAGCAACCTAGGCCCATTACACCTCACCGAAATCACAGCTCTGCCCTAACTGTGAGAACAACCGGATGCTTATGAAAAGGGAAGCCAAGA
>NC_051400.1:9972150-9972291 GCF_015228065.2 Penaeus monodon
TAATTATTAAAAGTCTTCAGTAACAAAACTCTGCTCTGTGTACCCTAACAAAGGGTTTTACTTCAGATAATCTTAGGTATGTATAAAAAGACCCTATTTTTTACGACACACTTACTGCATAATGAAATGAGGCGTAACACT
>NC_051400.1:9972336-9972412 GCF_015228065.2 Penaeus monodon
CAGATAAGAAGGAGAGAAAGGGGGGGGGGGTGATTAGAAGTATTTCTATGAGGAAAGGAATATAATTCGAGGGAAA
>NC_051400.1:9973032-9973466 GCF_015228065.2 Penaeus monodon
CTATGATAGGCTAAGAGGGAGCTTTTAGAGTTTATAATTTGCCCAGATATTCTCTACCCACCACAGGCGCTCATGCATATTAAAACATCTATCTCATTTGCAAATATTCAATTCAGACCGCATCTGGTGCAAAATTGCTTACCATTTTATCCAATATCTAATAGTTTTTCTCGGGCGATCTCTCGATATGCATATAGATAACTGGTTTCTCTTACTGTGTATTTATTTCACAGGTGGTCTAAAAGTAAGCTTAAGGATACGTGTGACTATCAGGCAATGTCCAGCGCTCTCCAACTCAGCTGCAACGCGATAAGAACACGAAGGAAGTCGCAAAATGTTCTGGAATTGCAATGTTGTCTATATTTCTTTTACTTAGACTAGTTTTTTTTCTCTGTCTGCCTGCTATAGTCGACGTCGACTGAAGGTACATACAT
>NC_051400.1:9973725-9973977 GCF_015228065.2 Penaeus monodon
TTACCTTTTTACAGGAATCTATTTCTATCCTCTCATCAAAGTAATTTTTTTCCTCTCATCGAAATGAAATTAAACTTGTGCGTGTTTTATACTTGACAAGAAAACAATACTAACATTGTTATTGACAAAATGACAATAACTATCTACGAACTGTATTAAAAAAGGTCATAAATCTGAATAATTATGAACAGTCGTGTACCAGAGATCAATCACAAATAACAATAACAACAACAAACCACCTTCACCATATAT
>NC_051400.1:9974041-9974251 GCF_015228065.2 Penaeus monodon
ATCGACAATTCGTTTAGGAGATGGATCAGCTGATCAACCATGACCTGGGCGAAGAACAAACAGCTGACAAAAAAACAAAAGCAAACCCTAGAGCGGTAGGCACGTCGAGGTCATTAAATATAAGAGCCTCTTTTGATGTCCTACAGAGATTTTTCGTGAAGGATCTGAGGACTGAGGGGAAGGAAAGTGTTGTAAGGGGGGGGGAAGGAA
>NC_051400.1:9975381-9975966 GCF_015228065.2 Penaeus monodon
TCCATTTTTCTCACTTACAGCAAACAACACAAAAGTAATTGTGTATGTAGGTGCATTGTAAATCCTGGCTAATACTTCCCCTTGCATTAACACAGCCGATGTTTTACGTGCGTATCCTTTTAAATTCCCTTAGCTCTCGACCTCTAGGATGAATGGAATAAAAACTCAAAAGGATGTTACTATGTAAGACTTTACTCGGGGATAACAAGAGCTGTTATCACTTTTGGAATTGTTATCATTATTTTTCTGATATTATCTTTATCATGAATAGTAGTGATGATGATAATGTTCGCGATAATAACGGGGATAGAAGAGGATAACGAACGTAAATTAGCAAGAATAAAACGTGAATAAATTATTACTAGTAGCAACAAAAAACACCAGTCTCGAAAATAATTATATTAGATTATAACCAAGATAATGATCATACATTTATCTGGAAGTAGATTACAAAATCCCCAAAATGACTCGAACATACTCGAAAATAACTATATTAGAGCTCATCATAACCAAAATAATGATCATACTTATATCTGGAAGAAGATTAGAAACGAACGTATTCCAACAGTAAAAAAAACCAACACT
>NC_051400.1:9976010-9976112 GCF_015228065.2 Penaeus monodon
ATCAGAGAAACTACGTCATCATACTTTATCTGACAGTAATAAAGATAAGCAGCGATTTTGGAAAGTCATCATTATAGGTTATTTAGAGTTATTACAATGATA
>NC_051400.1:9976143-9976263 GCF_015228065.2 Penaeus monodon
GACTAGTCAAAGAGATAAGGAGTATATGGAAGCGAAAGTCAAAGTAATTAACAGGAAATAAATGAATTTACTAAGTAGTTCTGTGAGTGAGAAAAAGGGTTATATAATAAGAGCAAATTT
>NC_051400.1:9977269-9977448 GCF_015228065.2 Penaeus monodon
AAACCCACGACCACATTTCCCCTCATCTCCAAACCGGACTTAAAGCGGATGGGAAGAGAGAAGGAGTTTGTGAATAAGACAGATTTGCTTTTGTTTTCCCACCCAAGATGCGACTCTGTCTCCGATGCTATATTATATATTTCTTAAATGTTCAGGGTTTAAGACTTTGGAGAAATGGT
>NC_051400.1:9977834-9978056 GCF_015228065.2 Penaeus monodon
TTTTCTCGAAAAAGATTTGAAAAAAAACATCTCTTCGTATGAAGAATGATAAGACATTCCTTTCTTAAATGTAGACGTAAAACTTTATTTCCTTTGTCTGTTTCTGTTTTATTTTCCTTCAGCAATTGATTCTCATCTTACACTTCCTGATTTATGTAAATTCGTCTCGTAAACAAACTGGCGCGAGAACAAAGACGAAGCGGGATGCGCACGCTGGGAGGA
>NC_051400.1:9978218-9978353 GCF_015228065.2 Penaeus monodon
AGATAGCCCAGAGGGAAAATTTATATTCAAGGTGGGAATTTTTACATTTGCAGCGAAGCGAGAGACGGAGATGAGGAAGGAGGTTTGAATTTATATATCTAGCCTGTCAATAACCGAAGATGGGTGGCAGGGTGT
>NC_051400.1:9978738-9978927 GCF_015228065.2 Penaeus monodon
AGGGATTCAAATATATTTCCTACAGCGCTAAGGAAGAAAATCATGCACCGATTGTTGATGTTCAGCGAAGCAATCCCACGTAAGGAGCATTATGCTAAAGTTCTCCGTGTGATTCGTGTTCATATATTCATGGTATATTGCAACTGCATAGCTGCCGTTGGGTTTTCATGGCCCGGGACTGACTCTTTT
>NC_051400.1:9979336-9979560 GCF_015228065.2 Penaeus monodon
GTCCTCGCCACTTGCAATTGCAATTTCATTTCTGATTGTGTTGCTTGCAATGTGTTTTAATAGTTTACTTGATTATTTGTGATATGCAATTAGTGGGTATACTGAGATTCTATTGTCCATGGGAGAATAGAAATTATATATTCTTAGACATGTTTTTAAAGGAGTTAAAATTTGGAGGTATTTGTAACGTAAGCTTTAAATGAGAGCTTTGTCACTATGAAAAA
>NC_051400.1:9979757-9979996 GCF_015228065.2 Penaeus monodon
CTGCCATCAGAAATGCAGTGATTGGAAATTAATACCAAACTGATTAAGGATTTTATTACCACTGTTATTATCTAATCGTTATATGTCATATGTTTAGATAACAAAATAGCGAGAACAAACACGAACCATTAGGGTATTACATTACAAAATAAATAGTTATTGAGAATTCACAAAATCTAGCCAGCAATTAATGCAGGAAAGAACAAAAACCGAAAATACTTTTGGTTTACTTTTAAGGG
>NC_051400.1:9980347-9980457 GCF_015228065.2 Penaeus monodon
TGTCGGATACTGTAGACTTGAAGAATCCTCTCGAAAGGGTGAGCTAACTTACGGCATGTCGGCCCTGGTACAGCGAGACATTCCTTACTATTTACAGCCTCTCTCGATGG
>NC_051400.1:9980524-9980649 GCF_015228065.2 Penaeus monodon
ATATCTTCATACTCTTTGATTTGTGCATCGAGCGGCGCGGAGTGACGAGGGAAGCTGACCAAAGGGTTTCTGTGAGATTCATTGAACGAACTTCCAAAAAATGTGGACGCCTGGGCTTTGATCAG
>NC_051400.1:9981767-9982262 GCF_015228065.2 Penaeus monodon
TAAATAAAATCTACCATTTAGGCAGATCTTTCTCTTAAAATGTTCGCGCACTAAACTTTTCCTTCCACTCCCTCTCTTTTGCATATCCTTTCAAACATCATAATATAACATACCATGAGTATCCTTCTCGGCAAAACCCCCACTATTTAAGTAAAAATGTTACAAGGCAGACTGCAAACTCCCAGAGCACACGAACCATTTCTTTATGCGGGAAAAATCCAATATCCAGCTGTTTCGGATCATTATTTATGCAAATCACCGACGCCAAGTTACCAGCTGTGTGGGGTTGTGGAGTGCGAATTGTCCTGTTCACACTACCATCGTTATTCGCACCACCATCGTTATTCGCACAACTGTTTTGCTCAAAGGCTCCGGAGCTAAGAGCGAGGTGTGCAGAGTCGTGTTGTTTATTTATTTGTGTAAAGGCGAATGCAATAGTCGATTCTCATCTTGATTTCCATATGTAGACCAGGAAAAATGCTTATGCCTTGCTGA
>NC_051400.1:9983632-9984357 GCF_015228065.2 Penaeus monodon
CGAGCCTAGTCTAGAACAATACATCAAGAAGAAAGTAGGTTCCTCGCCTCGCACCTGAGGAGGAGGCCGTAAAAGGTATTGCAAGCGCCGACAGATAATGATAGGCTACATTTCAGTGCAATATATCTATATCGAACCTGCCTGCTCTCCCCATCGTTCAAGAGCCTAATGGGATATACAAATTTCGCCCCTACGTTACAAGGTAATAAGGTCTGTTGGGGAGAATGTAATACGAGAGTGATTTATTCATAAAATTTGAAGAATAATAAGGACATGATCGATTCGTTTATAGGATGAGAGGATCGGATCGTATATTGGCTTTGGATCTTCTCATATGAAGGATCGAGGGAATGTAAAGGGAACAAATTACAATTAGAGATGATTTGAATGTATAAAAGTAACTAACATTTGTGACTTTATATAATCCTCTTTCTTTATTTGTTCGTTTTATTTGCTATGTTGTTTGTTTTTGTTATTTCAGTAATCTAGTGTTACTGATCTTCAGAATACTTCAACATCCATCCCTTCTATTCAAGATTGTTTAATGAACGTGCACATAATTATTTGGTTTTCCTTTGAACGATTTTCAGCGATTTTGAAAGAGGATATAACATCTGATAAATAAGGTAATATAGGTAAATCTGTGATCTGTCACTTGTTCAGTTTCATCTCTACTTCGTACGTCAGCATGTGTGTAGAAGGAGGAAGGTGGGGGGGGGGGTAGA
>NC_051400.1:9984938-9985081 GCF_015228065.2 Penaeus monodon
TCATCGTGGCCATTGATCATACTAATTACTTGCTACAATATCGTGATTTAATATTTTTATGTGTCAAGCTGCGTTAATTACATATTTTTTTTACTCATGACTGTTAGGAAAAAATATAAAGAGCCTTATCATTATTATTACAT
>NC_051400.1:9985542-9985702 GCF_015228065.2 Penaeus monodon
ACGGCATGCCAAGACAGATTACTTGGCTCCTCGTGTGCCTAGCTTCTTTCGCCGTCAATAAATAAAAACTTCTTTGCCGTCGGCGACATCCCTTGAATAGTAATCAAGATCCTGAACAAACAGAATAAACAAGAAAGGAAAGTCGGGGAGGACGAGGAAC
>NC_051400.1:9985785-9986203 GCF_015228065.2 Penaeus monodon
AGTGTAGGCCTACAACCAATTCCCAAAACCCCAGGAAGATTTTCGTTGTCCGAATAACGTGTCTACGCTATCACGGAGTGTTTCGTTATTTACCCAAATTTCTGCTGCTTGAGATTTTCCCCCTTCCCGAAGCTAAAGAAAATTATATGAAGATTTTTTTTTCTTTGTCCGAATAACGTGTCTATGCTACGTGCTTTGTTATTCGGCCAAATTTCTCTTGTTCGTTTCATTATGCGCCCAAATCTCACTTGCGCGGCATTTCCCCCTAATGGAAACAAAGGAAAATGATTCGAAACTTTTTTTTTTCTTGTCCGAATAACGTGTCCACACCACCAAGGGTCCTGTTATTCGGTCAAAATTTCTGTTCCTCGGTATTTGTTCTTCCCTCGTCCCATTCCCCGAAACGACCCCCCCCCCC
>NC_051400.1:9986227-9986541 GCF_015228065.2 Penaeus monodon
CTTTTGTTATTGTTGTCCGTATAACGTGTCTACACCCCCAAGTGTTCTGTTATTTGCCCAAATTTCCCCTCCTCCCGTCCGACAAAGAAAAGATGGAATTCGAAACTTCGCAGACTTGGCCTCGGACGTGAGATGCTCAACCTGCGGTGTCTGGACAATGTAACTTTATTTCGAAGCCTGAGCTTGAAGAATGAAATTACCTTTACGGCTTCGACCTTCCGAGAAATGTAGAGTTCGGTCCGAATGCTGCGGCAAGTGAGGCGCGTAATAGACGGGGAAAAGTTGGCTGCTGTTTCTTTTATTCTTTGGGAGGT
>NC_051400.1:9986883-9987126 GCF_015228065.2 Penaeus monodon
CAATGATCTCGGACTCCCCGGCACAGTTCGCAATTAAGCAGCCGTCTCGGTAATTGGAAACTACGGAGGAAAATATGCAATTTTTATTTGACGCTTTCTATGGAAGAGCCTGTTGGAAGCCTACTGGAAGCCTGCTGGGGAACGTTTAATTCTTAGGTTGCTATTCTCTCACAAGGTCTTAGAATGGAAATACGGTGAACATTGTTTTCCTTTTTTGTTTCTGTAATGATACTGATATTAAAA
>NC_051400.1:9987281-9987478 GCF_015228065.2 Penaeus monodon
ATGAATATTATTACATATAGTCGGGGCCACAGAATGGAAGAGAATGCTTTTCCAGAATGCTTTTCTTTAACACTACAAAATGGTGAAGTTATTTCTTGTACGAATGCTTGGTTATGAAGTAATGATTCTTTTTTCGTTTTATTAAAGAAATTAAGGCTCATATTTACTCGCCTTACTCCTTCACGCCCGTTATCGTC
>NC_051400.1:9987607-9988208 GCF_015228065.2 Penaeus monodon
ACTAAATTATTATTTACTAAAAAGCAGTAAAGGCATTTAAAGGCAAAATCTGAATTAATAAAAGTTGATTATATTAGAATATGAAATCATATGTTAAAGTAGATATGAAAGGACTGATTGAATTTAGATGATAACGATAACACCATTGCTACTAATCTTTATAGAATAATCATGTTAATAGTAATATATATATCTTTAAATCGTATAAAAAATTCGGTTTTATAAGAAGTTAAAAATTAACACCATAACGCGCATTTTAAACACGACAGTCATTCCCAAATTCCCCTCGTCAAAAAGCTGAAACATGGCTTCACTTTCTTTAACATTAGATTCAATTCGTGTAATAAAGTTTAGCGAATCCTGTTGCCTTATACAACCCAGCACAACGAGCAAGAATTTAGGAATAAACTTTCGGGGGGAAGATACGTATAAACAACACCAATCTTAAAGACTAATTTAGAGTGAGATTAGTTTTGGGGAACTTAGCAAGCTTTATTCGGAAAACAAAACACATAAACACAGCAGCTGCCGGGGAAGACCCGCTGGTTATCGAGAGACGTTAAAGGGAGAGGTTTCCGGAAAACATAATTTTGTCTGGTGC
>NC_051400.1:9988735-9988954 GCF_015228065.2 Penaeus monodon
AAGCTCGAACACTCGCAAGGAAGGAAAAACAGTTTCCAATACTTTCGTAGAGTTTCCTCTCAAGAAGCAACTTGATGGGAGGTTTGGAGACTCAGCAGTCATCACACTCAGCGGGAAGGAACATTGCTGGGGAACGTCGAAGGTGTAATGCAATTTGCCAAACTTGGTTCGGAGTATCACAAGGCTGAACTGTGTGGGTAATATGTCAAGGAATTGGTA
>NC_051400.1:9989395-9989600 GCF_015228065.2 Penaeus monodon
GGGACAGAAAGAACGCGATTTGGCACACAAATTGCGGAGGATTCCAGCGTCTCTTCCTGTTAGACTAGCCTTTGGTGGCAGGATGAGAAAGCCTGCGGGAGACCCAGGCTAAATCTTCTCAGATTTTTACTCCAATCCAGTGGCTTTTGTCAAAATTAGGAAGAAGCCTGGAAGCAGATAGAAAACACGCGAGCGCGCGCGCGTG
>NC_051400.1:9989810-9989945 GCF_015228065.2 Penaeus monodon
TCACATTTTTTTTCACGGAATTGCAACTTTGAATAGATATTTACTCATACCATCCCTCCAAGGCAAAGACGGCAACGATTTTCAGGAAAATATCCACTGCATATGGCGAGCTGTCACTAACTACTGAAGGATGTC
>NC_051400.1:9990108-9990217 GCF_015228065.2 Penaeus monodon
CTATATATCATGGCATGAGCTTCCTTTGTTAGCGTACTAGTGTCCAGGGCTGGAGAGAGTGTGAATCGAAACAGCTGTTGCTCTGGCTTTGACAACCGGCTCTCGCTCC
>NC_051400.1:9990509-9990713 GCF_015228065.2 Penaeus monodon
CTCAATTATAAAAAAAATCGGAAAAAAGTCGGAATAAAGTCGGAATAAAGTCGAGGTTAAACGAAAAGCTACTTCCTCGCGTTATGAAAAGCCAATAAAGTGACTTACAAAAAGCCGGCCCCAATAAAGCCTCCGGCATAAGTATCCTAATTCCCTTAAGTCTGGCCAGATTATCTGTATTATGTCAGGGCGGTGCGCAGATGG
>NC_051400.1:9990959-9991127 GCF_015228065.2 Penaeus monodon
GGTTTTCAGGCGACCTCCTAAATAAGCTGCACATGAGGCGGAAGCTGGAGGGCGGAAGGTCGATCTCCCGGGATAGCTTAACCGACAACTTTTCTCCGGGAGAGGCAACCCGTTTGGAAATGAGTCGGGTCGCTGGCTCTCCCGGGGCGCGTCCTTCGGATTTCGTCG
>NC_051400.1:9991692-9991815 GCF_015228065.2 Penaeus monodon
GCTTATCGTCAGTTTTCCATTGTCTTCCCATGTTATAAACAAGATCCACAAGTTTTCCGTTTTGTAGCGATGATCGATCTACTGGTCTCCTCTCCCATCGAGGATGCTGGAATACCAACGATG
>NC_051400.1:9991889-9991963 GCF_015228065.2 Penaeus monodon
GCTCATCTATCTCCATCTGGCATCACTAACTGTTCTCGGACAAGGGAGATTCCGCGGTGGTGAGGGCGGTTTGG
>NC_051400.1:9992656-9992999 GCF_015228065.2 Penaeus monodon
CTATGCGCAAGTCCCTCATAAAATTTCAAAGAAACTTAACGGAGAAAAAAACGATTACCTCAATCATAAGACCAACAACAGTGTAAACAAAACACAAATCTATAAACGGGAGGTTGAAGGAGATACAAGTGGCAAGCCTATATTTCTAGCTGATACATAACAATACCACCTACTCGAGAACGGTTCTAAGGACACTTCAAACAAGACAGAAAGAAGTACTGTCCTCAGTAGTCTAAATCCAGGGTGAAATCTGTTGGGGTGTGATAAAGGGACAAACACACATGTAAGATCAACATTATACATCACAGCCACTCAAAACACACACAACAAAACAACAACACGC
>NC_051400.1:9995061-9995151 GCF_015228065.2 Penaeus monodon
TAAAGGGATAAGGAATATAATAATATGATGCAATATGAAAACTAATGAGGAAGGTTCCATTGTAAGAAATAAACATGGCATTAACAAGCC
>NC_051400.1:9995231-9995749 GCF_015228065.2 Penaeus monodon
AGCAAGTGAAATTATCCTTTTTAATAAAACCATTTTCAAAGGCATGCCACCTCCCAAATATTATGTATGTTTATCCCAAAATATTTACTCCGTCCTTACAATAATGCAAAATTGTGTTTGTCTGACGTAAAACTTTTTTATGGTGGACCCGGATATTAAGGTCTTTCAGGATGCCATATATCATGTCAGAGGTGACAGAAGTTTTCATAAAGCACGAGGTAATTTTTATTAAGTCCCAAATGCAAAAAAACACTTTATGTACTGAGGTAGATATGTCATTTCCTAATGAAGAGCAGGTTCTAATAAAAAAACGTTTGTTTACAGGATAATCGTCGGTGTTTCTGCATGGAAAGTGAGAATTATCTCTCTCTCTCTTCCCTGGTGTATTATTTGATGTAGGTTTAGCTGAATATACTACTGGGTCGTAATAAGACTGTCAACGTGACTAAATGGATGGGAGGTTTGCGAAATGAACAACACGCAAGAGAATATTTACACTGTTGTTAAAGATAGATGTT
>NC_051400.1:9995937-9996008 GCF_015228065.2 Penaeus monodon
ATGCGCCACTACACACACAAAGTCGATTCCCCTGAAGAGTAGACAGGAAATGGGCTGCGACTGGCCGGGGC
>NC_051400.1:9996074-9996170 GCF_015228065.2 Penaeus monodon
ACGGAGGGCGAGAGTCGACGGCGCATCACCCAAGTTCCGGTGGGCGCTTACCAAAAGGAGATTCAGGTCAAGACAGGAAAAGGCGTTTGGAGTTAG
>NC_051400.1:9996781-9996967 GCF_015228065.2 Penaeus monodon
TGCCTTTCAACAATTTTCAAACTTCAAAAATTTTCCCTCCTTCCTCCGTGCTCAATTCCGCTCACTTCCACAGATCTTTTCCCCTTGAAATCTCCCCTTTCTTGAAGGTAAAGCACCCTGAAAAATCACAGCCCTACATTAGGTCGGACGTCACACTCGGGAAAAGGGGGCCCGTGTTTCAAAACC
>NC_051400.1:9997042-9997149 GCF_015228065.2 Penaeus monodon
AAACAAAAATTACGTTTATATTTGGTTTTTTTATCGTCTTGAATCTTTAATCGCTTTAAATTTTCCCCTTAAAATTTTTCGAGGATTTTTTTTTCTTTTTTTGTCTG
>NC_051400.1:9997357-9997665 GCF_015228065.2 Penaeus monodon
CTTCCCAATTTTCTCCCTTTAGTAGGACCCGTACAAAAAGGAAAACATTTGACTAATCCCCTTATAGTCTAAATATAATTTAAAATATATATTAAAAATATATTTTATATATATTTAAAATATATATATTATATTTAAAATAATAATTTTAAAATTTTTTTATAAAAATTTTTTTTATATTTTATAATATATATATTAATATATATATAAAATTTTATATATATATAATTTTAATATATTTTAATATAATTTAAATATTTTATTTTTATTTTTTTTTTTAATTTAATTTTTTAAATTTTTATATAATA
>NC_051400.1:9997765-9997848 GCF_015228065.2 Penaeus monodon
TGTTTTTAAGGGGGGCCAATAAAGTTATTGATATCCTTTGGTTTTTGGTGATTATTTCCATGCGATAAAATTGCTCGGAACTG
>NC_051400.1:9998288-9998541 GCF_015228065.2 Penaeus monodon
AAAATTATTGGTGGGGTAGTGAAAATAAAACATTGACGAATTGGGGGTTTTTTTAATTACAGGAAATTTGGGTAATCAAACCCCCCCAGATATGGAAGTAGTGATCTATCGAGATAAGATGCTGGGCTAATCCCCCACCAATGTTTACCCAAACAACAACTCCCCAGAAGGTAGGGCAACCCCCCAGGAAAAAGGCCCCTTTAACTACTGATGTTCGCAACCCCACATCGGTAATGGCAAAAATTGAAATTTA
>NC_051400.1:9998779-9998989 GCF_015228065.2 Penaeus monodon
AGACCCTTCATTTTAGGGGCAAAAAAAAATACCGTGGTACCAACGCTCCGCGTAATATCCGCAAAAAAGGCACGGAAATGAGCGCCATGAAGATAAAGCCGAAAGGAAACGACCCCGACGAGCAATTCTGGCGGGAGGGGGGTCCCCGGGCGGCGAGGGGAACCGCGAGACAGGGGGCGGGCATCCCCGGCGGAGGGAAGGTGCGAAGCT
>NC_051400.1:10000518-10000835 GCF_015228065.2 Penaeus monodon
CCCACTTAACAGCAAACCCCCCCCCCCCCTTTGGAAAAAACCCCCGCCTCCCGGGGCCCCCCCCACTCCCTCCGCCAAACGTTTGCAACCCTTTCCCCCCGCCGCGGATCCGTCCCGTCTCCCCCGGCCCCTTTCTCGCCACCCCCCGACGGGGCCCTCGCCAGAATTGCTCGTCGGGGTCGTTTCCTTTCGGCTTTATCTTCATGGCGCTCATTTCCGTGCCTTTTTTGCGGATATTACGCGGGAGCGTTGGGGACCACGGTATTTTTGTTTGCCCCTAAAAAAAGGGTTCCTTTTTGCGGGGGCATGTGGGAAAA
>NC_051400.1:10001736-10001864 GCF_015228065.2 Penaeus monodon
ATTTTATTACAGTTCACGAGCAATTTCATCTGCATGGCATAATAATCACCAAACACCAATGGATATCAATAACTTCATTGGCTTTATAACACACACGTACATGTACATCAATTTTAATCCTTATTTTC
>NC_051400.1:10002115-10002216 GCF_015228065.2 Penaeus monodon
GGAATGACTAGCTTTCCGCCTTGGCTCACTTTGTTGAAATGTTAATGAGACGTGATAAGAGGATTAGTCAAATGTCTTCCTTTTTGTACTGGTCCATACTA
>NC_051400.1:10002474-10002566 GCF_015228065.2 Penaeus monodon
ATCCTCGAAAAAATCTTAATGGGAAAACTTAAAGCGATTAAGAGTATTCAAGACAGATAAAAAATCGCACAATATAAAACGTATTTTTGCTT
>NC_051400.1:10002644-10002820 GCF_015228065.2 Penaeus monodon
GGTTTGAAACACTGGTCCCCTTTCCGAGTGTGACGTCCAGACCTATATTGTAGGGCTGTGATAGTTGCATGGTGCAATATCCTTCATAGGAAAGGAGAGATTGCAAGGGAAGAGATCTGTGGAAGTGAGACGGAATTGAGCACGGAGGAAGGAGGGAAATTTGATAGAAGTTTGAA
>NC_051400.1:10003417-10003513 GCF_015228065.2 Penaeus monodon
CTAACTCCAAACGCCTTTTCCTGTCTTGACCTGAATCTCCTTTTGGTAAGCGCCCACCGGAACTTGGGTGATGCGCCGTCGACTCTCGCCCTCCGT
>NC_051400.1:10003579-10003650 GCF_015228065.2 Penaeus monodon
GCCCCGGCCAGTCGCAGCCCATTTCCTGTCTACTCTTCAGGGGAATCGACTTTGTGTGTGTAGTGGCGCAT
>NC_051400.1:10003834-10004351 GCF_015228065.2 Penaeus monodon
AACATCTATCTTTAACAACAGTGTAAATATTCTCTTGCGTGTTGTTCATTTCGCAAAACCTCCCATCCATTTAGTCACGTTGACAGTCTTATTACGACCCAGTAGTATATTCAGCTAAACCTACATCAAATAATACACCAGGGGAAGAGAGAGAGAGATAATTCTCACTTTCCATGCAGAAACACCGACGATTATCCATGTAAACAAACGTTTTTTATTAGAACCTGCTCTTCATTAGGAAATGACATATCTACCTCAGTACATAAAGTGTTTTTTTGCATTTGGGACTTAATAAAAATTACCTCGTGCTTTATGAAAACTTCTGTCACCTCTGACATGATATATGGCATCCTGAAAGACCTTAATATCCGGTCCACCATAAAAGTTTTACGTCAGACAAACACAATTTTGCATTATTGTAAGGACGGAGTAAATATTTTGGGATAAACATACATAATATTTGGGAGGTGGCATGCCTTTGAAAATGGTTTTATTAAAAAGGATAATTTCACTTGCT
>NC_051400.1:10004431-10004521 GCF_015228065.2 Penaeus monodon
GGCTTGTTAATGCCATGTTTATTTCTTACAATGGAACCTTCCTCATTAGTTTTCATATTGCATCATATTATTATATTCCTTATCCCTTTA
>NC_051400.1:10006484-10006594 GCF_015228065.2 Penaeus monodon
GGCCTCACTGATTTGTCGCGGTTAGCTTGTAGAGGTCAGCCTCTGGTAAAATTAAGCCGTGTGAACTCTACGGGCTCCCCCGCCAGATTTCAGTTGTCTCTCCATAACGC
>NC_051400.1:10009739-10010046 GCF_015228065.2 Penaeus monodon
AATTCTCAAAACCTCTTCAACAAAATGAAATAAGATAGACGCCTTTTGCATCTTTTTATCCCGAACCTCAAACAAAACATAATCATCTCTCCTATATAAAATAAAATCAATAGCTGTCAAGAAATACATCGTGTTTAAAGAAAGAAAGAAAAAAAAACTACTGTAAATGAATATTCAGGTCTCACTAACTCAACACTACACACTACAATTACGCAGGTCCTGAGCTCGGGAAACCCCTTAGAGAGAGAATTCATTACCTTAACTTGCAACAAGGCAGAGGCAGCGAAGGGAGTCGAGGAGGTGGGTA
>NC_051400.1:10010727-10010806 GCF_015228065.2 Penaeus monodon
GACAAATGTGGTTGTATAAGGTACAGGAGCCACTCAGCCGTTGGATGAATGGCTGCGGTACTGTAGTTACTCCGCAGTG
>NC_051400.1:10012129-10012484 GCF_015228065.2 Penaeus monodon
AAAGCACCTGTTTTCTAGAACTTTGCCATTACAAAGTACATTCAGCCTATCGTTTCCAGGGCAGTATAGTTTTAACCAACAGCCATAAGATAAATAAAAAATGGTCTCTACTGCAGAGGGAAGTAACATGTGTGTCGGTGTGTTCCTGCAGGAGTGAGCCAAGCAAAGCCCTTAGGTCAATATTGAGTTATCATTTGCTTTGACCTGACACGGGTGCATTTTTTATACACAGGGAGCGCCATCTCTCTGCAGATGCGAAGGAAGTTTTGGTATAACGAAGGGGGATAGCACTGGCACTTTGTGAAGGCAGCGACCCAGGTTTTCCTTGTAGCTTACGTGACAGGGAGGCAAGGCA
>NC_051400.1:10012695-10013241 GCF_015228065.2 Penaeus monodon
CTTAATTTAGGAATAATGCAGAAACCTACGTAAATCTTAGTTTATGTATAAACTGAATTACTCTTGCAGAACTACCACAAATAGTTGTATACATAAATCTAAAATATGCTTTCTCCCATGCCTTTAATTTCGTATTCTCTGTACCATTGCCCTAACTACTAGCAATGATAACAGCTTTATAACTCCAATTCCGTGATTCAGGAGATTGTATGTGAGTCTGAAATAGATGTTTACTGTCCAACATTTGTCAACGATGTTATCTAGTATCGAAGCTGATCTCGTCTCGATAATCTTTAGGTATTCCGAATCGTGGTAGAATATCCTAAACAGCAGTAAAGCCAATTTGAAATTCAAGACGATGCTTAGTTATGTAATTAGGGAACAAGGACACAGCTATGTCTGGTCTCTTTGGTGCAATATTGGGCTCCCCAAGTTAAGGGTTTATATATATACGTGTATAACTGTTTTCGTAAGGATGAGTTCGTTTCTTTGCGATTAATTGCTGTTTTTGTACGTGTGTGCAAATAGTGTGGTATACCATCACAA
>NC_051400.1:10013786-10014383 GCF_015228065.2 Penaeus monodon
TTTTTCGAGAGCGTTTTGACAGTACAAAAGACATCCCCAGCTTTCGTCACAGCCTAAGGAAAATACCCAATCAATTTCTACAGTAATCACAATCTCCCTTGATACCTTTGTCACAAGAACTGGGAAATCATCTTACGTCTGCAGGTATGATCTTCCCACATTCAGGTCCGGCGGCATGACTGCAGGACGAAGAATTATGTGTCATAATGGTGTGGAATCCCATTTCTTTCGTATGGAAATGATGTCGTTCATACGTTAATTGGTCGAATCAGGATTTCCGTCGTACTGGCAGAGGAAAATTAGAATGAGAAAGGAATGGTTGGAAAGAGGAGAAAGAAAGAGAGAGGGGGGAGGGAGGGAGAGAGGAAGGAAGAGAAGGAGGCAGTGAGGGATGGAGGTAGGTGGGAGGGAGGGAGGGAAAGGGGTAGGGGAGAGGAAGATAGACGGATAGATAAATAAGATAAATAAGAATATGCCGAAGGGGAAGGAAGAGAGGGAGAAAGGGAGGAGGTGAGGGATGGAGGTAGGTGGGAAGGAGGGAGGGAAGGGAGGAGGGGGGAGAAATATAGACGGATAGATAGATAGATAGATAAAGAA
>NC_051400.1:10014468-10014866 GCF_015228065.2 Penaeus monodon
AGAAAGAAAGACAGACACACAAACAAACAGAGATAGGGAGTGTGGCAAAGAGAAACTCACAATCTGTGTCCAAATACTATCCATAAAGGTATATGTAAACTGCTATCAACCAATAATCCTTTTAACCGAAATTAGATGATTAACAAGTCTGTTTTTTAAGGTAATTTAATCGAGAACACTGGCAGGTAATCTATCAACTCGAAAATTTGGCCTAACAAGTTATTCAGAAAATTATTTTGATTTCTAAATCATATATATCCGTCATATATTCGCTAAAATAAACCTATGTTTTTTTCTCTCTCTGTTCGATGTTAACGGTTTATTTTGTCTATCATAAATATGATAGAATAAAAGGTAGTAGTAAAATCATCAGTAGTAATGGCAGACGCAGCTGTAGT
>NC_051400.1:10015766-10015921 GCF_015228065.2 Penaeus monodon
TGTCTCACAATATGCAGTATGTAAGTAACTATAGATTTTTTTCCTTCTTTTTATTTCTTTATGATCTAATATTGATATATCTGGTTTTCCGCTGGTCTTCTAAGCTTTAGTGTCTTCGGAACTTGAACATTTAACAAAAAAATTAAATCTCTCAG
>NC_051400.1:10017479-10017687 GCF_015228065.2 Penaeus monodon
GAGTTATCTTCCCCAACAACTTAAAATAAAAAAAGATATTTCGAAACATCTAATGAGAATAGAAAACGGAGTAACAATGGAAGTCCAGATCATCAACACCTTTCACGGCAGTTCCCTCTCTTTCTCCCTTCGAAGCGATACCCCGGAGTGTTACTGGCAAGGGAAGAGCATTTTACGACGGCTGTTTCCCCTCGTAAAAAATCAACCC
>NC_051400.1:10017902-10018229 GCF_015228065.2 Penaeus monodon
GAAAACGTAAAAATCGCTTAAAATCTCATATATTGTAACAATATTTTTTTTAACCTTTCAACCTTACAAAAAAAAAAAAAAATGATTTGACATTAATATTGTACATATACTATAAATTTACTGAATCGTCAAATATCTAAAATAAGTAATGACTCTTTTAACGAAAAGTTACCATTTATTTTCCGCAGTCGTTCACACTATCTTTGTAAGACATTTCATCTCGAGTTCTCTTTACATTGCTGCTTGAACAGCTCGTAACAAATTATGTGTATCGTAAAAAATGGGTCGACAAAGGTTTTCTGAGTAATAAAGAAAATTTAGCTATTT
>NC_051400.1:10018895-10019093 GCF_015228065.2 Penaeus monodon
CCATTAACCGAAGTACTAAATATGAGTGAAAACCTCCCCCACCCTTTTCCTTTCAGCCTCCCCCCCCCATCGTCCCGACCTTTCCTGCCCATATCACTTATTATTTCACGATATTTTCACACATGAATTTCCCATGAGCCAAGGGAGCGACCGAGATGAAAATGGTCGGCGGAGAAATCCGTTCTCAGTCTTTGAGGA
>NC_051400.1:10019677-10019927 GCF_015228065.2 Penaeus monodon
TTCATCTCTCCGATAACCGTATTTTTTCTCCTTCGAATCTCAGCCATTGAGCGTCTCTCGGCAACACCTGCGTCCGTCACACACATAAAAAAGAGAAAAATGGAAAAAAAGGAGGGGGGGGGGAGGATCTAGCGATAACAGCCTATTCTGAGAAGGTGTTGATGATGTAGGAAAAAAAGAAATAAAACAATAAAGTAATAATTACCAGAAAGTTGTAACAACGGTGATGCTAATAATAATGATGATGATA
>NC_051400.1:10020477-10020656 GCF_015228065.2 Penaeus monodon
CTGATCAGATACCACCTTCATGCCATCATACGTCACATACCTGTTTTCTGTAACTATTTTCTGCTGTCTGCAAAGGGGATTACATGGCTCAAATAGAGGATGAGGGAAAATGAGAACAAAGCAGTGGCAGACACGAGGCAAGGAACGCCTGGGGTTTCTTATGGTATTCTGCTGTCGTG
>NC_051400.1:10021021-10021115 GCF_015228065.2 Penaeus monodon
TGCTCTTCCTCTCATGATGAAGCCTCGCTAGGATCTGCCCGCTATAATGTCAAAGGTTACCGTGTCCATTTTAAGATAATGTGTACGCAGGTTT
>NC_051400.1:10021155-10021349 GCF_015228065.2 Penaeus monodon
ATATATATGCTATTGATAGAAGGATTTACAATTGATTCTACTAATGGAACTTTCTGCCTGTCTACTCTAATATAGGTAAATATATCAATGCGTTGGTCCATATATTCATGCATGCTATAGTCTTGGTTTACTTTGTATGTGAACATTTTGCTTTGGATGTTATTGTGTTGGTAAGATTAAGAACACTTCTAGGG
>NC_051400.1:10022446-10022663 GCF_015228065.2 Penaeus monodon
GGAATGAGAAAGGAAGCCAAAGAGATAAAAAAAAAGCAAGGCTCTGCGGGTGATATCAGAATTCCCTATTACAAACAATACGCTATGTCTTGGGTGATCGATGGTGTTTGCCAGAGTGTGTTTAGGCCCGATCTGTCCCGCAGGAGTACTTGGTGTCTAAAGTGTTGCCGCGGCCTTCGTGGCTGATTGATTTTTTTTTTCTCCTAAGATGTGAGGC
>NC_051400.1:10023130-10023335 GCF_015228065.2 Penaeus monodon
AATTGAGGGACCTCTTTATCTAAACACATTTAACATTTTACACCAAGACGCTTACAAAAGTAATTTATAATCAAATAGCAATAACAACGAAATGAACTAACACCACAACAATATTATATTTGCTTTTCCCCTAATACAACATCGCACAACGTCATTACAGGTCGAAGGAATGAAAATACAGGTCAAGGAGAAGGTGAAAAGGACG
>NC_051400.1:10023419-10023644 GCF_015228065.2 Penaeus monodon
GGCATATCATCCAATTTCTATCTCCAGAATTTGTCTTTTATTATCGCGGTTATTAGAACACACGTCCAGCCAGAAAACAAACAGGAAGTGAAATGAAGGTCTTTATAATCTTTTGTGCGGCGGATCCCAGGGACAGTGCTAACAGTGAGGCTGTAATGCTGCAAATACCTCTTGCTGATGGAACCTCCAGAGAGATCTTGACTTTGCTTTTCTGTTCTTTGGTCT
>NC_051400.1:10025211-10025485 GCF_015228065.2 Penaeus monodon
TCAGACTAATACGAACCATACGTCCTTATGCAGAATTTCTCATTAAATCATCTACCAAAAAGATATACGAGACATGTTTCGTATATTCATTTCATTCAACATAATCAGTTGCTGGTTTATGTTTTCAATCTAGAGTAATCGATCTCCAGAATGATGTGAGCCATTCAGGAAGACGGCCTGGGTTGGATGCTGCACTCTGCTGCCGAAGAAGATTCAAGAGTCTCATTTTTTAAGATAATTAAAATCGAGAGTATTTCGTGATGGGGGAAAGGAC
>NC_051400.1:10025821-10025928 GCF_015228065.2 Penaeus monodon
CATATCCCATAAAACTTGCATCGCTGTTGTATTTTCCGTGTCCAGCCTCACTATGTTTCCTATTCAACCACATGATGTATATGACAAGCCTTATGTGAATAGTGACA
>NC_051400.1:10029569-10029753 GCF_015228065.2 Penaeus monodon
ATAAATCCACAACGACCAAGCCAATACACACTTTGTGAAGAAAATGCAAATGAGACACGCCGACGCCAGACATATTTTTCCTCAATTAAAAAAAAAGTTCGGCCCGATAATGATTCTCAGCTTGAACCAAGATTAATGATGCAAGCTCTCTTTCGTGCAAAAGCAGTGAAGCGAACAACAATCA
>NC_051400.1:10030352-10030547 GCF_015228065.2 Penaeus monodon
TACCGTTTTCATTAATAGGAAGAATATTGCATCGCGCCTGTTATGAAATTTTATGAAACTTCATATCATTCCTTTATCTTGTAGACAAACTAAGTTACCTTTAATTATTAACTTTTAGCTATCATCATTCTAATAAAGACGACAGATCTTAGCAATAAAGTCCGACATGGGAAAAAAGAAGAAGAAAAAAAGTCA
>NC_051400.1:10030940-10031189 GCF_015228065.2 Penaeus monodon
CAACTCTCTTCATTACAAATCTTTCGATTGTTAAATTCGGATGACTGAATATGGGAGATTCAATTCCAATTCTAATTTCCCGATATTATTCCACTCTCCATACCTCAAATATTAATTTAGGAGTTTCATATAAAGATAATTAAAATCTCATTCCCTTTTAAGTAACACAAGTGTCCAATTACGTTCTTTTCAGATTTCATTTAAGGATCGAATTTCTTATTACACGTCCTGCTACTGCTCTGTTTCCTA
>NC_051400.1:10031754-10032571 GCF_015228065.2 Penaeus monodon
TTATCATCCCAGATCTGTCATCACAAAACGTCTTTTTTTCCTGTCACCACAAATCATAATCCGTAATTACCACACTTCGTATATCCTATTATCACAACCTATCAAAAATCTTACTATCAATCATCACAAAACTTAACTAACATCACAACCTCCTTTCTTATCACCGCAGATCACACCTCCTATTATCAGAATTCTTACAAATCTTACTATTAATTGTTGCAAAACCTATCTCCTATGATCACAGTCCTCTCTCCTATCATCAAACCACTTCTTTTTCAATAACTTACCACGAACTTCTCTCCCATTTTAACAGGCAATTTGTCTAGCTATTGACTCTTTGGTCTGTGCGTATTCCCATTCCCATTCATAGGAATATTATGCAGACATTTTAGGATTAGGATTAAGCTTGGGTTCCAGCGTGTACCATATATGCAAAGTTATTCCGTTACACTAAGCCGATCTCCACCATCTGTTGCACCATCTGCTACCCCCTGACAGCTGGTTCATTGGATTTCCTACCATGCTGTCTGGTCCAGTTTTTTTTTTTTTCTTCCAATTTTTCTCCTACCAGATTTTCGCGCCGTGGGAAATCTGTAGTCTCAGGGTAGTCTAGAGATGAAGAGCTGCTTTTCATTTATTTTGGTTTAATATCTATTTATTTCTATTCTGACAGGGGTTGTTCACGTATTGGGAATTGGGATCGTTAATAAAAAAGAATAAAAACAACAACAAAAGACATGGTAATTGATATGGTGCTGCTCGCTACGGATAATCAAATTTTGAGAAGAAGAGGAACCGGAATTTCTAAAGAAAAAAA
>NC_051400.1:10033711-10034250 GCF_015228065.2 Penaeus monodon
GAAATAACAATATGAACAAAACATGATAATGACAAAAGAAACTATGCCCAAATACCAAACGTAAAACACATCAACAGATACAGTCTACACGAAGGCGATTTTCTATCATGCATATTCATTACCATAATTAACACTAAGGCCCATAACCCATTTTTAGAACAGACTTCCAAGTAATTCAAACCAGGTATAGGGACGGAGAGCTCGCGGCCTCAGGAGGTATAGCAGACCCTGGTTTATGTGTCCAGGGAGTGAGTGAGAGCTCGCGGCCTCAGAAGGTATAGCAGACCCTGGGTTATGTGTCCATGGAGTGAGGGAGAGCACGCGGCCTCAGGAGGTATAGCAGACCCTGGTTTATGTGTCCATGGAGTGAGGGAGAGCTCGCGGCCTCAGAAGGTATAGCAGACCCTGGTTTATGTGTCCAGGGAGTGACGGGGACTTAGGTAAGTACTCTCCAAGGGTATATAAAATGACGTCATGGTTCTCTCCTAAGCCGATCTGCGCTCTACAGGCTCTTAATTATTTACACTCATCTCATCACA
>NC_051400.1:10034465-10034859 GCF_015228065.2 Penaeus monodon
CTCTCTCTTTCTTTCTCCATCAGAGTCCTTCCTGCTTTCCATATTGAGCGCGTCCCACAACCATACACACAAGAACGACAGATATTACAACGTAATGAAATTCCCTCTCCACTAAAAACTTTCTGTGTAAGGTTCGTAGAAACTTTTAGGGGCCTGAGAAAGCCTCGGCCACAAAATAATACTGATGTTGGGATAGACGGGGAGGCCGAGGGTGACAAAAAGGAAGTCCCCCCCTTGAGAATTAAGCGTAATCACAGAAAATGGGTCGCCGAAAATTTGGAGAAAAATTTTTACGGTAAATCACTTTTGGGCAAGAAAAATAAAAGTCTTGGTATAGAGTTTGAAAACTTTTCGCATTTCTCATTTTTTTTCTTTACTGAAAGGGATGGACTGT
>NC_051400.1:10034942-10035122 GCF_015228065.2 Penaeus monodon
GTTTTCATCATCGGCGAGATTTAAGAAGAAATTATGATACTGACGCCAGTTGTTAGAACATCCCAGCGGCTATATATTTTCTTTCCTATGGACCAATAAAACCAGCATCTTTTATTCAATGTTTGGTCGCAAGTGTACAAAATATTGGATACACATGTTTCTCTCTAAATATATGGGCAG
>NC_051400.1:10035208-10035316 GCF_015228065.2 Penaeus monodon
TTCTCTATTCCTTTTGGAATTTATGTGTCAAAAGAGACAAATATCATATGTTCTAATAATAGTAATGTATCTCAGTTAGCTATCGTTTCGTGTATTCTATTTGTCCAC
>NC_051400.1:10035583-10035955 GCF_015228065.2 Penaeus monodon
GCTATTGTTATATATGTGTGTGTATTAGCAAAACAGAACTCCAAGACACCAGCACCACTACCTTCCTCCCAACCACTCTATTTTCCCCCTATTTCTTCACGATCTCTTCCCCCCGGTGTGATCAACCACCAGCCACGAGATCCCTTGGTTTTGCTCTATATATTTCCTTCTCTCTTGCTCACCAGCCCTTGCTTACTTTATAGGTTTCTCATAGCTGGAAGAACAAACTTTCCGCTTCCAGAATGGCGACGTCGTAAACATTCATCCTGGTGCCAAACCCTGCCTTGCGCTTCCCTATTCATCCCCGTTGCTGCTTGCCTCTCGGGTCGCTCGGCCGGGAGGCGAAGGGCGGTCCTCTGCGAGAAGCCGGTA
>NC_051400.1:10036398-10036585 GCF_015228065.2 Penaeus monodon
CATCAATCCGCATATTTTTTACAAACTTCAATTCCTTTTGATTAAGTGTTTCCTCTTACGTGCATTAATGACGTGATATAAATAGCACGGCTTTGTGAGGGCGTTGTTATCTTAATTATTTTGTAGATCTGTCCCAGCCTTAACACATTCATTATTCAAATTAAAGGGAAAGCAGAAAGAATACAAG
>NC_051400.1:10036772-10036906 GCF_015228065.2 Penaeus monodon
TGCAGAAGAACGAAATCGAGAGGAGAAAGAGCGACCAGAGATAAAGCAGGGAGAGGCAACGAGCGAGAGCGCCCTGGGAGCAATGCGCAAGAGAGTCTTAGCAATTCGAATCCACGATGGAGAGAGGGCGAATT
>NC_051400.1:10036949-10038134 GCF_015228065.2 Penaeus monodon
ATCGGTGAGGGGTTGTAGTTATGTGGTGGACGGTTGTGAAGGGATGGTGATTTGTGGCTGTATGGTGAGGGGTTGTAGCTGTATGGTGAAAAGTTGTAAAGGGATGGTGAGAGGTTCGTAGGTGTATGGTGAGGTGTTATAAAGGGATAGTGATGGTTTGTCGGAGTATGGTGAAGGTTTATACAGGTATGGTGAAATGTTATAGCCGTATAGTGAAGGGTTGTATAGGAATGGTGAACAGCTAGACTTGTATGGTGAAGTCTTCTAAAAGAATGGTGAAAAGATATGCTTGTATGGTGAAAGAGCTTCCTATTGTATGGTTTATTTATGTTAGAGGACAGATGAGAATATTAAGCGGTTCTGCTATTACAATGCAAGATTATGCTGTAGTATGAAATACATTTGTGCTGGTATTATGTCAGATTATGCAGTCATGGTATTGGTATTTTGCCATCATTTGCACTAACATAGTGCATGCGGTATGATGCAGTGCTGTGATGTAGTGGCAGTGGCTTTCGCTATTATGCCAGAGGAATTCGCTAGTATAATAAATAATTAAGTTGTCTGTGTTAATTACAGGGCTATCTTATTATAGTTTAGTTTTCCCTTGTCATATTCTGTGATTTGCTGTTAAATAAAGATCCCTTATTTTCGTTAAATACGTACAGAGTATGCACAGCAGACGAGAATGAAAAAAAATGGCACCATATTCCCTACTTCCGTTCGATCAGTCACCGTTTGAAAAGAGTAATGGGGAACAAACGTTTTGCATTTGAGTGCGTGAAATAATTGGTGAACCAGATTTTTTTTTTTGCATGTCCCTTCCCGAGCGAAATTCACGGAATTATCACAACACACATCACAACACTGTCACAAAATATTATTAGGCACTATTAAAGGCACTAACACACCACAGTATAAGAGCATTCTCGCATCTTGCTTGAACACCATAACCTCACACCTTTATAGCTTCACAAACCACAATCACCATAGCAGTCTCGCACAGTGCACAGCAACGCTAAAACACCATGGGACTATCCTTTTACACACCACAACACCATAGAACTCTCGCATACTGAAGAACACTAAATCATCGCAACACTTTAGCACTGTCACTTCAAGTACTGCAACACAACAGCATTATCGTAGCTGACATCACTACACTATTAGTTCAAAAGCCACAGC
>NC_051400.1:10038195-10038350 GCF_015228065.2 Penaeus monodon
CCTCACCATTGCACCATGCAACCACAACACCATCACTCCACACGCCACAACACCACAACATCACAGCACCATCGCACCATAAAATCACAACCACTCACAATAACTACCATGGCTCCGTCCGCTGTTTCATGGGTCTCTCTCTCGGACCCGCGGTG
>NC_051400.1:10038936-10039076 GCF_015228065.2 Penaeus monodon
TAGCAGGAAATAAGGTTATTAGAAATTAAAATGATGTCTGTATATCAGTCAGAATAAATAATATATTTTTTTTTCGACTGATCATCAAGACTTGGTAAAACGTTTGATAAATATTCTTTATTTGATATCATGGTTGACCT
>NC_051400.1:10039474-10040189 GCF_015228065.2 Penaeus monodon
CTGCGCCTGCTCCGGCCCTGCGCTGCTCTCTAGCCTGCGCTGCTTCCGGCCTGCGCTGCCTCTAGCCTGCGTGCTTCGGCCTGCGCTGCCTATTAGCCTGCGCTGCTTCCGGCCTGCCTCCGCCCTGCGCTGCTGTCCTTAGCCTGCGCTGCTTCCGGCCTGCTTCCGGCCTGCGCTGCCTCTAGCCTGCGCTGCTTCCGGCCTGCGCTGCCTCTAGCCTGCGCTGCTTCCGGCCTGCGCTGCCTCTAGCCTGCGTTGCTTCCGGCCTGCGCTGCCTCTAGCCTGCGCTGCTTCCGGCCTGCGCTGCCTCTAGCCTGCGCTGCTTCCGGCCTGCTTCCGGCCTGCGCTGCCTCTAGCCTGCGTTGCTTCCGGCCTGCTTCCGGCCTGCGCTGCCTCTAGCCTGCGTTGCTTCCGGCCTGCTTCCGGCCTGCGCTGCCTCTAGCCTGCGTTGCTTCCGGCCTGCTTCCGGCCTGCGCTGCCTCTAGCCTGCGTTGCTTCCGGCCTGCGCTGCCTCTAGCCTGCGTTGCTTCCGGCCTGCGCTGCCTCTAGCCTGCGCTGCTTCCAGCCTGCTTCCGGCCTGCGCTGCCTCTGGCCTGCGCTGCTTCCTTCTGTTCCTGCTATTCTCTTTCGTGTATATATATATATATTTTTTTTTTTTTTTATTCTTGGGGGAGAGGTGTAATCTTAGAATGGGGTTTGGTGTTTGTTTATATGG
>NC_051400.1:10040559-10040689 GCF_015228065.2 Penaeus monodon
ATAATCCATTTATATTCCTTCAACATTCCAAAGCCTATTCATGCCATCCGAGCAGTGCAGCTTCCTTCTTTGTTGCTCCCCTGTTGCTGGCCTCGTCCATTCCGCTCCGAATCATGGGGATTTATGTATG
>NC_051400.1:10041490-10041698 GCF_015228065.2 Penaeus monodon
GCTGGAGAGAAGCAAGCATCGTGGCATCGTAACACGCTGGAGAGACTGGAGTAAGTCTTGCAGCCGTTCAGGACCCACACACTCGGGGGAGCAGGACGGCTGCAATGCTACACGGGGTTTACCGCTGATGGATATATAGGAGCTTGAGGTTTTAGATGGGTTGGTAATGTGTGGTGTATGGACTAATGTGAAGTGGTGTATACTGATG
>NC_051400.1:10042544-10042746 GCF_015228065.2 Penaeus monodon
TATATAACTTCCATCCAACTTCCCTTCACTTTACAAATTATCTTTAACATTATGCTATTCTTCCCCCAACTCTCCTTCACTGTAATACACTTGCCAAGATCAACACACTTTGCTGCACTAACGAAGCACAAACTTCAGGGAACTTAAGGATGTAAGGATGTCTTGGCCACAGTTCACTGCTTTAGGGTTGACCAAAATCTAA
>NC_051400.1:10043484-10043652 GCF_015228065.2 Penaeus monodon
CTAGAACTTACTCTGAATTCAGCAACTGCCAGACTTCATTTCTTGTTCCTCACTAATTCCAGTTTGACTTCCAGTGTTTATCTTTGGCCTCCTGCAATCAGTGCAACAATGCAGGGCAAAACATTGTTGGTTGTCTGCTGCCTCGTTATAAAAAAATATAGATAGATG
>NC_051400.1:10043864-10043965 GCF_015228065.2 Penaeus monodon
CTGTTTGTGATATATACGGATATATCTTTAACGATTTTGCTGCTGCTGATTGCTATAGTGATTTAGGGAATTGATAACGGTAGTAAAGTGTTATAATTCTC
>NC_051400.1:10044186-10044268 GCF_015228065.2 Penaeus monodon
CTTTACATACTTTAGGATCACTATACATATTCCTATTGTCATCATAATATGTAAGCATGCTCTCATTTTCATTATAGATAAC
>NC_051400.1:10044760-10045052 GCF_015228065.2 Penaeus monodon
CCCTTTTTATTATTTCCAAAAGAATAGAAAAAAAGAAAAATAGAAAACATCGAACCAGTCTATTGCATATCAAACATAAATTAATTATTGTGTTTTGCCTTTTTTAACAGCCGCATACACGTAACCTAAATGCTGACATTTTACAGATATGATTTTTTTTGTTTCATTTTTTAGTGATTTTTTTTTCTTGAATTCTTTTACATTCATTGCTTTTAGTATATTTCCTCTTCACTGACAGTTCTTTTTCTCTCGCTATGTTGTATATGACATATGCATACACACAAGCAAGAAT
>NC_051400.1:10045223-10045379 GCF_015228065.2 Penaeus monodon
AACGCACTCAGGAACGCATACACACAGGGAAGCAAAACCAGCTGCGTATACTTACACAACTATGTACCACACTCCGGGACCACCAGCTGTATACACAAAGCTTTTTTCAAGAATAACACTCGCCTCCTTTCTCCCTTTCAATCACCATCTACCGTT
>NC_051400.1:10045913-10046102 GCF_015228065.2 Penaeus monodon
TTCCTTCTCTCTCTCCCTCGTGTAAATTCTTTGGTAATGCGGAAAATGAGATATGGTTTTCTGTAAAGGGATCGTTTATACTATGTAATGTAAACGCATATTTCACGTTCATACACCGTTAACTTATCACTACGCTTTATGTGGATTTCTCGGTAGCTCGTTTTAAAATATAGTATGCGCTTTGGGAAG
>NC_051400.1:10046343-10046432 GCF_015228065.2 Penaeus monodon
AGCTCTTCCCTTTATTATTATATTTACAGCTTGCTTAACATGAATCCTGCCCTTATATTTATAGGAATATGCATTTGTACCTGTGGGCG
>NC_051400.1:10046737-10047226 GCF_015228065.2 Penaeus monodon
CACACATACACACACATATACGTTAACAAATCAGATGACGAGGCAATCTCTAGGAAACAAACAGCGTCCTTGCATGTGAATTGTCAGGCCAGAGAGTCCGGTCAGATTGGAGAGTGCAATAACGTCTAACGAAGCAGCTATTGAGTTACATCACTTGCTCTTCATGTCACGTTCAGTTCTATTCCCTGTCGAGTGTAATAATGGCTTCCTTATTTCTCTCTTTGGCTACTTCTGCTCTGTAATTGCTTGTGTTTTGAAGGGATTTTTAAAATATTTTAAGGAATATACATAGAAATATGAATGTGATATAATGTGATATAATTTTTTTGAGTAAGATGTTTTTTTTATGGTGTTATGAAAGTTTGGTTAGGAATGAATGTTTGGCAGTTTCATTTACGTTATCATTGTGTAGGTGGAATTGATGTTTGATATTATTTTTCGTGTGTTGACGGTTTCGAATAATAGATGAATGCTTCGTTACAAGTAATG
>NC_051400.1:10047442-10047705 GCF_015228065.2 Penaeus monodon
CGTGTATCGAGTACATAATCGCAAAATAAATACGCACCAAAAAACAGGGGAGTGACTTAGTGACAACACTTATTTGAAGCGCAAGGCTCGGCGCAACTGTGCGAAGAGTTGAGTCGCGGCGGCCGTGGTTTGAATTACATACCACGTGGCGTAGACCGAAGTTAGTTGCAGAGAGGTTGCATTGACCGTCTACCTTTTGTGTCAGTTTTATTGGCGAACTTTTGTGCAATTTGGAAATAATGATGGTTTTGCAACAGGGTTTA
>NC_051400.1:10050056-10050854 GCF_015228065.2 Penaeus monodon
TCTCTCTTTCTCATATTCTGGGTTCTATGATACTGTGAAAACATATATTTAACACGTAAGTAGATATGAGTCAAGTCTCTCTATAAAGTCATATGTTTTTCGACTAACTCGGTAAATATTTCAACACCACAGTTAAGACTTTGCATGTAGACCTTATTATCATAACCTGACAGAGTAAACACTTTTGTATTTACAAGATCTCAAGTTCCAAATTAATGTAAGTGGGTTTACAGTGAACTCTCTTTTGCAACTTTAAACTTAAAAATATTCTTGGTCTTTTTTGTGAATTCTTGGTAATGTGTGTTCAGTACACGGTTTGTTAGTCTTCAAAGGCACTAACACATACTGTCAGACTTTAAGACCCATTTCAGTTACTTTGTGTTTTCTCTTAGAAATTATCATAACTTTGTTTCATTACTACATCGCATCTTGGTTTCCACAACCACAAGTACTGGCTGGATTTCAAGAATTATTCTCCTTTAGTTCGTGTTTTTTGTCGAAATTATTACAGTATTAAAGTTTATAATGTTAGCATCATAATCTTTATGTACTTTCTCTTTGTACTCTTATGATCATCCACAGCACTAAATTCTCAGTACAGTTAATCTTCAACATGAACTACTAAAACTGTGTTACTAAATTATTCAACCAGGAATCTACGTCTCCTTGCAAAAACTGGGTACAAAAGATTCTAAATTGTATTCTAGCCTACATCCCAGGGAAGACTGTAAGGTACAGGGTGTAAGGAAGAATTCCAGAATTAGATGTAGGGTAAATAATGGCTGTGACCAAGAATGG
>NC_051400.1:10051381-10051460 GCF_015228065.2 Penaeus monodon
TATGAGTAAAATTTATATCAAATTTGGAGTAATCCACTTCAATGATATTCATGTGAAAATTATCAGTTAATTTTTTGCT
>NC_051400.1:10051580-10052119 GCF_015228065.2 Penaeus monodon
TTCGCAATTGCATATCTCCACAACGCAATAAAAAAAGACCAACAAAACAAACACCCCCCAAAAAAAATTGACAAAAAATGCTGAAGAAAGTAAACAAAAAAAGTAGCTACATCTCCAACGATCTGAATTGCTAACACACCTTACCCTCTGTAACAACACAAACTTTTCAACTTTCCCCGTCATCTCTGTACGTGTCTCCCCGAAAGCATGCAATCTCAGACACACCCAAGAGACCCTCTTTGATATTAAGAACGGGGGTGACTTTCTGAGATGAACTATTGCGTTGTTCTGGAGATGTTTAGGACTGTAAAGGATTTTGTGGGTTCGGGAGAAGGGAGGAGGAGAGAGTGAGAAGGGAGGAGGAGGAGGAGAGAGAGACAAGGGAGTAGAGAGAGAGAAAAGGTATTAAGAGGAGGAGAGAGAGAAAAGGGAGGAGGAGAGAGAGAGAGAAAAGAGGAGGAGAAAGAGAAGGGTGGAGGGGAGATGGAGGAAAGGAGGGAGAGGAAATGGAGGAAAAGGGAGGAAGAAGGTGAAGGTTG
>NC_051400.1:10053689-10053814 GCF_015228065.2 Penaeus monodon
CATACTCAAGAGTACGTTCGCCTTTCTTCTCTCCGCGACCGCAAGGCATCCAGTGTTCACCGCCACCTCTACCCTGCCACGGGGGGGGGGGGGGCATCCAAGCCACTCGCGCCTATATGAAATTT
>NC_051400.1:10054127-10054362 GCF_015228065.2 Penaeus monodon
ATTGCACAAGAAAAGGCCTAAAAACGCAGCACAAGAAGGTTTCCCGCGGACAAAGCGAGCCACGGGAGACAAAGACCAGCGCCCGTGACACGAACTCCACCGACGCGCGAGGGAGGGGATTTTGCGATGCACTGCGCAGGCGTTGAATGTTCTATATAAATAAGGGAAAAGAACTGTTCAAAAGGAGTAGGGAAAAATTGTAAATAAAAAAATACATGTATTATGAACTTATTAA
>NC_051400.1:10054671-10054740 GCF_015228065.2 Penaeus monodon
ATGTTGTATATTAAAGATTAAGATTCACATATGTATAGCAATATCGTTATAGTTTTCATTATGCTTACT
>NC_051400.1:10055428-10055522 GCF_015228065.2 Penaeus monodon
GTCAGACTTTCAATGGAACAGCAAGATTACTTGATTAAAGAGTCAGATAAAATTGAAGTCAAAGGGAGACCAAGAAGATGAATTAGGTATTAGC
>NC_051400.1:10055558-10055636 GCF_015228065.2 Penaeus monodon
TCATCTGTCTGTTTCTCTCGATACCTACTTGCCTATGTAAGCATATAACATATAAGATGGTTATAATAATGGTTATAC
>NC_051400.1:10055822-10056255 GCF_015228065.2 Penaeus monodon
TCGTCCTCTCAGTCCATTGGCTTCTCCTTCTTTCCTTCTCCTCTTCTCCTTCTTTCCTTCCTTCTCCCTCTTTCCTCCCTTCTCCCTCTTTCCACCCTTCTCCCTCTTTCCACCCTTCTCCCTCTTTCCTCCCTTCTCCCTCTTTCCACCCTTCTCCCTCTTTCACCCTTCTCCTCTTTCCTCCCTCTCCCTCTTTCCTCCCTTCTCCCTCTTTCCTCCCTTCTCCCTCTTTCCCCCTTCTCCCTATTCCTTTTCCTCTTCCTCTTCTCCCTCTTCCTCCCTTCTCCCTCTTTCCTCCCTTCTCCCTCTTTCCTCCCTTCTCCCTCTTTCCTCCCTTCTCCCTCTTTCCTCCCTTCTCCCTCTTTCCTCCCTTCTCCCTCTTTCCACCCTTCTCCCTCTTTCCTCCCTTCTCCCTCTTTCCTCCCTACGATCG
>NC_051400.1:10056631-10056714 GCF_015228065.2 Penaeus monodon
AATCTCTTTCTAGGACGATCCAGCTGCCACCACAATGACCGAGAACTCTGGAAACCGCTTAGTGGAAACGCCTCGGGGAAACT
>NC_051400.1:10057635-10057722 GCF_015228065.2 Penaeus monodon
CGAGCAAAAGACGTTTGATCTGCGACAAAAGGCCTCCAGCCTGGATCCCTTAGCCAAGGGTCTTCCCGAATCTATTTACTTCTTGAA
>NC_051400.1:10057799-10058014 GCF_015228065.2 Penaeus monodon
AAAGAAATTCTCGGGTGAAGATAATAATAGTTGTCTATAAAGGAGGAAGCTATTTAATTAAAATTCTTATTTTTTCCCTTCTGTGCTGAGTCTTCAGTGCGGTGACATCAGCGGGAAAATGGTGTGCTGCACTTAACACGCCTTTTGGGCTTAATTTGTGTATATATATTCAATTTTCGATTGCATGCACATGAACTCGTCATGTGCATGCAATC
>NC_051400.1:10060019-10060125 GCF_015228065.2 Penaeus monodon
AACACACGAAAGAACGCAAGGTAGGGGGAGAGAGAGGGAGAGAGACCAATATCCATTACAGAACTCACAAAATAAGCGGAGAAAATCCGGAAAATAAACAGAGAAA
>NC_051400.1:10060157-10060448 GCF_015228065.2 Penaeus monodon
CAAACACACGTGGAATGATCGAAATCGAGAGCGAGAGGGGAGACTTGTGAAAAAATGCGCGAAGTTGTCGTTTCTCAGTGATATTAGCCGGGAATCACGAAAAAGTGGGTATGTACAAGGCTTGCAATATGTATTTGGTGGAGCTGTTAGGAAGGGGTGAGATATGTTGCAATGGTTGATGAGCATGGTATTGTGCCTGGGGCCTGTGTCTGTGTATTTGTGAGATAATGCATTGCATGGAGTATATGAAACCAAGAGGAAATTGATAAACAGACGTAATGAAGGTTTCTG
>NC_051400.1:10061344-10061768 GCF_015228065.2 Penaeus monodon
GATAAACATAAAATAGCAACGTACCAAAATGAACAAATCAACCTCTTTTTCTCCAAATACGATTAAAGAGAAGAAGAAAGATTAAAAAGTGAGGAACTAGCGGCGAAGAGGAATGGAGATAGCAGCATAATCCCAGATGATTGGAAATGACAGTCTAATCACGCACCAGTCAGTGACAACGACAGAGACTTGACTTTTGGATTTTAATACTGCGAGGAAGTGACAAGTTTTAATGGCGAGGATATCGAAAAAAAAAAGGTTATAGGATTTTAGTGGTAATTGGATACGAGAAACGGGAGAGAAAATTGTTGAAAATGTCCTAGGTAACAGGATACTTAAAACGAGAAACAAAAATGTTGAGAAAGTTAATGTTATGTTACTCTTCAGTTTCTGCGCGAGGGATATCAAACATGTTTTTTTTTTG
>NC_051400.1:10062287-10062451 GCF_015228065.2 Penaeus monodon
GACGCAAACTTATGCAAATTTTATAAACCATTCTCCGGAATTCATCTTTTACGTCTTGAAAACGTACCCTAATAACAGGATAAGATAAACTATCATTGCTTATCATCATTAGATTTGTTATTATTACGATTAATGACGAAAATAGTATTATCAGGATTCAAGTT
>NC_051400.1:10062581-10062652 GCF_015228065.2 Penaeus monodon
CGAACTTCTAAGCAACATTAATATAAGTTTTTCGGTTCGTCATCATTGGCTTTAATCAAGGGAACTCTTAG
>NC_051400.1:10062854-10063066 GCF_015228065.2 Penaeus monodon
ATCCCCCACGTCTTCCTTCCATTCTTGGTCAGCAAATGATTGATTTTGTGCTTACCTTATCATTTCCGTCTCATTTTAAAGTATAATGATTTTGAACATTTCGAACAGTGAGGCAAAAGAGACAAATTTTCCTCATCTTGTTTTTGCTTACCTTCAATCTTTCATTTTTCTGTAGCTTCAGTTTTATCATTTATCATCTATTTTATCATCAT
>NC_051400.1:10063113-10063221 GCF_015228065.2 Penaeus monodon
GCAGTGATAACATATTTTCACTAAGTGTTTGGGTACATTTACTAGGCATAAAATATGAAGGCCAGAGAAGGGTGTACATAAGATATTCATCTTATATACTCCCACCCC
>NC_051400.1:10063409-10063571 GCF_015228065.2 Penaeus monodon
ACTAATCACATATGACTTGTCATATACATCAAGTGGTTGAATAGGAAACATAGTGAAGCTGAACATGGATAATACAACGATGCACGTTATAAGGGATATGTTATTATCATGCTGGATATTTCTTGATTTTCTATTTTGGCAACCTGTTTTATGGAATGGTAA
>NC_051400.1:10063823-10064263 GCF_015228065.2 Penaeus monodon
AAAAAAAAATAACAGCGATTTTTTCCTCACGAGCCCCCCAAAAAGGGAAGGACAGGTAGGATTTGATCTTTTTCTCGTGGCGATATCAAAGCCCTCGTCAGTTATAGTGTTAAACTTGGCAGGTTATGAGGTAAAGGTCCCATAAACACAATAAAATAGATTTAGTGTCAGGCTCTATGCTTTATGAAAACAGATGCACTGGCGTAGACATACTCGGAAACTTTTAAACTGCTAACGTTAATATTAAACTTCAGAATCAAAGCGATACCCCGTATATAAAACCATCATGTTGACAGATACTCTAGAAATGTAATTTGAACAAAGGACCGAGAATATTTTATTTTATATACTCCTTTGGTGTTTATAAAGATGCATCGTTATTGAAATTCTCCCAAGCAAGCTATCAATAACAAAGGAGAAAGGGATACTTGTATTGTGTA
>NC_051400.1:10064297-10065086 GCF_015228065.2 Penaeus monodon
ATAGAATTAGAAATAAACAAACATATTTCATTACTTTTTCTTCTTCATCATGCGATTTCGAAACATTCTCTATATACATTTCTTAATTTCGCTTGTTTTGTTTTTTTTTTCTCTCGTACAACGTTAAAAATAATTGAGCAGAATTCTTTATAAAAGAGAATTCATAAACGAGGCAGAAACACGTGTTAAAACGACCTTTAAAGATATAAAAGGCTGACAAGACACATTCATTTCTTGATCATTTCTGAAACCATCGAACATTTTGAAAAAAAGGGTTTATACAACATTTCTCGTTTCTGGAAAGTTTCCAATTTGCTGTCTAATTAAAAGATAAGAAAACGCCGCCAGATGATAATAAAGACCTGCCACTTACACTTACTTACACGACCTACACTTACTTACACGACTTACACTTACTTACAACGCTTACACTTACTTACACGACTTACATTTACTTACACGACGTACACTTACAGGACCTACACTTACTTACACTTTCTTATACGACTTACACTTACTTATACAACTTAAACGTACTTACAGGACCTACACTTACTTACAATTACTTACACGACTTACACTTACGGGACCTACACTTACTTACACCACTTATACTCGCACGACAGCAAAAACATCGCAGCAGGAAAATGAAACCAGCAAACATGAGGCAAAGCGCAGGTCTTGAGTGCACTTAAGCAATAGTATAAAAATCATTCCTGACACTAATCAAAGGCAGAGATCGTGCTTTGCTTTCCCACGAACCGGTAATGATGTTCTTTAGTTAGTTAA
>NC_051400.1:10065703-10066261 GCF_015228065.2 Penaeus monodon
CTTTTGATGTAAATGCGCATCAAAGAGACAATACAGCTATTTCATCAGCCCAATTCCGCAATATTGTTCGCTGTTCCCCAGAATTTTTCCTTGCTATTCTAGTTCGGTATCATGTTTTACCCCGACGGCCGTACTGATGGCTTATTGCACACTAAGCTGAAGTGTTTACATATCTCTCGCGTGGAAGAGATTCGTATTCGGACCCGTTTTGATGTGCGAATAAGGATCTGATCAATTTAATTAATCGTGTTGGTTATTCGTTATCACTCTTAAATTACACGAAATAATACAGAGTAATAAATACCAGGAAAATACCAGAAAAAAATTTTTATTGATCAATCTTAGGATTTATATAAATACGATCAAGGCTAAAAGGATAAACTATGAGGCAAAAGGCAGCAGGAAGAAGCTAGGAAGATGAAAAGAGAGAGACGGCGGGAAGTGATGCAGCAATACCGACCAAAAATAGAGTAAGCTTTGACCAGGGGACATGTTGCACCCGCAGAGATGCAAGATGCAAGGGCTTACACTGTTGCAAGCCAGGTACTGCGTTTTATT
>NC_051400.1:10066820-10067318 GCF_015228065.2 Penaeus monodon
CATAAATATTCATGACAATCTAACAGTAACATTTTACACACTCCTACTGACAGTCTCATAGAAAGAAAATTATGTGTTTAGAAAGGACTTTTCTTTAATATTCTCACAGCTGCCAGATATGTAATGGCGATAATTGATAACAACGAACATGATATTAGAAATAACACGAGAAATTAAACTATTGCAATGACGAAGGCAATAATGATGATAACGATGCTCAAAAGAAATAGGCACGTTGCATATCCCTCTCGTCCCAGCACGTTTTATTTCTTCCCCGTAATCAGCATCTACCTTTCATCGCAGATAAACATCTTAGAATATTATCATATTAAAAAGATTTGTCGTTATTGTCCTGTCTATGGGAAGTGTAAAATCATTAAGTTTCACTTTCACAAGCCTGTCTGTGTTTCATTCTCATAATCATGATTCCGGATCTCTGCCACATAAAACACTGGGATGTAATCACATATATATCCGTAGTTTTATTCTATGTTGCTT
>NC_051400.1:10067391-10067492 GCF_015228065.2 Penaeus monodon
TAAACGTCAACGCTGGTCCCTTATCCAAGTGAACGTAGGGGATACACCCGTAGAGGTAAAGGAATCTGCCAACTAAGACGCGGAATGATGCAGAAGGGTCG
>NC_051400.1:10067570-10069921 GCF_015228065.2 Penaeus monodon
AGAGGGGCGACCTACCGCGAGTTTGGGACTTTTCCATAACAAAGCCAGCGCTCTAACACTGAGTTATGCCTCATCTGCGTTTAGAAGAATTGTGAAACTTAACATCATGTTAACAATGTTAAAGTTAGCAGCACACAAGGACATTACCCAACCTTGAAATGGCTCAAAATATTCTCCTGAAGCATTTTTTTTTTCTAAATGTAATGCATATTTCAGCAGAGATATTTTACACCTAATGATGAAAATGACCATATACATTACCTCATGTAATTCCTCTTAACTGTAAGTAAAAGTTAAAAAAAATGTTTACGAAGTTAGCACTTCCAGGCACGGACAGAATACTCATTACTTCTTGTTTGCATTCACGAGCTTCATTTTCGAGTAACATTTTAGCCGATCTAAAAACTCAGTATCTAACCTTTACATTCGTGTTTTTCGTGGTGGGCCTTTTCATACAAAAAAAAAAAAAATCTTCGAAAATGTGAGGTCATCAAGGTAAAGCTTCCCTGTTGAACATTTTTCACCGTAACTTTGCAGGAAGTTGGTATAATTCCAGTCACCAAATGAAACTCATCCCCTGTTATCTTTTTATATGCGCGTGTTATGTGTCAGCCGAGGGAATTTCACAAGGAAAGGAGGAACTTGGTTTTAAATTTTTAATAATAGTTCATTAATTGGGTGTATTTGATATTGTGTTGTAAAATAGTTCCATGTAGTTTTGTAGGGGTTTTCACCACATAAGCCCTTCAATATGTAGAGATATTTGAAGATTAACGATATTTATAAAAGGTTTAAAGTTCCTATTCATACTTTATCTTAATGTCAAATGGTATGGTAGTGAGTTCTTTCTCAGCTTGACAAATGTTTGTTTTATCTATTAAAAAAACGAATGAGAAATCCGAATATGTTACATCTTTCAGAGATTCATCAAACAAACGTAAATTCAGCTGGTAACATTAGTACTAAGCATTATGACAAAAAAGGGAGAAAAATCTCACTCTATTATATTTGTTTCGTGGAATATGAATGATGGACTTAAGGGATGAGTTACTTTATTCCTGACTAAATGAGCACCACCCATTTACATAATGACATACCTGATATTAAAATTATTACTTCGTGCTATTGCATCACAAGCAAACAAGAAGAAAATGACGTTGTTTTGTATAAGATTATATGATCATTTGCTGCAATCAAAGAAAAGGTCGCCAATGCTACCTATCTTTCTCGCGATTTAGTTGCGGTATATTAAAGCTTTATCTAAGTCACTCTTGATTAAGTACGAAGATAAAGATTCACAGATCACGAAGTCAGTAGTACCAATTTTTATCAAACTAAGATTCATGCACTTTTTATCAGATCAACAAAAAATTATCTTCAAATCGAAATATGATTCAAAGGGAGCAAATTATGAGATCTTGTTATTATGAATGATATTGCAAGCTCCCTGTTGATACTCTGATAAAAAAAAAAAAAGAAATTAGACTAGGTTTTCCTTTTTTAATATATATATATTTTTTTTCCATGGAGACATAAATTTACGAAAATAGGATTTTCCCAGTAAACGTCCTCCGTCTTTCTGACCAAGGCGGCTTCTTTCAGCCAAGTTGAGAATTGTGGAAAATAATAACAATAAACCAGGGGAGACATATTGGACCAGAGGAGGAACTGGGCTTATCGTTCGGTGTCACAAACTTTTCTAAGATGATATCTGTGAGATAAAATTAATGTCTCTCCTTCAAATAGCCCCATTTATGTGTGTGGTCAGCCGTTGACATTTGTCCGGACTTGGGAGCAAAATTTGATGTGAAACTAATAATCGACACTTGGGGATATAAAGACTTGAAAGAAAGTGTAAAAGGTGGATATCGTTCAAAAAGAGGGGGGACTCTGGTTATTAATTGCTTTCAAGTTTGATTACTATTTCTTTAGCAGCATTTTGGAAAGATCAACGAGACAAAACGTATTATAGTGCCAATAATCTGTCTTTTCTTTTATAGTACTGAAACTGGCTAAGATTCCGAGCCTTTAATCACTATGGGCCTGTAGTTGAGGAATGTTTTGATTCCTGGTCTATATGTAATTAACTATCTATGTTCACTGTGTATCGTTCATTGCGGTCGATTTTTCGTACTGCAAAGTTTTTTGACCTTAAGACTTGTATATAGCTGAAAATGCATAGATTGATTCACCTCATGTTATTAACCTTGGGCCTATAAAGCTTGATGGTCTCGATAAATAGTCTGGCCCGACAGTTCAGCGCAATTCTGTTTTCAGTCTCTTTCTTCTGTGGCTGTCAGGCCTTCTGATCTCTGTAGGTTTATTGTTTTTATCTGTTTGCAGATGCGTTT
>NC_051400.1:10071139-10071229 GCF_015228065.2 Penaeus monodon
TACACAAATATCTGTATTTCAGGTTCAGGAAACCGCTCTGTAGTGACACAGGAAGTGCTGGCCTTCGATCGACTGCATTTTGCCTTTCAC
>NC_051400.1:10071623-10071787 GCF_015228065.2 Penaeus monodon
CGTACTGTCTGAGTGTCGTGTTTCTACAGAAGGTGTATTGAGCGTGAATAAACATCGCTCAGCACTGGGCAATGAGTGCCCCTTAATGACGAAAGCTCAGTGGCAAGAAAGGCGAAGACAAATCACACAATTAGATGTGGCTTCTACACTCCTGCGAGTTACGT
>NC_051400.1:10072207-10072638 GCF_015228065.2 Penaeus monodon
GTCAAAGTAAAAATTGACTGATATATTTTCTCTAACATTTTATTTATCATCCTTTTACCTTTTATCTAATTATAGATAAAGCGATTTACTAAGAACAAAATCCCAAAGATAATTACTCATAAAAAAAAATAAGTAGAATTATTATAAATAATTATAAAAAAAGCGATTTACCGACAAAAAAGACCAATTATCCTAATTTAAAAAATAATACTAAATAAAAAATAATTAGATATGTACGTGCGTAAGTCGCACACGCTCCGTATCTCCGCACCTAAACCTCAACCAGTACAGGGGGTACTTTTAGCCCAGCTGTATGTATATCTGCTTTATAATACCGACCCCACACAATGCTCAGGAAATAGCCTGGCCCCGCCTCTTCCTATGAGGTCGGTGGCTCGTCCTCCTCCAAGCGAGTGACGGAAATTTGATAA
>NC_051400.1:10075510-10076625 GCF_015228065.2 Penaeus monodon
CTCCTCTGTTGCTGCTGTTCCATTCTGTAATAAATGGTGTTTCCTTTCTATTTCATATCTTTTCCCTTCGTCTCTTAATCTACCTTCTCTTATTTCTTTGATCCAACTTAGGTGTTTCCGCAATAGTTGTATCTTCTTTTCTATTCGGTGTTTCCAAGGAGGGTCCTTTTTTCCTTTTTCTTTCTTTATTAGTTTAACGTCTAATATATTTAATATTAATTTTGCTGCGCTGTAAATTAGTTTATTGGTTTCTGTGATGTTATTCGTTGGAATGAATTTTAGTAGTGCATCTACTTTATTAGTTACATGTAGCAATTTCTTATTTTCAGTCTTCTTTCCAGGTGGTAGCACTTCGTGGTCTCTTGATTCTAGGGTGTTCTTGTAAATCTCTCTAAGTTTTTCGAGTAGGTCCCTATCTTCAGGAGGTAAGTTTTCTTCTGTCTGTTCGTTTTCTATATGCGCTGTTTCTGGTTCTTGTGTGATTACGTTTGGACTCTCGTGGGCACTGTTCTGGTTGTTATTTTCAATTGGGTTGTTATTAATTTCATTGTTGTTATCATTAGTTGTGTCTTCATTATTATTATAGTTGTTAACTCCACTAGCACTTCTATCTTCACTTCTATTGGTGTTATTATTTTCTGGGTCATCCTCGGTGGTTTGATGAGCGTTTTCGTTTTCATCCTCTCCTATTTGTGCTGGTGTTAATAAGTTGTTCTTCTTAATAATTGTAATTTGGGAGGCTAAAGCTTGTTCCGTGAAGCGTGGATTCTTTCTTGTTTCCACCACTTATGCATTTTGGCTATATATCCTCTGTTGGGGCCTTCTGCTAATTTATAGCATTTCCAAAGTTCGATTCGCATCTCCGTTGTCCACTTGTATCCTCCATCCCGTGTGGTTGGCTCAGCAGCTATCAATGCAGCACCCTCCCGAGCCGCGGGCACTGGATCAGTAGTTTGATGACGACCTGCCTCTGACTGATCGCCTGATTGCTCAGGCCTTCGAGACGTGCCGGAGATAACAGCACTCCCACCTTTTGTGGGAGCACTCCCTTTCTCACATAGCGGTATATTTTTATTGTTCATCTTCATATAGAGTTATTATTTGCTCATAACTGA
>NC_051400.1:10077167-10077706 GCF_015228065.2 Penaeus monodon
CTTGGTAGTAGTAATAGCAGATGTGATACAGAAATTAAACAAAGAACTGCTAGAGCTAAGAAATCCTTCAGTGACAAAAGAATTATTCTTACAAACAAGAAAATTAGCATAGAAACCAAGAAAAGACTTTTGAGATGCTACATCTGGTCGGTAATGTCTTCTGGATGCGAATCATGGACAAAAAGCAATCAAGTGAGAGAGCGCATCGACGCCTTTGGAATGTAGTGTTATCGGGGAATGTTGATAGTTCCTTGGGCAGGAATGGAGACTAACACCAGAGAAGAAAGAAAATGAATAAAGGTATAATAGAAAGTAAACTTCGATTTCTGGATTACGTAATGGGAAAAGAAGGCTTGGAGGAATTATCCATTGAAGGAAAGAAAAGAAGTTCAAGAAGGCAAAGAAACAAAGAGCTATCTTGAGATTTAAGACAAGGCAACTGGCCGAAGCAAGACCGAGCTCCTCCGTCTTACTCAGGATCAAAAGAAGAGTTGCCAAAACGTCAGGACTGACAGGGCACTTAGAGAAGAAGAAGAAGA
>NC_051400.1:10077924-10078203 GCF_015228065.2 Penaeus monodon
TTGCTATCAATTGCAGTTATCATTATCATTGCAAATGCATTAGCATTGTGCGCGCCAACGAGTGTGCATAAAATGTGCGCTTATGAGGATAACATTTCAAAGCGAGAATGAGTCTTATTAACACCTTGGAATAGGTTACTACAATATCAAAAATAAGGCTAGAAAACTCATGCGGTGAAGCCTTAAAATGCAACACACAGGGGAAATTTGCAAAGTTGCTACGTTCGCTAAACGTATTAAATATTGCAATGAATAGATGATTTAAAGATCTATATTAGT
>NC_051400.1:10081611-10081866 GCF_015228065.2 Penaeus monodon
AAGCCTTCGTTATATGCACTCCCATCTATACCATAACTATTAATTGTATGATAATGCAAGAAAACAGTAACAAAATACGTATATGCCACAGGTAATACTTGACCAAATAGTGTTATGGAAAATTCAGGTAACTTTACCGACTGTAAAATCTTGTTTTAAAAAACTGTGCTTCTTATAAACCTTTTCTTCAGTTGCTCTCAGATGTTTCCGAAAAGGTTGTGTTAAGGGATACGTTTGTAAGGCAACACAAAAAGG
>NC_051400.1:10082170-10082407 GCF_015228065.2 Penaeus monodon
AATCTGAAAATATGAGTAATGCCGTATTCAGGATTTTCTCATCTTCGAGCCTGATCAGAGCAGGGAAATATTACACATCAGTTTGCATTTTTGCGCAGTTTATCATCCCTCTATACTTACTTTGATTCTGAGAAGTATATCTTTCACTGTTCGGGTTGTGCAATTTTCTGAGGAACTTCTTGATCATAAGTTTACATATGCAAGGATGAGGACATCTTCATCTTTAGATTAATTGAT
>NC_051400.1:10082581-10082708 GCF_015228065.2 Penaeus monodon
AAGTGTGTATGTATATAAGGTACTACATTTCCGAATGAAAATGTTTCATATGCTGTTCAATTAATTAAAAATGTTTTCGATATAGAAAATGCTGTAGAATAAAAGGATGGGTAGGACAGTGAGGAAG
>NC_051400.1:10082928-10083065 GCF_015228065.2 Penaeus monodon
CAGCAACTATTACCTCGAGTACCAATGTTAATACCAGCGGTACGCGAATAAAAGATGATTTATAAACAGATCCAAGGTGGAAAATTGAGGCGTTGAAATAAGTTCCATGAATGGCCTTCTGAATTCAAACATTTTCC
>NC_051400.1:10083372-10083472 GCF_015228065.2 Penaeus monodon
GCAGAATACTATGGAAATGACAAGCATACTAAGAGCAATGAAATCTTTACTTTACAGAGTTACTTCCTTGGCTTATGTACAAAAATGTGTTGGATCTACG
>NC_051400.1:10083508-10084127 GCF_015228065.2 Penaeus monodon
AACGACCTACATTTCTCCTGCTTGTGTGTGTGGGAGGGGATTATAGTAGGGAATACTTTCACTGCTTATTATCATGAATTATGCTCTATAGCAAGCATAATCAGCATTCAGCATAATCAGCAAGAAGTAGTATCTTTTTTGCAATCCATAGAATTAAGTTTGTTAATATCAAGAGTATCAAAGGAGTTAGTACGAGATTGGAGAATATTTTAAGGGGTTTTTAGTTTTTTTGTCGATATATTTTGGGTACTTAAATAAAAACATTAACAGTCTTGTTATTTCCAAAGAAACTTAAAAATAGATATACAGTATACTAGATAATATACCAACAGGTATACAGGGAACAACTCAAATGAACAATTATGTATACTTGAAATTTGCTATATTCTAATGTCACTTTTAGTAAGTGAAAATTCTTTATAAAAAAAAAAATTAGTATCTCATATGATCAACGCTCTTATTGCTAATAGTGATGAAACCAGTAAAGTAAAATGTACAGTGAATCTCTTATCCCAGAGCTTCCCGAGAAGTTGGTTCAACAGAAAACAGTTTCCTAGATTTAGAAGACATTACTAACATCCAAAGAACGAAAATATCCAACTGAGTAAGGACAAGAGAG
>NC_051400.1:10084216-10084818 GCF_015228065.2 Penaeus monodon
TGACTGTCTTCAAACTTATTAAACCTAGGATTGCTTTTTTCCCATTGCCTTAAAACTGTTAAACTAGGATTGTTTTTTTCCCCATTGCCTTTAAACTTCTTAAAACCAGGGGGATTTTTTCCCCCCGTCTTTAAAACGTTTTTAAAAAGGGTTGTTTTTCCCCCTGTCTTTAAACCTCTTAAAAACCCAGGGTTTTTTTTTTTTTAAATGCCTTAACCCCTTAAATAGGATTTATTTTTCCCCCCCTTTTTATACCTCTAAACCTAGGGTTGCTTTTTCCTCATTGTTTTTAAACCTCTGAAACTAAAGTTACTTTTTCTCACTGCCTTTAAACCTGTTAAACTAGGATTACTTTTCTCCCATCGTCTTTAAACCTCTTAAACTAGGGTTCCACTCGCCTTATCTGACGCTGAAAGTAAACTCAAGGCGAGGATTGTCACCTTCTCTTTAGCCAAACCTTAGTACATTATCAACAGGCCTTTGGAAGCCCAGACTTGGGACGCTCCAGGGTCTAGCAAAGTACGTGTTTTAACCAAATTCTGCTAATATCCTCGCTGCTAATGAGGCTCTGTAATTTACAACCGTCTACGGAAGTTTATTAA
>NC_051400.1:10085094-10085486 GCF_015228065.2 Penaeus monodon
AAAAAAAGAATCATTCCCCCAAACCCAAAAGGGGAAAAAAAGGGGCCCCATAAAAACCCCGAGACCCCTTTAGGAACCCAAGACTAAACCAGAGCGAAACAGACCCTCCCTCCCTCCCTATTTAACAGGAAACCCAATCTTTGTGGTCATCGGGACGGCACTCGTAAGGACACTCGGTCCTATTCACCTCCAGAGCAGCAGTGGCCTTGGACAGCCCCCATCCACAGTACTCGTGACCCACGCGTCGGGTCGGGAAAGGGACGGAGGCGCCGTGGTTGGGGTCGCTGCAGGTGAAGCTGTCGTGGTTGAGCACGTCTTCCTGAGGGGATAAAGAAGGGCTTAATGGATGAATAAGAGATGAATGACGGTAGATAATGGCTTGAGTGAATAGC
>NC_051400.1:10086000-10086166 GCF_015228065.2 Penaeus monodon
GGTCCTTGTTAGATGTATTCTTAATCGTATTAAGAATCAAGATAGGTATGACGATTTTTATTACATTTTTTAAGGACGTTAGATTTAATGAGATCCTTATTATAAACACGATAGTTATGGATATCATTATTAACATCTTAATTTGCAGTATCACGAGAAAGAGAGG
>NC_051400.1:10086498-10086915 GCF_015228065.2 Penaeus monodon
ACTAGAGACAGGCAGACAAAGCCAAAAAGACAGAGAGACAAGCACTCCCACACCCACATACAGAAACCTTTATTTTACCTTCATAATCGGCCAGAGCAAAATCCTCAGCATTTCATTATCGTGTGACGGTCTGTCAGAGACGCGCCATTCAAACATGAAATCCCGAACCTGTTGCAGATATTCCTGTGCTTTGTTAAATGCTCCCCAGAGGCCTGCGGGAGAGGGGGAGCCTTGGTTACACGTGGGGACCGTTTAAGGGGGTCGGTGTGCTGTATAGGAGTGGGTAAAAGAGAACGAGATTGTTGATGTTTTTACTGAAATGGGTAGAAGGGTTTGTTGGTTATCAGGAAATACACGCAGACACATACATAAACAGGCAAACAGACACACATAAATACAAATATTCACCTTCACCTT
>NC_051400.1:10087001-10087141 GCF_015228065.2 Penaeus monodon
AACCACAAACAAAAAGACACACAAACAAACAAACACACCCGACAATCAAGCAGCCAATCAATCAAACCTGTCTATTTCACTAACACAATAACCGTTCCACAAATCAAAATTTACCACACGTGCATGACAAACCCGAACAG
>NC_051400.1:10087411-10087564 GCF_015228065.2 Penaeus monodon
CAACCAATCATGCAAAAACTTACCAGACATGATAATCGGCTTGTGCTTCGGGTGGTCGTGCATGACGTGGTAGGTGAGGCCCGAGCGGATCCACTCGCTCACTGCCGTCGACTCCCTCGCCAGCACCCAGCTTTGCCAGACATGGATGCGCAG
>NC_051400.1:10088306-10088398 GCF_015228065.2 Penaeus monodon
CTAATGAAAAAAAAGTAGTGTAATGTAATTCTAATGGTTTCATGTACATATCTAAGCATGCAGATAGAATATTGATTTCCAAGTAACGACAC
>NC_051400.1:10088438-10090244 GCF_015228065.2 Penaeus monodon
ATTATTGAATTATTAAGCAAGTCTAAGAGTAAATTAGGTGTAACTTTTAATTATTTTTTTTCAGCATTTAGGCATCTTATTGAATGATCTGTTTCGATACGACCATGCCTCTACTATGTATGGTTTTAAAGGGATGTGTTAATGAAGTCTACATTACATCACTCATATTTGTCAAGGTCAGTGGTTTTGCAAACTGATGAGTTTATGGTCTAATTTTGCCATAATCAAATACCGCACTTCAAAATGGTGTGATGGCGTTATTAAAATCATAATAAAACATTTCCATTTCACTTTTCGTTCCTAAATAGTAGTCTAGATGACGCCTGTGCTCCCTCAACCCCGTTGAGAACAACCCATACTCTATACATTGAAAGTCACTGATCACTTCAAACTTTGAAAACCACTGGTCACCTCAGACTTTGAAAACCACTGCTCGCCTCAAACTTTGAAAACCACTGGTCACCTCATACTGTCAAAACCACTGGTCACCTCAAACTTTGAAAACCACTGGTCACCTCATACTGTCAAAACCACTGGTCACCTCAAACTTTGAAAGCCACTGGTCACCTCAAACTTTGAAAGCCACTGGTCATCTCAAACTCACCTGTCCGTATCTCTCGACAAGAACACGTCTACTGTAGGATCTCCCATCACGGAAAATCGCCAGAAGCGACCAACTACTCCTTTGTTTGTCAAGTTCCCTGTAGCACGATGATTGATTGCTATTATGTGAAGGTGATATATGTAGGAGGACGTTTTTATCAGGTGTAGTTTGTTTAGTTTAGATTTGAATATGTGTTCTTAAAATGGCGATGGATATGGATTGAAATGACATGATTAATCCATTGTTTTAAGTGGTACGGATTATAATCACTAAGAGTTAATATCAATCTAGTTTATCATACATTATCTAAGGGTTTATTCTGTTACCATTCCCTACACACTTAGTCCTTTCCCCACATTAAACGGCTATCAACAGGTAACAAAACCACCCTTCCGAAGCTTACCAAGTTCAGGCAGGTCGTAGACGTGGCAAAGATCAACGTTGTCGTGGTCACAGTAGAGACGACATAATTCATCAGAGCTTTTCTTATCATCGAGAGTAACGTTGTGGTAGATTCTCACCAGCCATCCGGGGTAATGCTTCTTTATGGACGAGACTGTTCCGTGCATCTGACCCAGGTAGATGGTGAAATGTTGGTCCCCTGATATTTTCAAAAGAGACGCGAGGAAGAGTCGTGAGCACGTGAAAATAAATAAATATTGATATTAACAGCATATAGATATATGTTGTTACATGAGTGCGAGTGTGTCTGCGTGTATGTATGCTAGCGCCTCCATCAATATGCTTTCGCACGTACTTCCCGCATTGCAAGCGCCCTCGTAGAAGTAGTAGGAATAGGACACTACTTTCTGCCCGGGGCCTCGAAGGGTGGCGAGGTCCGAACACGTCGACTTCGCTGTGCTCGAACCGGTGTCGAGCCGTTCGAACCTCGACTTGCGGAGGTTCTCGATGTCAGTTTTGTACCTGTTGGTAAAATAAAAGGTTTTGTTATTGTTTTGTCTGTTTTTTTTTTGTATTAATATCTGTTTTTATGCGATGTGTGATTGTTATTATTTCTGGTTATTAGTTCTTTGGTTATTTTTAAGATTGAATTTCTTGCAGTTATATAGTTCACTTTATTGGAACTTAAACTTTAGGTCTAACCTGGCGCATTGGCAGTGTGCAATTGTGAACATTTCTTTAATGCGATGATCTGTGAATGAGAGATTTTCTTTAATTTTATATTTTAGCTACGCAAAAGG
>NC_051400.1:10090423-10090584 GCF_015228065.2 Penaeus monodon
AATCATATTAATTGAACAGAAAAGAACAAAAATATGTGTTATTCCTTACCTCCTCGCTGCCTCTGGTTTCCGATCTTATTCAAATTCTGTACCAAAGAAAAAAACAAGAAAATTATATATGAAAATATATTTATGGTCATATGATGTTACGAGGCAGCAAG
>NC_051400.1:10090631-10090698 GCF_015228065.2 Penaeus monodon
TAATAGATATAACAAAAAAGAGATTGAATTTAGTAGTTTGAGACGGTCCTCGTTTAGGGGTTTAACA
>NC_051400.1:10090878-10090957 GCF_015228065.2 Penaeus monodon
ACTACTGTACAACCTCATAGGAAGGATTCTGATCGATATCTTACATTCAGTACTAACATACTACTCGACTAGACTAACG
>NC_051400.1:10090993-10091264 GCF_015228065.2 Penaeus monodon
TAGACTAATTCTACTTCCTTTCCACATATTTTTTTTTCTTGATGCAAAATGGTAGAGTAGATTTTGTCGCATGCACCTAGTTGCACAAGCAATGTGTTTCTACTGGTTGCATGTCATTACTATATATCAAAAACTACTTAGTGTTGATCCGTTGCCAAAATATTGTCTCAATATGGGCCTGCAGCCAACTCTCCCTGCGAAACCGAAGCCGATAGTTTTAAAAATTTAAGAGCAGAAGGATAAGGCACTTCATAACGGTATATCGTGGTAG
>NC_051400.1:10092114-10092861 GCF_015228065.2 Penaeus monodon
AAACAAAAAAACAACAACAAAAAAACATAGAGAGAGAGAGAGATAGGGAAAAAATGAGAAAAGGGGTAGAAAAAAGCAATATGTACAATACATTACACAGACATGGATGTGACAATCCGGTAAACCCACGAACACATGACTTCATGATTCCTTCAAATCCTGCTCACGTAAACAATGGAAAACAACCAACAACACTGATTTTCCTTTACCTGTTTTAACATTTTCTCTGGTGTGTGAAGCGGGGATCTGAACCAATAGAACCACAAGAAGAGTAACGCCAAGATAATCAAAATAATGTTGAAATTGTTGCGACCAAAGCGTCTTAAAATCGCCATTTTGACGAGATGTTTGATATTCCTGAGGGATTTCACAATTCTGAATTTATAAAACCTCTTTCCAAAAAAAAAAAATGTTCTTCTGCTTATTTGTTTTATGTTAGACTCTTTATCGTAAAATGAGAAATTATTAGGCGCTGCGACAATATTTTCTCTTAGATCGATGTTGGGATACAGTCTGCACCACCCACAGTCTTGCAACTAAAACTAATACTTTTTTTTCGCAAGTGTAACCCCCCTTTCTGCTGCATAAGATCTCATCAAGATATCGCACCTGCCTTAATCAGGTCTATCTTTATGCAAATATGCTTAGAGAGAAATAACTTATCAAATGATGTGAATTTTCGAGGAAAAATTAACATGCTGCCTCAAAGACGTCTGACTCATAGCTAATTTCAAATATTATTACTAT
>NC_051400.1:10094494-10094740 GCF_015228065.2 Penaeus monodon
CTCGTCGCCACAATGAAAGAATATCTCGTTTTATAACTCGTGGTTTTTCTTAACGACCGAGACACAATCTCACATGCTATAAATATGCACGACGCATTTTCCATGACGCTATTTAGGATCCAACTCCGTCCTTTCTCCCTTTTCTCCACATGCGATGTTCCATAGGCCTACGCGATTCCCTTTGCCATTGTGGACTAGGCCTCGTAACGCATGAGCCTATCCTTACTCCACCCCCCCGCCCCCAAG
>NC_051400.1:10094813-10095039 GCF_015228065.2 Penaeus monodon
ATAGGTAAATAAATGGTAAAAAGGAAGGAATTTACATCGGAGCCATAAAGTGTCTTAGAAAAGGCGATCACTCTTTTACATCGTATCCGCTCTTGTTGTAGGAGTCGTGGGCTCCTCGCTCTGGCTCTTGACCAACCGCGTTCGACGTCGTAAAGGAAGTGTATTGCCCTTATTACCCCGTTTTTGGGGAGTGCGATCGCATCTCAAACCGGGGAGGAATGTGTGG
>NC_051400.1:10095297-10095365 GCF_015228065.2 Penaeus monodon
GCCCCTCTAACTCGTTTTTCTCTATCCCTCTTTGCTTGTCTGTCCATTTGTCTGTCTGTCTGTCCGAC
>NC_051400.1:10095475-10096365 GCF_015228065.2 Penaeus monodon
CATGGCAGACATACACAGACAGACAGAAAACGGGAAGCGAAAAGAGACAGTATGGTCAGATCCCAAACTGCAGTATTTCACGTAATTCTTTCGGCACCAAAGTCTTCATCTGAAAACTTTTGCCCATCTTTTCCGTTTACGACTATTCGGTCATATTAGTCAGTCATAACTATTCTTCAACAGGAAATATGTCCCTGCATGGTTAATGCGCAATATAGTATGTTAGGAAAAATGTGTTCTGCGCAATATGATGAAATAAATCGTCTAAAATAACTAAAACTATAATTGTTGCAGTTTCTTTCATTTACGATTATATAATTCCAAGTAAGTGTTTGATGTATTTGCTCCCTTTAACATTTATAGAACGTTCCCCCTAATTTTACATAATATGGAGGTAAGGAATCTTGGAAAAAAGTAATGTTATATATTTGTCATACCGTGAACAATCACAAAAAAAAAGATAATTATTTCGACATTTTGCAATAAGATAAAAAAAATAAAATTACTCAAGATATGAAGTTTTTTTTTTCTTCTTTTTCTTATCAAACCAAATGTAAGAAAATGGCAAAATACCATATATAGAGAGGAATAAACGAAGAAAGAGGAACGAGGAGGAAAAAAGGAGGAAAAGAGGAAAAAGAAAAAGGCAGCAAGAGGAATAACATAGCAACGATGAGGGGAATTGGCCAGCTATACTCTCCATATGTCGGAGAAAGAACTGTATTAGTCACTGTTGATTTTGATGCTTTGATGATACAGGGTATGGCAGGTAATTCCATCAGCTAATACATGCGAGTAATCCGTCTGTTGTTGTCTTTAATAGCGGAGGAGAATTGATATATATCTTATCGAGTGGATCGGTTTTAATAATACCTTGATACAATAGTATC
>NC_051400.1:10096532-10096735 GCF_015228065.2 Penaeus monodon
TGCATAACTCTCTCAAATTACCAGGTTTCTAAACTTCAAAAATAAGCCAAAGTCCTTGAATGTAGTTTTGAAACCCCGGCACAGTTTTCCCAGGGATGTGTTTACTACAAACTTCTCAAAACTTTCCGTCAAGAATCTTTACAGACTACTAAGCTAGTGGTCCAAGCTGCTAGCTTTCTACCTAGTTGGGACTGAGGCCTCTT
>NC_051400.1:10096985-10097319 GCF_015228065.2 Penaeus monodon
CTCACCAACGCCCCTCCTTCACAACACAACCAACACAGTCTAACACAAACTGCAACGCATCTTGCTAAATGCATTCCCCTTAAAACTTCCCAGCTAAACTACACAGCTCCGTACATTTACCACCAAGCCATCTTAGTTTAAGCCTTATTCCGTTGTACCTTAAGGCCCTCTTAGCTTGTTTTATGTCCTCCTTGAAATTAACACCATATGCCCAAAGGATTTCCATCTCGCGGACAGACTTTGTAAAATCTTAGAAGATTATCCACATACATAGTGGATAAAAAAAAGAAACTCATTTTCCTTAAAAGCTTATAAAATCATTGTAGCCTAGTTT
>NC_051400.1:10098540-10098739 GCF_015228065.2 Penaeus monodon
CGCCAAACAAACAAACACAACCGAAACAAGAGAACAGCCTCCATTAAGATTAATCTCTCTTTGGAAGGAAAAGCTAAATGAAAACTGACCGCATTTTAGTCAATTGAGAATTTCGCCGCTAAAATAATGGACACGTTCGGCCGATGGGTTTGAAAGGCATAAAGGAGAGGGTCTGCGTTGATGGGGAGTCGGTCGTCCG
>NC_051400.1:10099142-10099624 GCF_015228065.2 Penaeus monodon
TTGTAAATGTAAATTGTAAATGTAATATCTAACGTCATCGTACTGCCTAGATTTTGTAGGGAAAACTCTAAACATCATATAAAACTTACGTAGATTTTTCACCTACTGACCGAATTAGCGAGTGCGTGTCATATACCCTTAAAACATCTATCTAACTCGTGTATATAAGCTTCAAAATCTCCGAGCCTACAATTTCGCCTACCTGGCAACCCTTAATCTTCGCTTCGTCAATTTACATAAATATGTAGATACATTTTGATGCCACCTGTGCCTCATTACTGTATGCAAATACTCGTGTGTTCTCTCTTCTTAATGATACCACATCTGTGAGGGTGATTAGGATATGCCGTTTCTTAGTAATGTTATTTTTTCGGATTTGCATGCATATTCTGGATAATAGTATTTTCAGTTTGTGTGCTCCGCTAATAGGAGACACAGGAGATTTGTGTATGAATGGACGTATATATTCTGGGCATATAAGA
>NC_051400.1:10100600-10101140 GCF_015228065.2 Penaeus monodon
TTTAGATTAAGTTTACAGAAGTTAAAATTGTACCCACGTCCCTTTGAAAACTTTACTACTACTAATATCCTAACACCTGCCATAGACCTTTCAATGGTAATAGGAAATGTTTCTCTATCTAAAAAGAATGAATAAATGAATAATAAGAAAATAATGATAAATAGATAAATAATCATTCAAATTAATTTACCTAACTTGTCATGCTATCAATTTCGGCTACTCTAGATAAGCTGGTGATGAGTTAGCTTCATCAGCATGGTAGGTATCAATTGATTATCGTCATGAATGAGTTAATCTGCCATTAGTCATCATCATTCGTAGGCCTCTCATTAATGGTCACCGGCTTGTCAGATTCATCAGTCATCACTAACAGGCCAACCTTTTGTCAGTCATCACTAACATGCCATCTCGTCAACAGTCATCACCAACAGGCCAGCCTGTCACCAGTCATCACCAATATATCAAATTCTCATTAGTCATCACCAATATGCCGACCAATCATCACCAACCTCATCCCTCAGTCATTAGTCATCACCAACC
>NC_051400.1:10101247-10101609 GCF_015228065.2 Penaeus monodon
ACTACGTACACATTCACAGAAAATTATTTTAAAAAATATAATGTCAAACAACAAACTTTATAGTAAACACCCTCTGTCATTAATTGCTTTATATAAAACCCTCAAATACTCCCGTTTGAACATCATGTTTACTATACTTTTCTACCGCCGAGTTTTTTTTTGTGTGTGTGTAAGCCTGCAAAACAACTTTAATTTACTTAATCTTTTATTTACCTAATCATCTGACGTAAGTCAATAGCTTCTGTTCTAGCTATACCATCTGAAGCTATACTTTGATGTTTGTTTTTTTTATTTGTTTAACTGATATTGTAGCATGTGTGTGAAATAGGGTGAGGATTCAGGTAATCCTAGCCATACTGTAT
>NC_051400.1:10102497-10102646 GCF_015228065.2 Penaeus monodon
TGGCCCCCCCTCTGCCCACCCCCGCCAGCTATCGCTCACGACCTGGGGATCATTTCCTCCACGATTTGCGGAGAAATTCGACAGCAGGAAAACAATTTTTAGCCTCAGTGAAGTTGGCAAAATGTAGCGAGGTTCCTGGAGCTATTGTG
>NC_051400.1:10102989-10103362 GCF_015228065.2 Penaeus monodon
GTAACTTTTTGTATTTGCATACGGTATGTACAAAAATGTCAGTTAAATATTCCGAAAACGTGAAGTCAGTATTACACTGAATCAGTATACATTATGAGCAAATTCTATCCTTATCGAGATGAAAGTGAATGATTATTTCTTTCATAAGAATAACAAATATCTGAAGTTTATGCAAATTCATACCATCTTTCTTTCTCTTCATTAAGTGAAATGTTTGAAGTAAGTCAAAAAGCCTCGTTCTCTCTACTCCTTTTCCGAAATTTCGATCTGATTTATGTACAAAAATACCAAAGGAGTCGAGTTCATTCTTGCAGAGAGCGACACGTTTCTGCTAAATATGGAAATTACCAAGAAATGGAAACCGGTTTAGGAA
>NC_051400.1:10103739-10104052 GCF_015228065.2 Penaeus monodon
TCATTATCCTTATTTTTCCGTCCCCTTCTCGCAACAAAGGCACTCGACTGCGCATAATATCCAGAGGGAAATTTTATAGTCAGCGAGGGTAGCAATTTGTGTAGATTTTGGATATAAATTTCCTGATGCGCGGAGCTTTATCTGGATTTATATTAAGTGTCGACAATGTAACTGGAATGGAAACTGAAAACTGGGTTACTCTCCCCACCCGCGCTGGCCGTGGCGTCAATGCGCTGCGATCTGTCTTTATCACCCGCGCGGCCACTTTCTTTGTGTGTACGCGGGATGCATGTAAATGGTTGTATATGTATGT
>NC_051400.1:10104772-10105295 GCF_015228065.2 Penaeus monodon
CAGGACACATCCCGAGGACTTCCATCACTCAGTCTTGAAGTGACGGAAATGTCAAGCTGGTGATAAAAATGACACACACATTTTCCTTATTTCTCAGCGGTCTGACCCTCGTCATCTGCTTATGACAGATTACAGTCATCCCTTAAGATGGAGAGAGGCTGGCAGTGCAGGTTCCTCTAAGATTCTTTCAGTTCTGTCATGAGGTTGATGTAAAATAGAATTCATTTAGTACCCGGAATGACCATACAGATGGGAAGAGATCTGATGTGTACTTGTTTGTAACGGGAATATATATATCTCTAATATATTTTTTCCTTGACTTATGTCATTTTTATTGCATTTTTAATGGGGATTTCCTTATCTATCACTCATTCATTTTTCGCTACATTGCTTGTCTGAAGATTTAGTCATTATATGAATTACGATATAAGAAAATATTCATTTTTCTAAGGATGATGAGGTTATAGATAGAAAATCATGTACTGACCCAAACTGAAACAATACGAGTCTTGTGAAAGAAAAC
>NC_051400.1:10105541-10105620 GCF_015228065.2 Penaeus monodon
GGACAGCAGGGAAAAAGGATAGATAGAGACGGGGGGGGCAGGCATAGAAACAGAGAAGATTAAAGAAAAGATAGAGAAT
>NC_051400.1:10105658-10106162 GCF_015228065.2 Penaeus monodon
AACAGTCAAACAGACAGAATTTCAGAGATTACAAACATTGTCAAAATATCCCAATGCCATTCTGTAGCCATAGCTAGCTGTCAAACATGTGGCATGTTATGAGAGCCCAGACTGCAGCACAGGTTTGTATATCAATAATGTCTTGCGTTGCGGTATTCAGTTCACATCACGCACAACCATCAATATTCACCGACAAACGCATCAGATATAATAGTAACAGTTTCCATATGAAAAGGCTATTGTTCGGTCAGTTTATTGCCGCTAGTTGAGGTTGTCATGAAAGCCGCAAATGGAATGACATTTTTTTTTTGTAATCATGTTTGTCACGGAGGAAAAATCTCAGCGCCGCTTCATGGTCCGGATTATATGTCAAACTACATTTAAAAAAAAATCTGATTTGGTATTAGTTTCTGTTGTTTACTATGAACGCTGATTTGTTTTATTGAATATTGTAGAGGGAAACTATTGGCATTTGTACGCTTAATTACGACCGCGTACGTGTTT
>NC_051400.1:10107201-10107277 GCF_015228065.2 Penaeus monodon
TTTTTTTAAACGTGTAACTGGCGCTAAACGACCTACCTGTACCTGTATCTGTACCTGCATTGGGTGTGTATTGGGT
>NC_051400.1:10107971-10108092 GCF_015228065.2 Penaeus monodon
TGATAATTTGAATTCACTTAAGAAATAATTGTTGTTGTTTTTCTATTTCACTGAATACAATGAATATCTTATTAACTCACAGAATAAGCTTGATAAAATGGGAGCCTCCTCTTTGTAAAAA
>NC_051400.1:10108461-10108726 GCF_015228065.2 Penaeus monodon
TCATACGAATAACCATACGAAGAAAATGTAAGCCAGGAGTTGGATGCGAACATAAAAGTGTTATGAGTGAGGTAATGGCAGAAGGTGGCCACTGGCAGCGTCATCGGGACAAGCTGTGCCTGTGATAAAACCTTTTCATATTACTTTGGTCTTGTTTCTTAAGATCTGGAGTTAAGCACGTGTTTGATGGCCGCTCGGGCGGGGAAATGAGTGATGAGGGAGATGAGCTGAATGTTGTAAGGAGAGAAAGTCTGTGATTTTTAAC
>NC_051400.1:10108944-10109388 GCF_015228065.2 Penaeus monodon
GTAAAATTAACTTCACCCATTCCCTTTTATTCATCCTCCCCTCTTCCTCTCCTTCCTTCGTGTCCTAGTTCCCCTTCCTTCGAATTAATCTCGTGTCGTAATTATCACCGATTTCGCTAATTCTTGTTCTCTCGCTTTGCCTTTGTGTTGCTCCAGATCATCGTTATCCGTGCCCTCGCCTGACCTAAGCTGGCATCTTTCATCTTCTTTATCTCTCCTTTATCTTCATTCTCTTCTGTTCTTTCTTCCTTTCTTCGTAGAGGTGATTGTCACTAGTTTAGCATTATTGTTTTTTGTTTTTTTTAGGGGGGGGGGAGGGTTGTTATTTCGTTCTTTTTATCTCCCTCTCTTTCGGTATTTCTTTTGTCTTCTGCTCTCGCCTTCTCTTTATCTATTTGTCTCTATTTTTCTGTCTGTGTGTTTGCCTGTTCGTTCGTCTTTCTT
>NC_051400.1:10109447-10110212 GCF_015228065.2 Penaeus monodon
TCCCCATTCCTCTCTCATTTTTTCCCACATTTTCATTAATTCTGAGTAAATACACTTATATCCTTTGGAGCATCCGCCAACAAAAAAAGAGAATATTACAAAGTACAACCAAAATACAGTGCGATTCACATTTCACTTTCGCATGCAAGTGTACTGTAAATATTGGTTCTCCCAATATACATTCACGACCCCATTTAGCTCTGCGTCTTTTATTTCCTTCACTCCGCCCGTCAAGCTGCAGGGCTCTCTCCCCCAGCACGAACTATAAAGCGCGCACACACCCATTAAATTTGGGTTTTATCTTAAAATTTTTTATTTTAAAATAATATTTTTAAAAAATCATAAGGGAAAAAAAAATAAAAATATATGGGTATAATATTAAAAATAATTATATATATAAATTTTTAAATATATAAATTTTATAAATTTTTTAATAATATTTTTTATTTTATATAATAATATATTTTTTATAAAATATATATAAAAATTTAAAAAATAAATATAAAATTATAATAAAATAATATATATTATAAATTAATTAAAATAAATAAAATTAAATAATATATAAATTATTTATTATAAAAAAATTTTTTAAATTTAATATATAAATATATAAATAATATATGAAAAGGGAATATGTATATAATTTAAAAAATATATGATAGGAAATATATATTTATAATTAATAATAATAATATAATATATGATTAAAATATATATATATTATTTATATAATAGGATTTTATATATTTTATTTAAAAATGT
>NC_051400.1:10110330-10110454 GCF_015228065.2 Penaeus monodon
TATATATATATAATAATTTATAAATTAAATATTTTTAATACCTAGTATATATATATTAAATTTTTATATAATATATATTATTAATATATTTTTATATATATATTATATGTGTGTATTTTAAATA
>NC_051400.1:10114090-10114565 GCF_015228065.2 Penaeus monodon
AAACAGTACGGGGTCTAATTAAGCGTAAAAATGCCAATTTTTCCCCTTACAATTTTCAAAAAAACAAATCAGGTTCATAGTAAACAACAGAAACAAATCCCAAAATAGATTTTTTTTAAATGTAGTTTGACAAAAACCCGGGCCTGAAGGGCGCTGAGATTTTTTCCTCCGTGACAAACAGTTTTACAAAAAAAAAAGTATTCCTTTTGCGGGCTTTCATGACAACCTAATAGCGGCAAATAAACGACGAAAAATACCCCTTTCAAAAATGGAAACGTTACTTTATATGAGGTTTTGTCGGTGAAATGATGGTTTTGCGTGATGTAAAATGAATACCGCAACGCAAGAATTTTTGATATAAAAAATGTGCTGAGTCGGGGCTCTCAAAAACATGCCACTTTTTGCAGAGTAGGTACAAAGGCATTGGGTTTTTTTTGACAAGTTTGTAATCTTAAAATTCTGTCGTTGGACTGTT
>NC_051400.1:10114599-10114680 GCF_015228065.2 Penaeus monodon
TTCATTCTTTCTACTTTTTTTAATTTCTCGTTTCTATGCCCCCCCCCCCGTCTCTATCACCCTTTTTTCCTGCTGCCCCTC
>NC_051400.1:10115068-10115577 GCF_015228065.2 Penaeus monodon
GTTTTTTTTCACAAGACTCGTATTGTTTCATTTTGGGTCAGTACAGATTTTCTACTATAACCACCCTCCTTAGAAAATGAAAATTTTCTTATATCGAAATTTCAAAATGACAAAATCTTCAGACAAGAATGTAGCGAAAAAGAATGAGGATAGAAAAGGAAATCCCATAAAAATGCAATAAAAGACATAAGTCAAGGAAAAAAAAATATTAGGAATTATATTCCCGTTACAACAAGTACACATCAGATTCTTCCCCTCTGTAGGCATTTCCCGGGACTAAAGAATTCTATTTTTCATCAACTCATGACAGAAATGAAAGAATCTTAGAGGAACCTGCATGCCCGCCCCTCTCCATTTAAGGGGTGACTGTAAAACTGTCAAAACAGATGACGAGGGTCAGACCCCGGGGAAAAAGGAAAAAATTTTGGTCATTTTTATCACCCGCTTGACATTTCGTCACTTCAAAACTGGTATGAAGTCCTCGGGATGTGTCCTGAATAATGAAATGG
>NC_051400.1:10116635-10116890 GCF_015228065.2 Penaeus monodon
AAGAAAGTGGCCGCGCGGGTGATAAAGACAGATCGCAGCGCCGACGCCACGGCCCCGCGGGTGGGGAGGAACCCAGTTTTCAGTTTTCCCTTCCCCTTACATTGCGACACTTAAAAAAATCCAGAAAAGCTCCCCCGGGACAGGAAATTTTATCCAAAATCACAAAATTTTACCCTCCACTAAAAAATTTCCCTCTGGATATTATGCGCAGTCGGGCCTTTGTGGGGAAGGGGGGCGGAAAAAATAAGGGTAATG
>NC_051400.1:10117266-10117578 GCF_015228065.2 Penaeus monodon
ATTGCAGAAAAAAATGTCGCTCTCTGAAGAATGAACTCGACTCCTTTGGTATTTTTGTAAAAAATCAGATCGAAATTTTTGGAAAAAAAGTAGAAGAGAACGAGGCTTTTTATTTCTTTAAACATTTTATAAGAAGGGGAAAAAAGAGGTAGAATTTTCATAAACTTCAGAATTTGTTTTTCTTATGAAAAAAATAACCATTTCATCTCGATAAGGAAGAATTTGTCTAAGTATGATTCAGGTAATATGACTTCCGTTTTTGGAATATTAACTGACATTTTTTTACAACCGTATGAAATACAAAAAAAAAGG
>NC_051400.1:10117924-10118065 GCF_015228065.2 Penaeus monodon
CACAATAGCTCCAGGAACCCGCACATTTTGCCAAATTTACTGGGCAAAAAATGTTTTTCCCGCTGTCGAATTTTTCCCCAAATCGGGAGGAAAAGATCCCCCGGTCGTGACGATAGGGCGGGGGTGGGCAGAGGGGGGGCC
>NC_051400.1:10118612-10118844 GCF_015228065.2 Penaeus monodon
GGGGGGGGGGGGGACAACAAAAAAGGGGAGAAAACGAAAGGGAAAGGGGGGGGGGGGAAACTTTTGGACAAAAAGGAAAATTTCTTGAATTTTTTTTCGTTATTCTTCCTCTTTTACAACTCATCTGTTCTTTTCCCCCCCTCTTTTTGTGGTGGGGTTTTTCTTCCTTTTCTTTTTCCTCTCTTCCCCCCCTTTTTTTGGGGGGGGTTTTTCTTTTTTGGGGCCCTTTTTC
>NC_051400.1:10118917-10119219 GCF_015228065.2 Penaeus monodon
TTTTTCCCCTCCCCCCTCTTCCTCTTCTGGGATTCCTAACCTCCCCCTTTTCCCCCCTACATATCGAAAAAATAAAAAAAAAAACCCAAAATATTCAAAATTGAACCAATATTATTAAAAAATAAAAAAAAAATAAAAAATTAAAATGTTTTTCAGGAACAAAAAAAAAACTCCGGGAAAAAAGTAATAAAGATGTTAAAAGGGGTTTTTTGGGGTTTTAAAAAAAAAAAACGGGGTTTTAAAAAAGTTTTTGTTTACATTTAAATTTTTAAAATAATTTTTTAGGGTTTTTATAGTTTCAA
>NC_051400.1:10119254-10119647 GCF_015228065.2 Penaeus monodon
CTAATTAGTATATTAATTTCATCTTTTAAATGTTTTTTGGGGGAATAAGACTAATGAGGTTTAAAAATTTTTTATTTGGGAGTTGGGAAATTTTATAATGTGAGTGGTGGTGTGTTTGGGGCGGGGTGGCATTTGTGAGATAAAAATTTTATATGTGAGAACGACAAGGGGGCCTTTGGAGGACGTTGAGAAATGGGAGTTAAAAAGACGAAAAATTGCCTAAGTGATGAACTTTCCCCCCGTTATCTGAGAGCCCGAAATTGGGGTTACTACAAGAGGAAATAATTGAAATAATCTTTTATCATAATTTTTTTAATCATTTATTTTTTTTTGAAGAAACATTTCCATTCATTAAATTATGAATTTTTTTAGTAGAGAAATTTTCAAAAGGGG
>NC_051400.1:10119747-10119930 GCF_015228065.2 Penaeus monodon
GGGGATTGGTAATATTAATAAGAAGTAATGGGAAAAATTTTTGATATGAAAGTAAAAAAAACAATGGAACATATGAAAATAAGAAAAGTATTATAACGAGTTAATGAGAAATAAAAAATAATAAGGAATATAATGTAATGAAATTTTTTTTATTTTAAAGGGATATAAGAAGATATAAAGAAA
>NC_051400.1:10119979-10120112 GCF_015228065.2 Penaeus monodon
GATAAGGAAATGTTTGAATCAGAAGGCATTAAATGGAACTTATTTCAACGCCTAAATTTTTTCACCTGGATCTGTTTATAAATCATCTTTATTCGCGTACCGCTGGTATTAACATTGGTACTCGAGGTAATAG
>NC_051400.1:10120435-10120556 GCF_015228065.2 Penaeus monodon
CTTCCTCACTGTCCAAACCCTCCTTTATTCTACAGCATTTTTATCGAAAACATTTTAATTAATTGAACAGCATATGAAACATTTCATTCGGAAATGTAGTCCCTTATATACATACACACTT
>NC_051400.1:10120727-10120968 GCF_015228065.2 Penaeus monodon
TAATATAATAAATTTATCTAAAGATGAAGAGCCCTCATCCTTGCATATGTAAACTTATGATCAGAATTTCCTCAGAAATTGCACAACCCGAACAGTAAAAAGATATACTTCTCAGAATCAAAGTAAGTATAGAGGGATGATAAATGCGCAAAAATGCAAACTGATGTGTAATATTTCCCTGCTCTGATCAGGCTCGAAGATGAGAAAATCCTGAATACGGCATTACTCATATTTTCAGATT
>NC_051400.1:10121290-10121539 GCF_015228065.2 Penaeus monodon
CCTTTTTGTGTTGCCTACAAACGTATCCCTTAACACAACCTTTTGGGAAACATCTGAGAGCAATGAAGAAAAGGTTTATAAGAAGCACAGTTTTAAAACAAGATTTACAGTCGGTAAAGTTACCTGAATTTTCCATAAACTATTTGGTCAAGTATTACCTGTGGCATATACGTATTTTTTTACCTGTTTTCTTGCATTATCATACAATTAATAGTTATGGTATAGATGGGAGGCATATAACGAAGGCTT
>NC_051400.1:10124990-10125239 GCF_015228065.2 Penaeus monodon
TTGCAATATTTAATACGTTTAGCGAACGTAGCAACTTTGCAAATTTCCCCTGTGTGTTGCATTTTAAGGCTTCACCGCATGAGTTTTCTAGCCTTATTTTTGATATTGTAGTAACCTATTCCAAGGTGTTAATAAGACTCATTCTCGCTTTGAAATGTTATCCTCATAAGCGCACATTTTATGCACACTCGTTGGCGCGCACAATGCTAATGCATTTGCAATGATAATGATAACTGCAATTGATAGCAA
>NC_051400.1:10125457-10125996 GCF_015228065.2 Penaeus monodon
TCTTCTTCTTCTTCTCTAAGTGCCCTGTCAGGTCCTGACGTTGGCAACTCTTCTTTTGATCCTGAGTAAGACGGAGGAGCTCGGTCTTGCTTCGGCCAGTTGCCTTGTCTAAATCATCAAGATAGCTCTTTGTTTCTTTGCCTTTCTTGAACTCTCTATCTTTCCTTCAATGGATAATTCCTCCAAGCCTTCTTTTCCCATTACGTAATCCAGAAATCGAAGTTTACTTTCTATTATACCTTTATTCATTTTCTTTCTTCTCTGGTGTTAGTCTCCATTCCTGCCCAAGGAACTATCAACATTCCCCGATAACACTACATTCCAAAGGCGTCGATGCGCTCTCTCACTTGATTGCTTTTTGTCCATGATTCGCATCCAGAAGACATTACCGACCAGATGTAGCATCTCAAAAGTCTTTTCTTGGTTTCTATGCTAATTTTCTTGTTTGTAAGAATAATTCTTTTGTCACTGAAGGATTTCTTAGCTCTAGCAGTTCTTTGTTTAATTTCTGTATCACATCTGCTATTACTACTACCAAG
>NC_051400.1:10126626-10127132 GCF_015228065.2 Penaeus monodon
AATAATAACTACATAGAAGATAACAATAAAATATACCGCTAGTGAGAAAGGGAGTGCTCCCACAAAAGGTGGGAGTGCTGTGTATCTCGGCACGTCTCGAAGGCCTGAGCAATCAGGCGATCAGTCAGAGGCAGGTCGTCATCAAACTACTGATCCAGTGCCCGCGGCTCGGGAGGGTGCTGCATTGATAGCTGCTGAGCCAACCACACGGGATGGAGGATACAAGTGGACAACGGAGATGCGAATCGAACTTTGGAAATGCTATAAATTAGCAGAAGGCCCCAACAGAGGATATATAGCCAAAATGCATAAGTGGTGGAAACAAGAAAGAATCCACGCTTCACGGAACAAGCTTTAGCCTCCCAAATTACAATTATTAAGAAGAACAACTTATTAACACCAGCACAAATAGGAGAGGATGAAAACGAAAACGCTCATCAAACCACCGAGGATGACCCAGAAAATAATAACACCAATAGAAGTGAAGATAGAAGTGCTAGTGGAGT
>NC_051400.1:10127192-10127722 GCF_015228065.2 Penaeus monodon
CCCAATTGAAAATAACAACCAGAACAGTGCCCACGAGAGTCCAAACGTAATCACACAAGAACCAGAAACAGCGCATATAGAAAACGAACAGACAGAAGAAAATTTACCTCCTGAAGATAGGGACCTACTCGAAAAACTTAGAGAGATTTACAAGAACACCCTAGAATCAAGAGACCACGAAGTGCTACCACCTGGAAAGAAGTCTGAAATATAGATTTTGCTACATGTAACTAATAAAGTAGATGCACTACTAAAATGTCATTCCAACGAATAACATCTCAGAAACCAATAATACTAATTTACTGCGCAGCAAAATTAATATTAAATATATAGACGTTAAACTAATAAAGAAAGAAAAAGGAAAAAAGGACCCTCCTTGGAAACACCGAATAGAAAAGAAGATACAACTATTGCGGAAAACACCTAAGTTGGATCAAAGAAATAAGAGAAGGTAGATTAAGAGACGAAGGGAAAAGATATGAAATAGAAAGGAAACACCATTATTACAGAATGGAACAGCAGCAACAGAG
>NC_051400.1:10130477-10130932 GCF_015228065.2 Penaeus monodon
GCCCTTTCGTCCCTTTTTCAAATTTCCTCACTCGCTTGGAGGAGGACGAGCCACCGACCTCATGGAAGAGGCGGGGGGCCCGGCTATTTTCCCAGCATTGGTGGGGTCGGTATTATAAAGCGTATACATACAGCTGGGGTAAAAAATCCCCCCTATGGTTAGGTTTTGGGCGGAGATAGGAGGTGTGCGACTACGCCGTACATATCTAATTATTTTTTTAGTATTTTTTTTTAAATTGGATAAGGGTCTTTTTTTTGGGTAAACGTTTTTTTTTAAAATTTATTTAAAAATTCAAATTTTTTTTTTTTAGGTAATTATTTTTTGGGTTTTTGTTCTTAGTAAATGTTTTATCATAATTAGAAAAAAGGGTAAAAGGATATAAATAAAAGTTAAAAAGAAAAATATCAGTCATTTTATTTTGACCTTTCCCACTAATTGCAAGTTTTTCTTAGTAA
>NC_051400.1:10131254-10131482 GCF_015228065.2 Penaeus monodon
TAAAAACCACCTCTTTTTCCGTCCTCTCTCTGTTATTTTCTATCTACTCTCATTTCCTCTCTTTTCTTCTTACGAAAACTCGCAGGAGTTAAAGCACATCTAATTGTTGATTTGTCTTCGCCTTCTTGCCACTGATTTTGTCATTAAGGGGACTCTTTTGCCCCATTTGTGAGCGAGTTTATTACCTCAAAACACCTTTTGTAGAAACACGACACTCAGAAAAAGCCT
>NC_051400.1:10131923-10132026 GCF_015228065.2 Penaeus monodon
TTTTGTGAAAGGGAAAATGCATCGATCGAAGGCCAGCACTTCCTGTGGGGCCTACGACGGTTTTTCCAACCTAAAATCAGATATTTTTGGTAGGGTTTTGAAA
>NC_051400.1:10133233-10134048 GCF_015228065.2 Penaeus monodon
AATTCCCACTGTAAATGCATACACGAAACGCATCTGCAAACAGATAAAAACAATAAACCTACAGAGATCAGAAGGCCTGAAAAGCCACAGAAGAAAGAGACTGAAAACAGAATGCGCTGAACTGTCGGGCCAGACTATTTATCGAAACATCAAGCTTTATAGGCCCAAGGTTAATAACATGAGGGAATCAATCTATGCTTTTCAGCTATATTAACAGTCCCTTTAAAGGGCAAAAAACTTTGCAGTACGAAAAATCGACCGCAATGAACGATACACAGTGAACATAGATAGTTAATTACAATAGACCAGGAATCAAAACATCCCAAACTACAGGCCCATAGTGATTAAAGGCTCGGAATCTTAGCCATTTCAGTACTATAAAAGAAAAGACAGATTATTGGGACTTAATACGTTTTGTCTCGTTGATCTTTCCAAAAAGCTGCTAAAGAAATAGTAATCAAACTTGAAAGCAATTAATAACCAGAGTCCCCTCTTTTGAACGATATCCACCTTTTACCTTTCTTTCAAGTCTTTTTATCCCAAGTGTTTGATTATTAGTTTTCCCTCAAATTTTGCTCCCAAGTCCCGGACAAATTTCAACGGCTGACACACACCAAAATGGGGCTATTTTAAGGAGAGACATTAATTTTATCTCACAGATATCATCTTAGAAAAAAATTTGGACACCGAACGAAAGCCCGTTCTCCTGGGTCCAATAGTCTCCCCTGGTTATTGTTATTATTTCCCCCAATCTCAATTTGGGTGAAAAAAGCCTTGGTCAGAAAGAGGGAGTTACTGGGAAAAATTTTTGTAAT
>NC_051400.1:10134345-10134455 GCF_015228065.2 Penaeus monodon
GTTCGACCCAGTTTTTATTTTGATATCAGTGATCGGAATGTATTGTATGTAACAATTCTTCCTTGCTCTAAAGTAATATTTAAAGAAAGTGTAGTTTTAAGGAAGCATGG
>NC_051400.1:10134520-10135079 GCF_015228065.2 Penaeus monodon
CAATAATGAAGACGAAAAGTTATAGAGTAGTGCGCATCACGCTTGTCAGTTGTTTGTTTGGGTCTGAGCGGCGGAACTATTACGTGTGAGACTGCTACCCCGTTGCCTGCCGCCTTCCCTGGACCATACACACCAGCAACCTTTCTCCTTTAACGATCTGTATGTACTTGTAAGTGGGGATGTTAGTTTTCCAGTCAGGTACTTACTTACTTAGATATATTGTAGCAATGACTTGAATTCCTCCCTGGCATAAGCACAAGAGTTAGATTTGAAGGTTGTTGTATCTACAGCAAATTGGTAGAAATAATAGATTGTGGAATATAACCAAAACATAAAAGGTGACTGTAAAGGCAACAGGAGTTGTGTTCATTTTAAAAAAGTATTATTGATTAGTTAGTTCTTTCGAATTGTGCTTCGAGCTAGGTTCGAACCCAGTTCTGTGGCAATCCAGGGGTAACAGCCCAGACTATACCTCCGCCCAGAGTATATTTATTTTAGGCTAGTTTGTTTTACATCCGGGGTATAAGTTATCCTAGGCCAGTTATGCCCGGGTTTAAAA
>NC_051400.1:10135188-10135254 GCF_015228065.2 Penaeus monodon
ATATTCCTTGTGCAATGTGTTTCTACAGGCCAACAAAATAGACTCAAACCTGAAATATTTACTCTG
>NC_051400.1:10135300-10136011 GCF_015228065.2 Penaeus monodon
ACATTCTTAAGAAAGCTTTATTCTGGTCAATAACAACAAATGAACAAATGACATTCGTCCAGATCAATTAAGGGTCGGAGCCCCTGCACGATAGCTGTGGACAGACGTAATGAAAGTATGGGATGAATTTATTATCTGAGTGGGACTTTACTTAATTTTCCTATATTTTAAGCAAACTTCTAAATGAAACAGTTGACATTTTTTTGCTATTTTTTTTTTTCATTTTGCCACAGTAGGGTGCCATATGACACTCAAGAGCCACAGTAAGTGCTATTCAGTAACGTATGTTATAAGAATTGCTTCAGTCAAATGACATTTGTACCGGAAATATAAACATGGTAAGGAACAACTGCTTTTTATTGTTATTTTCTAGAACAGGATTCTATAGGGATTCATATGCATTTAATCAAATATTTTTATATAATATTTTACTTGAATTTCTTACAGAATAAGTTCTAATGGATACGAGTTATAGATGGTTAAAATGTGGAGGAAATACAGGGTAGATGTTCTACGACAAATCCAGGGAAAAAAGAAATTATGATTTTACAGGTAATTCGTTGAAGGAAAAACATATTAAAAACACAGAAAATGTATATTTACAGATAAACACTACAAAAATCTTTACAGAAAAAAAATATTTTTTACGGATTAAATGGTTCCATTGTATATTTTATGCAAATTCACAATTTATTTTTTTACAGTATACAT
>NC_051400.1:10136262-10136447 GCF_015228065.2 Penaeus monodon
CTGGTCGCTATTAGCCAGGGTTGTGGGTCGTGACAGGCTTAAAAACGTCTTGAGGGTTGATTTCAAGCTTGCTATGGGTTGCAGATAAAAAATCTTGATGAGTCTTTGTTTAATATTTTATAGTGAGGGATCGACAGAGAGGCTGGAGGGGGTTGAAGGATAGGGGGTATACAACAGTTGCTACG
>NC_051400.1:10138463-10138694 GCF_015228065.2 Penaeus monodon
TGCGCGTCCCTCGCTCCCAGTCTCTCCCTGCGTGTGACCCGCTTCCTTAGGACGGCAAACGGACACAGAAGGATAATTGAATGAGGCAGGGGAGGCGCGGAGTGCAGCATCAGGCCCTCGGGATGAGCGACCGTTTAGACCTTAAGCCTTGAAGGAAAATGAGAGATTGGTATCACGGACCCACACGGACGCGCGGAGACGCGCCCTCTCTTCCTTTCGCTCTCTTCGCTT
>NC_051400.1:10138884-10138987 GCF_015228065.2 Penaeus monodon
ACCTCCTTCCCTCCCTACCGCACTTCCTTTTATCTTACCCTCTCTCCTTCCCTTTCGAACAATATAGTATAATCTATCAATCTCCCTACATACATACTTTTTT
>NC_051400.1:10139015-10139254 GCF_015228065.2 Penaeus monodon
TAACTTTTTCCTGCATCAGTCCAACGTCTGTTGCAAACCACTCCAACCTAGTACTCTTTCAACCGAACCCACTGTCACTTTCCTTTGACAAACGTTGAATTGCAAACGTTTACAAAATTCCTCAGTCTCGTTCCCCCTCCTCCTCCCTTTAGGTCTTCCCTGTTTTTCTCTTTCGTTTTCCGTGAAAAAAGAGAAGAAAAGGGAAGGAAAAGATTTTAAATGGTCCATCCGTGTGTTTA
>NC_051400.1:10139626-10139995 GCF_015228065.2 Penaeus monodon
CTCCACACCCCCTCTCCCCCCAACGCAAACACATAAAACACCGACATATCTGTACCAGCCAGCCGTTTCCATTTCCCTCAAATCTAAGCTCAACATATAACGGATGACGTCAGAGGCCTACTCCCCCCTCCCTCCCCACCTGTCATTTCATCACCCGAAAAAAAACTTTTTTTTTCCCAAAAGCCGCCTTAACGTCGTAAACACTGTGGGCGTGGCTAAGTGGGCGGAGGTGGACATAAACCCTTTGGGCGGAAGCAAATATAAACTTTAGGGGCAACACGTGGTTAAGATGTGGGATAGCTCGTGAACAGTAACGTTTCAGCTCAAGATCTGATGTGATTTTCTTCTTTGGAAAAGAGAACGGGTATT
>NC_051400.1:10148903-10149259 GCF_015228065.2 Penaeus monodon
GATCTCTTTTGAATGCATATTGCATTCCCTTGCTTAGTATTCTGCTCTCGCTCTTGAACATATTGACATACACTGGACAGCTTTCATGTTTTTATCCAATTTCCACATCCAATGATATCTATATAATAAAATGTCAAAGAAGAATGGACAATAACCGTTGCATCTATACCATTCCGGCAACAACACATTGTTCTGGAATGCATACGAATGAAATGAAAAAATGTTTAGCTAAACATCCGCCATCATAGGATAAAAGTAGATATCAGTTATACTCATATATCATATAAAAATATAGCACTAAACCCTTTCATATGTAACATCCAAACATAAGATATATTACCTTTTCCCTTTTAACT
>NC_051400.1:10149347-10149539 GCF_015228065.2 Penaeus monodon
ATAGTAACGTCTGTAAGTAAATAATTTCAGCAGATATCAGCCTCATAACCAATTTTTCATTTTCGTTTTCTTAAATATTTTTTCACGATTCACACTAGGCTCATTTCTTCAAATACTATATATATTTAATTTATCCTTCCTACTTTTTTTCACATTTTGGTTTACGAGTCTCACTCACCTCATTTCTCCAAA
>NC_051400.1:10149574-10150198 GCF_015228065.2 Penaeus monodon
AGATTTTCATTATTCAACGACTCTCTCAGTCACCTCATTTCTAGAAAGATCATATGTGTTTAACTTTTTCTTTTTCTTTTTTTTCAATTTCTTTATTTATCACTTCTCTCTCATTCCCCCTCATGTCTAATTTTCTTATTTTCAGATTTTTCCTTTTTCACGACTCTCTCACTCACCTCATTTCTACAAACATCATTCATGTTTAACTTTTCATTTTCTTTTTCTCAATTTCTTTATTTATCACGACCCCTTCACTCACTTCATCTCTACAAATATCATACATATATAACTCCCTTTTTTTTCTTTCTCATTTTCCTTCATTTCCCCTGCCCCCCCCCCTCATGTATATATACATATCTAACTCCCTTTTTTGTTCTTTCTTATTTTCCTTCATTTCCCTCCCCCCTCGCGACTCTCACTTCTTTTGAGTCGCTGCGCAGGACTCAAACACTCGCAGGCTGGAGAGAAAACCTGGCCTCACCTTGGTCAACATTTCGGGCAAACAGCATCCAAGTGTCGCCACTACACTACGCTTGCCTTACTAATTGTGGGTAAACAACGACGGGGAAAACTTGAAAAGAAGAGACAGCTGTTGGTGTCGCTTCTTAAAGTGGAATCTTCATT
>NC_051400.1:10151162-10151742 GCF_015228065.2 Penaeus monodon
TTCATACTGGGGCATTATTATAGCCGGTAGATGGAGTGAAGGAATTTCCTGAGGGGTTATATCTGGTCCCTGGAATAACGGGAGTTCCTGAGAGGTTATTGTTATCTGGAAAACAATAAATAAAAGCAAACAGGAATGTAAATAATCGGCAGGAAATACCAGCCATAATGAAAGGTTAACAAACACGAACAGAATTTTTCAGGTGGCCACGTACTTAAAAGAAAAAAAAATCGATAAACACATGAAACGCATGCCTAGAGTATAGCACGGAGAGGAAAATCAATATTGTTATTCCCATGGTGTCATTAGTCAGCCGGAGAGACAACAGTCTATCAGGAGCATCGGGGCAGTACATAACTGTCAGCCAAGTTTCAATTTCGAGGGTTAAATTGGTCTGAAACTGTTGCATGTTATATTCCCTAACGTTTGCATGCGCTGTTTTTCGCGTCGGATCATGGCTTCGTGTCGGTAGGGTGTAATTCACTGGAAAAAAAACGGGGAAAAACTAAAGCAAGCCAATGAATAAATGGAAAACTATAAATATAGTACATTCATGTTCACACACATGCAAACACATATA
>NC_051400.1:10151938-10153028 GCF_015228065.2 Penaeus monodon
CATATATATTTTTTTTAATAACACCAAACTGCAATAGAAACGTAAATGTTTAAGTGTTATGTTTCTGAGTTCACTGGTAGATGTGTTGACAGAGTGAACATTAAACGTATTGTTCAGCTATCTGTCCTTGGAAGATTTGCGATTAAGTTTTTAGTAGACGGTTATGAAAGGGAAAGTTCAGAATCAATAACCACATCAAGGATAGGCTCTTTAATTAAAGGAATCAGCACAAGGTGTATTTATATCCCTGAGAAAAGATTTTATCTAGCGCTTCTTACGAATTATTCAGTTGTTAAAACGGGTGCCAGTCTACGGTAAATTTAGATAGACATGCAATCAGCTGCTACTTTGAAGCAAACTGGATCGCAAGAAAAAAGAAAGGAGGTTGAAAGGAGAAAATAGTATATATGAATTATTCTTTAAATACTGTCGTCTCATTTGGTTCGAATGCTCTTTCGAAATCCCGGTCCTTGGTTTCAATTAATGGCTAATTACCGGAACTAATTGCCACTATAATGTAGAGTTAAATAAACATGTAGCCTTCAGCTCAGAGAAAATTAATGAGAACTTGAGAAAGAGAATGTGACAAGGAAATAATGTAAAACCAATTATTCTTTCGGGTCAGTCTCATATGCTTCGAACGCTACTTCGAAACCATACTTAAATCACCGAGACTAATGCCGTAATGATGTAAAGTTAAACAGACATGAAAACGTAAGAAAGACAACGAAAGAAAATCAGAACGAATCCTCCTTTCCATTCAGTCTCTTTGTTTCGAACGCCGCTTCGAAATCCCGGCTGGTGGGGTTAAAATAATGGTCTCTTGTGCTCTAGCTCTCGTGGTGCGGCTGGTTGCTGCATATTCAAAATCATTACGGTTATTGCAGTTCTTGATGCTAAGCGCTGGATGTTGCATTAATATGATAATCTGATGTGTTTGTCTGTAATATTAAATCGAAATGGAAGTTTGGTTCAATTCGTGTGGATATAGGAATGGAGGGCAGTATGATAATAAACGAAAAACAAATATTTTAAATAGAATCACGTTTTCTAAATACAGCTGTATGTATGGATAATTACAGCTCTCGAG
>NC_051400.1:10153147-10153476 GCF_015228065.2 Penaeus monodon
GCGAAACAACAAAAAACGAGAAAAAAAGAAAACGGAACCTGAGTTTTAGCGGAGACTTTAATAATTTTCCTCCGATTTTCTCGAGCCCACTGAAACCCAGCCAGCGTCCTCAGAGCGCAGTTCCCCGACGCAACACGAATAATTAAACATACATTAAGGCAATATCTTTCCACTCTCGCCATAATGGGCTGGAGGAATTTAATGTTATTTAAGTATATTTCGTGGCGTTTCGAAATGTGATGTGACTCTAGCCCGGGGTATTTGAGTATTTCGCCTTAATTGTCTTATCGTTGGTGAGTGGTGTTACAAAAGGTAAAGGGGAAGTAAAT
>NC_051400.1:10154559-10154836 GCF_015228065.2 Penaeus monodon
CACACACTTTACCCGTACCATAAGATCCTGGAAGACCACGTATGCATTCGTACCTTAGAGAAAATATCATATCTGTTCGTTTATTGGCCTTTCCAGTCCAGGTGTTCTCCAAGACGATAGACTCGGAGGAAACTTTGACCACCCTTAACCCTCCTCCTCCGTCATCCTCGCCGTCTGAAGCAAGAGAAAAGGAAGAGAGTCATCGTTATCGAAGCATGGAAGACAAGTTTTGCAGGAGACGCACATTCTTCTCTCGAGAGGTAAATTTTGGTGAAGA
>NC_051400.1:10154853-10155032 GCF_015228065.2 Penaeus monodon
GCTTGTACTTTCCGTGTGGGGAGAAAGATAGAAATTCTTGGAAGTGTACTTTCTCGTGAAAAAAAGAGGTTGATGTAATTATAACCGTGGAAGTACTTTTTATCCTTTAATGGAAGAAAGAATGAAAGGTCATTAGAGGGTAAATGAAAGGGAAAGAACAGTTCAGCAGTGTAAAGATT
>NC_051400.1:10156574-10156799 GCF_015228065.2 Penaeus monodon
TCCCCTACCCGCCTCCAAAAGCGACCCAGAGAGAGACGCGAGACAACCTGCGGAAGGCGAGGCAGGAAAGGCCTGAAGGAAGGGGGGGCGACGCGTCACTCGATCTCCGCTTATCGCGCGCCAGCAGGGCGGCACGAAGGGTATCAAGGCAGCTCAGACTGAATTTATGCAAATAAAGACACTCTAAAATGGCAGTGCGTTACTTCAGGAAATCTTGATGAATAG
>NC_051400.1:10157919-10158843 GCF_015228065.2 Penaeus monodon
GAAACGCCCTCCTTCTCCCAGCAGAGATGACGGACGCTTGTTAAAGACCGGGGAAAAGTATGATACGAGCCTTACCAAGAGCCATCCTCCTCATAGCGCCGGCAATACCAGTGCTACAGTATTTGCTCCTCTGAATACAAGAGCAAGAACATTCGACGGCGAAGGACGCGGCCCTCATCTGGACAAAGGGAATAAGATGGCGGGATCCTAGCCCTTCATTTCGGGATTTGCATCAAAGCTGCAACAGGGAACCCATCAAGACCAGATTGCATAGGATGGTTGAGCAAATCTCGCCTACCCCTGAACATCCCGAGGGCGTAAACGTGAGGACAATCGCATAGCTGCAGGAAATCACAGCAGACAATACGTAGGGGACCGACAACTATAGGATCTAGTTATACTGTATGCATTTACATTCAAGTAATGAACTAGGGCGAGCGCCTACCGTAGAGTTTCGTACAACATAAAACGAGCGAGAGATATAATGAAATATTGCTATGTGTTCTTGTTATGAATAATCGACTCTCTCTCTTTCTTCCTCTCAGATTTACATGTAATAAGCTGTAAAACACGATTCGACTCGACTTTTCGACTAAAGAAAAGAGTGATATTTGGAAAATGACATTTTCCAACTCCAATTTAGAAAAGGAAAAATTATGAATTGACTACCTAATAACTATTTTTCTGTTTTCAAATGTATTAGAACTTTAGATATGTGGAGTATAGTGTCTATATTATTGAAATACTATTTTACCATAAGCCTGAGTTCTACCCAGAGACTTCAGCTTTCAATATGAGGATGAGGAAAAATAGGTTTTATCATTGACAAATCCATATGAAAGGGAATCTATTCTATTCTTTCTTCACAAGTCTGGTATTAACATTAATCACCTTTATTTTCTCTCTCTCAATCTCTTGTGTGTG
>NC_051400.1:10160404-10160769 GCF_015228065.2 Penaeus monodon
ATGACGAAAAGGCTCTGCAACTAGAGTGTCGTCAGTGAGAACGTTCACACGGAGAGGAGAGAGGAAAACAACGATGGTCAGACTAATCCTGTTAAATTCTGTGAAGAGAGGAAAAGTCTAGGTTTAAGGCAGATTACCGGTTGGGAAGTCTAGGGTTCCAGGAGATAGGATTTACGAGTTACTATATCATTTATAGAGTATTTGTTGTACTTGTTAAATGTTTTTGTTTATTGGGCTTGTTTATTCATTTTTTTACTGTTGGATGCATCGGGGTATAGAGAGTGTGCATTAAGATTATATATCAAACATAGCTTTTCGTATTGAATGAATGATAAACACATTGTTGTATATGATAACGTAGAATG
>NC_051400.1:10160812-10160939 GCF_015228065.2 Penaeus monodon
AAGGGTAAGACCTAATTGATTGTAGTTAAGCGTTCAACAGATAATAAGTGCTTGGTCAATCTTTAACACTTCATAGAGGGGTTTCTAGTTCTACCTAAGGAAATATTTAGTGGTATCAGCATGTTCA
>NC_051400.1:10161099-10161897 GCF_015228065.2 Penaeus monodon
ATAAAAAGTGTCTTTGACACTGAGGGAAGGCCTACTTTATTCAGTACTCAATGTGATCTCATTCATAATTTGCCGCAACAAGAAATTGCATCTAAGCTTTTATTTACTTCTCTTTAAGGTATGCAAGGTGTTAAAGTGGATATTACCACACCTGGTGAACAATGCAGTGAAATAGACCACACTTGTTGTGGTTGTTTCATATATCCCTTTGGTCTATGTAGCTAATATTTTGCATTCAAAATTTTTGGCTATAATTAAGTAAAGTTATACCCCCTCTCACTTCTGTGCATAATAAAAGGTTCCATTCATTGTGAAACTACAAAAATATATCTATGTAGAGTGGGTCATGATTTATATTTTAACCGTTGCCAATGCGAGCAATGCATTTAAATAGAAATATGGGAAAACATGAAATTTTTCATTAAAAACGGTATTATAAGAAAGATATATTATATTTACTGACTGAAACCATGGCAACCGTGCGGATGTCAAACATACAATTCATCGGTTGTTATAGAGTAGCTACTTAATCGAAAATGGAAAATGGTCATACTTTCAGATTTCCAGGATTTCAAAAGCTTGGCGTGAGCAAAAGGAGCTTATATACCCAGTACCGTTCTATGCCAAATGTTTACAAATGCACGTTTTTCACATGATATGAAAATGTTTGTTTTTGACGTGTTATGCATATGCTAATGACGAGTCGAAGCTCATAGTCAAACTACAGAGGATTAATATTTCAAAATTCTACTGTAAACGGTTTATTACTATTTAACTTTTTACTCATCGATAGTCATT
>NC_051400.1:10163481-10163676 GCF_015228065.2 Penaeus monodon
GTTAAAATTCACGTTAAATTTCGGATTAAGTTTACCTCAAGTAGACCTGAGGCATAAGCGACACCCAGAATAAAGTTTGCAGAAGCGACGCCTCGAAGCAGATTGCAGCACGCCCAGGGAATGGAAAGTTCGTGAAGTACATTTGGAAAGTCGGCTTCAGTTGAAATGTTGCATATGTATGTGCATTAAGGTTGG
>NC_051400.1:10163702-10164042 GCF_015228065.2 Penaeus monodon
CGCATACGTAAGCATTTCTTGTTTGTTCATATTCCTAAAATGTTCCTTGATTTAGCTACAGGCTTTCTAGACAATCAGTAAAAAAAAAGATCTATCCAATGTAAGCGAAAGTATATTGACAAACATCAGTAAACGTAGAAACAAAGTGAAGCCATACATTATCTATAAAACTTTGCCCGACTAATGGGTCCCATCCTGGGTAACAGCGCTTCACGAACTGCATTAAAACAAACATCTATTTATTTAACGATTTTGCCTGTGATGTTCCATTATAGAAATCTCTCTGTATATCATTTTAGTACTTAAGGGTAAGATTATGATTAAGAGCAACTGTAGGATA
>NC_051400.1:10164314-10164762 GCF_015228065.2 Penaeus monodon
TCTATAGATAACTGCAAATGATTTCAGGGTATTCATACTGGATAGATGCAGCAAAAGTCAACAGATCACAATTATATTGGAGAATGAAAGTTTATCATACAACAGAAGCAGTCTGCAACATGACTCAAGGCAATTCGAATGCAACGAATACTCATTTACAAATGAATTATGCCCATTTCTTTCCTGGACCTGGCTAACGGAGTCATAACTCTGCGGATAAATGGCGCCATGTTTCACTATCGAAAGGAAGTCAGTATTTGAAAGGTTTACAATCCATCCGTTTAAAACATCCGAATACAGTGGTAGCAGCACATGCCAGTTATAAGAAGGACATAAACGAAATTCTTATAAGAGGAATAGACTAATATCATACGGATTAATATTATTGCACAGACTGTAGATTTGGATATGGTCGAGTAAAGATCTGAATATGATGTATCGTAGTTGT
>NC_051400.1:10165170-10165395 GCF_015228065.2 Penaeus monodon
CTGCATTAGCAAGGCCTAAACCCCGCCTCTTCTCCAGCCTGAAAAATCACATTGAAATGCTTTGAAGACCCTTTGTCGCCACGGATCAGTTGCTCCCTTTATAGCCTCCAGACAGTCTTTGAAGCTAAACAGACGCTCCGTGACTGTGTTACGGGGACAATCCACTCACAGAGGATATGGACGAGAAAGGGTTCATATATCCACTGGCATTTGAGTATCTGATTT
>NC_051400.1:10165564-10165685 GCF_015228065.2 Penaeus monodon
TAAATATTTCCTTAGGTAGAACTAGAAACCCCTATATGAAGTGTTAAAGATTGACCAAGCACTTATTATCTGTTGAACGCTTAACTACAATCAATTAGGTCTTACCCTTTAATATAAACAT
>NC_051400.1:10165718-10166209 GCF_015228065.2 Penaeus monodon
TTCTACGTTATCATATACAACAATGTGTTTATCATTCATTCAATACGAAAAGTATGTTTGATATATAATCTTTAAAGCACACTCTCTATACCCGATGCATCCAACAGTAAAAAAATGAATAAAAAAGCCCAAAAACAAAAACATTTAAAAAAGTAAACAAATACTCTATAAATGATAAGTAACTCGTAAACCCATTCCTGGAACCTGATTCCCAACCGGTATCTGCCCTTTAAAACCCAGATTTTTTCCCCTCTTTACAAATTTAAAGGGTTGTCTGACCATGTTGTTTTCCTCTCTCCTCTCCGTGTGAAAGTTCCACTGAAACCCTCTAGTTGCAGAGCCTTTTCTCACGCATGACAAAAAAACAGATGTACATACATCTGTTGTTTAAAGAGTATTACTTTATACATGTGTATTATTTTTGTATGATGTAAAAAATTATTATTATCTATACTCTTGTGTAATTTTAATGCGGTCTTCTATCTGATTAT
>NC_051400.1:10167643-10168383 GCF_015228065.2 Penaeus monodon
TTAATTTTAATACCAGACTTTTGAAGAAAGAATAGAAAGATTCCCTTTCATATGGTTTGTCAATGATAAAAACCTTTTTTTCCTCTCCTATATGAAAGCTAAAGTTTGGGAAAAAATCGGCTTAGTAAAATAGTTTTCAATAATATAGACACTTTTACCCACATATTAAAGTTCAAAAATTTTTAAAAACAGAAAAATAGTTATTAGTACAATTCATAATTTTTCTTTTTTAAATTGGAGTTTTGGAAAATGTCATTTTTCCCAAAAATCACTCTTTTTTTAGTCGAAAATCGAGCGAATGTGTTTTACAGCTTATTACAGTAAATCGAGAGGGAAAAAGAGAGGGGAGTCGTTATTCATAACAAAACCATAGCAACTTGTGTTTTTGTTTGAAAATGACCTCCTTTTCTTCCCCTTAATTTAATGTAATAACTTAAAAAATTCGCTCACTTTTCGCTGGAAAAGAGGATTTGGGGACTTTAAATCCCCTTTAGAAAAAGGAAAAAAAAAGGCTACCAAAAACTATTTTTTTTTCTGTTTAGCTTTAGAATGGGAAAAAGGTTAATTTTAAAAAACTTTTTCCCAAAACCGGTTTCCCCAAGCTTCCTTTAAAATTAGGGGTGGGGGGAAAAGAGGTTTTTTAAATTTCCTCCTATGAAAAGGGGGAAACTTTTTTTCCCTTTTTAAGCTGGGAAACATATCCCTTTTTTTCCCTCCTCAAACTCTGGGGAAATTTTTTA
>NC_051400.1:10169976-10170536 GCF_015228065.2 Penaeus monodon
CTCTTTAAAAAAACAGATGATTACATTGTGTGTTATCATCGATGACGAAAGGCTTGCAACTAGAGTGTCGTCGTGAAAACTTTTCAAGGGAGAGGAGAGAGGAAAACAACGATGGTCAGATAATCCTTTTAAATTCTTAAAGAGAGGAAAAGCTGGGTTTAAGGGAAATTTCCCGGGGGGAAGTCTAGGGTTCCAGGAGATGGATTTCGAGTTACTATATATTTATAGAGTTTTGTTGTATTGTTAAATGTTTTTTTTTATTGGGCTTGTTTATTCATTTTTTACTTTTGGATGCATGGGGGTATAGAGAGTGTGCATTAAGTTTTATATATCAAACATAGTTTTTCTTTTGAATGAAGATAAAAAAATTGTTGTATATGTAACGAGAATTTATATTTTGTTTCTATTTTATTTTTTTTTGATGTTATTTTAAAAGGGGTAAGCCCCTAATTGTTTTGTTTTTTAAGCGTTCAACAGAAAATAAGTGCTTGGTCAATCTTTAACACTTCATAGGGGGGTTTCTAGTTTACCAAAGGGAAAATTATGGTACAGCATTTTCA
>NC_051400.1:10170581-10170950 GCF_015228065.2 Penaeus monodon
GGGCGGGGGGTAATGCAGTCAAGGGGGGTTTTGGTGGTGTGGGGGTGGATGTGATTTTATGTCTAATGTTCTGTGTGTGTCAGTAATAAGTCGTATAAAATCAGATACTCAAATGCCCCTGGTATATGAACCCTTTCTCGCCCTACCTCTGTGAGTGGATTGTCCCGAACACAGTCAGGAGCGTCGTTTTGCTTCAAAAACGCTGGAGGCTATAAAGGGGGCAACTGATCCGTGGCGACAAAAAGGGGCTTCAAAGCATTTTAATGTGATTTTTCAGGCTGGAGAAGAGGCGGGGTTTAGGCCTTGCTAATGCAGTCTCTGCAGTTTCCCCTTCTACTCTGTCGTCGTTTGTTGTCGGTCTGTATATTG
>NC_051400.1:10171138-10171720 GCF_015228065.2 Penaeus monodon
TTTCCTGAACCTCATGTGTTTCATAACTATTATATTAGATTAGACTTATCATTAATCCATTTGTCTTTTCCAAAAATATCGTCGGCCCTTTCATTTATCCGACTGTATATCTTTCCGTCTGTCTATCACAACTACGATACATCATATTAGTCTTTATCGCCCATATCAAATCTAAGTCTGTGCAAAAATATTATCCGTGATATTATCTTTTCCCTCTTAAAAAATTTCGTTTAGCCTTTCTTATAACTGGCATGTGCTGCCCCCACTGTATTGGATGTTTTAAGGGAGGGATTGAAACCCTTTAAATCTGTTTCCTTTCGATGTGAAACAGGGCGCCATTATCCCAGGTTATGACTCCGAGCCAGTCCCGGAAAGAAAAGGGCATAATTTATTTGTAAATGATATCGTTGCATTCGAATTTCCCTTTAGTCATGTTGCGACTGCTTCTGTTGATGATAAACTTTTATTTTCCCAAAAAATTGTGATCGTTTACTTTTGCTGCATCTACCAGTATGAATCCCCCGAAATCATTTGCAGTTATCTATGAATTTGTATGGGGTTATAAACATCACACACAGCGCA
>NC_051400.1:10171755-10172172 GCF_015228065.2 Penaeus monodon
ATTTATTTTTCTATTATTATTATCTTGTTTTTTATCTATTTGCTACTATCTACTACCTATCTGTTTCTGAGTATTTCTATCTTCTCTGTTATTATCTATTAATTAAATGGTCGCTTTTCTATAGCTATCTATCTATACCAAACTACATATAGAATACCTAATATTATGGTGTTATCCACAGTTGCTCTTAAAATAATTTACCCCTTAAATACTAAATGATATACAAAGATTTCTATAAAGGAACATCCAGGGAAAAAACGTTTAAAAAAATAGATGTTTGTTTTTTAAGCAGTTCGTGAAGCGCGTTACCCAGGTGGGACCCCTTGGGGGGGCAAAGTTTTTTTAGATAATGTATGGCCTTACTTTTTTTCTACTTTACTGAGTTTTTTCAATATATTTTGCTTCATTGGATAGATC
>NC_051400.1:10172211-10172421 GCF_015228065.2 Penaeus monodon
ACTTGTTTGTTTTTTTTTCCCCAAAACCTAAGCCTACTAGAACATTTTTGAAGCCGACTTTCCAAATGTTACCCGAACTTTCCATTCCCCCGGGCGTGCTGCAATTGCTTCGGGCGTCGCTTCTCAAATTTATTCTGGGTGTCGTTTATCCTCAGGTCTATTTGAGTAAACTTAATCCAAAATTTTGGGAAATTTTAAGGGTTTTTTGAT
>NC_051400.1:10174034-10174946 GCF_015228065.2 Penaeus monodon
GGAGTAGAGGGAAATTTAATCACCTAACAATGACTATCGATGAGTAAAAGTTAAATATAATAAACCTTACAGTAGTTTTTAAAATTTTAATCCTCTTTTAGTTTGACTATGAGTTTCGACCGTCATTGCATACTAACCGAAAAAACAAACATTTTCTAATTGAAAAACGTGCTTTTGGTAAACATTTGGCATAGAAGGGTACGGGGTTATAAGCTCCTTTTGTCACGCAAAGCTTTTGAAACCCGGGAAATTAAAAAGTATGACCATTTTCCTTTTCGATTAAGTAGCATCTATAACAACCGTGAATTTTAGTTTGCTCCGCACGGTTTCCCTGGTTTCATCAGTAAATATAATATATCTTTCTTTAATACCTTTTTTTAAAGAAAAATTTTATGTTTTCCAAATTTCTATTTAAATGCATTGTCGCATTGGAACGGGTTTAAAAAAAAAAAAACATGACCCCCCTTTCTAAAATTTTTGTATTTTTACAATGAATGGAACCTTTTATTATGCAAGAAGTGAGAGGGGGGTATAAAATTACTTAAATTTTAAACCAAAAAATTTTTAACAAAATATTAGCTACTAGACCAAAGGGATATTGAAAACAACCAAACAAATGTGGTCTATTTACTGCATTGTTCACCAGGTTGGTAATATCCACTTTAAACCCTTTCCCTACCTTAAAAAAGAAGTAAATAAAAGCTTAGATGCAATTTCTTGTTGCGGCAAATTATGAATGAGATCACATTGAGTACTGAATAAAGTAGGCCTTCCCTCAGTGTCAAAGACACTTTTTATATGAGTTAGAAAAAAACCAAAAAATTTTTAATGCCCGATGTATGGGTTTTATGTAGTGTTTTGTATAGTATTTTGCAAGAACCATTGTTGGCAGACGTGGTTTAAATTTTAAAG
>NC_051400.1:10175005-10175555 GCF_015228065.2 Penaeus monodon
GCCCATTTCTAAGTCTAACCCCTGTTCACCCTAATTTACTTATGATTTATCTTTCCACTCTCGATTCCCTAAGTTCTACAAAAGTGTGAGACAGAGCATGAAATGGGCAATCTACCTTCACAGAACCACTTGTATTAATTGTACTTTTAAACTTTTAAACACACACTTAAGCCACACACATACCTTCTAAATGATGACGGACCCTACAAAGTTCTTAAAGGGCTCAACAGGTACGGACAGAATTTCCCTTTGGGTTTGACGTAGAAAAAAAAAAAAAAGTTTTATAAGTAAAGTTTGTGAACCCCTTTCCCCTTTTGGAATGGAGACACGGGTTTTCAAGCCAAAAAACTTGCGCCGGAGGGAAATTTTTGAGGCTTAATACGATGAAAAAATGGGACCGCGCAAAACAAAGGCTACACGAAAGAGCATAAGGGATTTTTGAAACGATGTCTTTCTTTGAGATTTGTGTCTAAAATGAACATGTGCATACAATTCACACGCACTCAAATACATGTTGTATAAGTGTGTGTTATATAAAATTAAATTTTTA
>NC_051400.1:10175618-10175716 GCF_015228065.2 Penaeus monodon
AAAAATTATATTAATACCATAACAAAATATACATAAATTTTTTATCAAATACTACATATATAAAAATATTTTGAATTATTATTATATATTAAATTAAA
>NC_051400.1:10176056-10176522 GCF_015228065.2 Penaeus monodon
CCTTTTTCTAAGTCTAACCCCTGTTCACCCTAATTTACTTATGATTTATCTTTCCACTCTCGATTCCCTAAGTTCTACAAAAGTGTGAGACAGAGCATGAAATGGGCAATCTACCTTCACAGAACCACTTGTATTAATTGTACTTTTAAACTTTTAAACACACACTTAAGCCACACACATACCTTCTAAATGATGACGGACCCTACAAAGTTCTTAAGGACGTCAACAGGTACGGACAGAATTCCTTGGATTTGACGTAGACAAAAGAAGAAAAAAGTTTGATAAGTAAAGTTTGGTGAACCACTTTCCCGTTATGGAAATGGAGACACGGGTTGCGAAGCCAAATTCTCTGCGCCGGAGGAAGTTTCGAGTGCATTAGCATACGTATGAAACATGGGGCCGCGCAAAACACAAGGCTACTACGAAGAGCATAAGGTATTCTTGAACCCAGTTTTCTTAGAATTTG
>NC_051400.1:10176795-10176896 GCF_015228065.2 Penaeus monodon
ATAAAAAATATTATATAATATATATCAAAATTTTAAAATTTTATGAAAAAAGGGGAGAGAGACGGACATCAACATAAACAGACACACTCATATTTTATATA
>NC_051400.1:10183383-10183609 GCF_015228065.2 Penaeus monodon
CCACAGCATCTCTTGCACCTTTCCTCCAGCGCAGGTAAGTTTTTCCTGCAAGATTCGTTACTTTTTCCTGCCCGCAAGGTTGCAACCGCCTATGATGGATGACCGGAGGAATTTTGTGTTGCATGCAAGATTGCGTCGGTTATTTTCGCATGATTGGATTGTTGTTCAACAGATTTTCGTCCCAAGTTGAATGTGATACCTTTTTTTTTTACTCTCTTTGTTTGAT
>NC_051400.1:10187471-10187964 GCF_015228065.2 Penaeus monodon
CTGCGCCTTTTTTGTTCACCCCTCAGGGTTTAGCCTCCCTTTAAAAAAAACATTTTTGGTATAAATGTGCAATTTTCCCCTTTTGTGTGTTGAGGGTTCAGAATATTTAAGTGGCAACATAGCGCATGCTTGCTTATTTGTTCTATTGCTCCCAAAAAAGCTTTCATGCAGGATTTGATTTTAAACCCTGTCCCCGACATGGGTAACCCCCTTGAAATTTTAAAATCATTTTTAGGGGGAAAATGAACCAATTATATCCCCCTAAAAATAGATGCCTTGCAGTTTTTTGAATAGAGATCTCAAAAAAATTTTTATTGGGTAAACCCCTGGAGTGATCAGCGTTTCCATCAAAATTTTATTGGCTACAAAGGTGATTATTATACATTCTGGTGTACCATAAATAGGTTTGTGACATTACTTTTCTAAAGCTTATTTGTTTTCTGTTTTGAATATCATAGTGCTGCCATTGAAGTCTGACAGGGCATTTTTCAGC
>NC_051400.1:10187993-10188274 GCF_015228065.2 Penaeus monodon
CCACCTTTTAAATTGCTCTTCTCGATTCTGTTAAGATAGAAAAAGCAAAAATCCCTTTTTGAAAAACTTTCAAGGCGATCAACACCGTAAAATTTGTACCGGATTTTCTAGATGCTTTATTACATTTTTTATTATTCATTAGAAAAAAGCCCCTTAAAATGACCAAACGACAATATTAACAAAATAAAGTCAAGGGCAAAATTTTTGACTTAATCTGAGTTTTCAGGGGTGATATGTGACTCTTTTAATCCAAAAATTTTTTTCCAAAATTTTTTTTTAAC
>NC_051400.1:10188909-10189308 GCF_015228065.2 Penaeus monodon
CCCTTCTTAATCAGACAACCATGTAAGTGTAGTTTTTATCCCGTAGGAGTGGAGGGCCAGTGCACCCAAATTCCCCTAAGTGGAGGCAAACCAAAGGGGCCTAGTGTACCGAATTCCCGTAAATGAGGGCAACCACCAAGGGTCCCAGTTCCCCAATTCCCGTAGGAGTGAGAGGGAACCACCACGGGGCCCATGTACCGAATTTGACCCTAAAGCAACAGAACTTTTCTTTAAAAATCTTGCTGTTTTTGCGACCCAAAAATCTTTTTATTCTATTTTATTTTTATTTTTACATTATTATTTTTATTATTATTATTTTTATTTTTATTATTATTTTTATTATTTTTATTATTTTATTTATATTATTTAAATTTTATTATTATTATTTTTTATTGTTTT
>NC_051400.1:10189350-10189539 GCF_015228065.2 Penaeus monodon
TTTTTATTATTTATTATTAAAACATTTTTATAAAAAGTTTTTATTTTATTATTATTTTTATTTTTTTTATTTTTATATTTTTTTTAAATTTTTATTATCATCATTTATCATTTTCATTATAATTAAATTTTTATTTATTTTAAACATTAATATTATTAATGTTATCATTTTTTTTTTTGATGTTATCAA
>NC_051400.1:10189608-10190568 GCF_015228065.2 Penaeus monodon
TATGATAATAATTTTCATCATCATTGTTATTGCCCTTTCTATTATTTTCAAATATCATTATTTTTTTTTGGTAGTAAAAAACGACAGTAGTAAAAAGTATTTCTTTTTTATCATTAATACTATCATCATTTCCCATCATTTTTAACATTATTTTAATCTCATCGTCATTATTTTTATCCACTATTTTTAATTTTTATAGAATTTTTTATATCATCATTATTTTTATTATTATTGCTATTTTCATTTTTAATCATTACATTTTTTCTTTATTTAAAATTTTTATTATAGGCATAACAGTATTATAATTTAATCATTATCATTTTATCATTTTATTATTTTATCTTGTCGTTTGTTATAATCATATAATCCCATTACTGTAAGAGTATTCGTTTGTGTTATCTTTTTTGCTAATTGATTCCTGTTTACATTAATTAATAAAATTGATTTATCACAATCATCATCGAAAATTTTCCTTTTCTTCATATCATCAAAAATTTATCCGAAAATACTTTTTTTCGTAAACTATTATCATCGTATATTTACATCCACCTCCAGCCGAGCCCCGGGACCCGCGCGAACGGTCGAGGGAAGAAGCGGGGGTTTTGGAGGAGATTTCATGCCACGTGTCGCGGCTTTTTCTTCGAGAGAAAAATTCCGGGAAACTTCAACTGAAATTAGAGGGCATATTGCTGCGCATCGACTCGAGGAAACGGACATTTTATTGAGTAAATAAATTCCTGGGGTTAATCCCACTCAGGGAAGAGTCTAGGAACAAAATTAGCATGGAGTAGAAACATTAGAAAAAACCAAGGGGTCTTTTATGAAAATTTTACGCGGTTGTTGTTTTTTTCACTTTCCTACTGCCCTAAAAATTATTTCGAATTTTTTTACAGTACACGGGCACGTATCTTATGTGTGTATAGTTTTATCATCCCTATATATATTGGCCATACCCCCCCA
>NC_051400.1:10192466-10192940 GCF_015228065.2 Penaeus monodon
TGCGGTTTCGGAACTCAGGGCCGTTTTTCCAGGGAATTTTTCCCCTTTTTCTAAAAAAATGGGCCCCGGGGGGGCGGGGGTTTTAAGGGGGGAGGGACCCAAGAGCAAGGTCGGGGCAAGTTGGCCCCGGTTCTTCTGGAATCCCAGCGGCTGCGTTGGGCGTCCCCTTGGCCCCATTTACCTATCCTACCAAGGCACTGGGGGTTTACTGGAAAAGGGAGGTATTTTTGGGCCGCAAAGCCAAAGAGGGGCCCGGTGGTCGTCCCGCCCGACCGGCATTTCCGTAACTTCAAACCGGATCCCAAATCGCCCGAAAAAGGGAAAGTTGGGGGTCATCTCCGGCATTTTAAAAAAACGCCCCTTTTTTCCAATCAATTTTTTCGGGGGGAGCGGGTGGACAAAAAGCCAAAAAATCCTTTATTTTCCCCGATAGCCCCAAAGGGGCCCCAAAGGGGGTAAGCGTGGGATCATCCA
>NC_051400.1:10194182-10194258 GCF_015228065.2 Penaeus monodon
ATTGGAAACAAAGTTTGGTTTAAAAAAAAGTCCCCTATGATCCTATCTATTTTATTTCCCCTGTAGAAAGAGGTAT
>NC_051400.1:10197731-10197881 GCF_015228065.2 Penaeus monodon
TTCCCCTTTTATTTACCCCAAGCTTTCATTTTTCTTCCCTTAAAGGATAAAAAGTACTTCCACGGTTATAATACATCAACCTCTTTTTTTTCACGAGAAAGTACACTTCCAAGAATTTCTATCTTTCTCCCCACACGGAAAGTTTCAAGC
>NC_051400.1:10197898-10198167 GCF_015228065.2 Penaeus monodon
TCTTCACCAAAATTTACCTCTCGAGAGAAGAATGTGCGTCTCCTGCAAAACTTGTCTTCCATGCTTCGATAACGATGACTCTCTTCCTTTTTTCTTGCTTCAGACGGCGAGGAGACGGAGGAGGGGTTTAAGGGTGGTCAAAGTTTCCTCCGAGTCTATCGTCTTGGAGAACACCTGGACTGGAAAGGCCAATAAACGAACAGATATGATATTTTCTCTAAGGTACGAATGCATACGTGGTCTTCCAGGATCTTATGGTACGGGTAAAG
>NC_051400.1:10199250-10199553 GCF_015228065.2 Penaeus monodon
ATTTTACTTCCCCTTTTACCTTTTGTAACACCACTCACCAACGATAAGACAATTAAGCGAAATACTCAAATACCCCGGGCATAGAGTCACATCACATTTCGAAACGCCACGAGAAATAATACTTAAATAACATTAAAATTCCTACCAGCCCATTATGGCGAGAGTGGAAAGATATTGCCTTAATGTATGTTTAATTATTCGTGTTGCGTCGGGGAACTGCGCTCTGAGGACGCTGGCTGGGTTTCAGTGGGCTCGAGAAAATCGGAGGAAAATATTAAAGTCTCCGCTAAAACTCAGGTTCCG
>NC_051400.1:10199643-10200791 GCF_015228065.2 Penaeus monodon
CGCTCATTTATCGGTTTCACTCATCCATGCTTATTTATTCCTTCAGTCATTTATTTCTCGAGAGCTGTAATTATCCATACATACAGCTGTATTTAGAAAACGTGATTCTATTTAAAATATTTGTTTTTCGTTTATTATCATACTGCCCTCCATTCCTATATCCACACGAATTGAACCAAACTTCCATTTCGATTTAATATTACAGACAAACACATCAGATTATCATATTAATGCAACATCCAGCGCTTAGCACAAGAACTGCAATAACCGTTTAATGATTTTGAATATGCAGCAACCAGCCGCACCACGAGAGCTAGAGCACAAGAGACCATTATTTTAACCCCACCAGCCGGGATTTCGAAGCGGCGTTCGAAACAAAGAGACTGAATGGAAAGGAGGATTCGTTCTGATTTTCTTTCGTTGTCTTTCTTACGTTTTCATGTCTGTTTAACTTTACATCATTACGGCATTAGTCTCGGTGATTTAAGTATGGTTTCGAAGTAGCGTTCGAAGCATATGAGACTGACCCGAAAGAATAATTGGTTTTACATTATTTCCTTGTCACATTCTCTTTCTCAAGTTCTCATTAATTTTCTCTGAGCTGAAGGCTACATGTTTATTTAACTCTACATTATAGTGGCAATTAGTTCCGGTAATTAGCCATTAATTGAAACCAAGGACCGGGATTTCGAAAGAGCATTCGAACCAAATGAGACGACAGTATTTAAAGAATAATTCATATATACTATTTTCTCCTTTCAACCTCCTTTCTTTTTTCTTGCGATCCAGTTTGCTTCAAAGTAGCAGCTGATTGCATGTCTATCTAAATTTACCGTAGACTGGCACCCGTTTTAACAACTGAATAATTCGTAAGAAGCGCTAGATAAAATCTTTTCTCAGGGATATAAATACACCTTGTGCTGATTCCTTTAATTAAAGAGCCTATCCTTGATTGTGGTTTATTGATTCTGAACTTTCCTTTCATAACCGTCTACTAAAAACTTAATCGCAAATCTTCCAAGGACAGATAGCTGAACAATACGTTTAATGTTCACTCTGTCAACACATCTACCAGTGAACTCAGAAACATAACACTTAAACATTTACGTTTCTATTGCAGTTTGGTGTTATTAAAAAAAATATATATG
>NC_051400.1:10201005-10201585 GCF_015228065.2 Penaeus monodon
TATATGTGTTTGCATGTGTGTGAACATGAATGTACTATATTTATAGTTTTCCATTTATTCATTGGCTTGCTTTAGTTTTTCCCCGTTTTTTTTCCAGTGAATACACCCTACCGACACGAAGCCATGATCCGACGCGAAAAACAGCGCATGCAAACGTTAGGGAATATAACATGCAACAGTTTCAGACCAATTTAACCCTCGAAATTGAAACTTGGCTGACAGTTATGTACTGCCCCGATGCTCCTGATAGACTGTTGTCTCTCCGGCTGACTAATGACACCATGGGAATAAACAATATTGATTTTCCTCTCCGTGCTATACTCTAGGCATGCGTTTCATGTGTTTATCGATTTTTTTTTCTTTTAAGTACGTGGCCACCTGAAAAATTCTGTTCGTGTTTGTTAACCTTTCATTATGGCTGGTATTTCCTGCCGATTATTTACATTCCTGTTTGCTTTTATTTATTGTTTTCCAGATAACAATAACCTCTCAGGAACTCCCGTTATTCCAGGGACCAGATATAACCCCTCAGGAAATTCCTTCACTCCATCTACCGGCTATAATAATGCCCCAGTATGAA
>NC_051400.1:10202432-10203056 GCF_015228065.2 Penaeus monodon
AATGAAGATTCCACTTTAAGAAGCGACACCAACAGCTGTCTCTTCTTTTCAAGTTTTCCCCGTCGTTGTTTACCCACAATTAGTAAGGCAAGCGTAGTGTAGTGGCGACACTTGGATGCTGTTTGCCCGAAATGTTGACCAAGGTGAGGCCAGGTTTTCTCTCCAGCCTGCGAGTGTTTGAGTCCTGCGCAGCGACTCAAAAGAAGTGAGAGTCGCGAGGGGGGAGGGAAATGAAGGAAAATAAGAAAGAACAAAAAAGGGAGTTAGATATGTATATATACATGAGGGGGGGGGGCAGGGGAAATGAAGGAAAATGAGAAAGAAAAAAAAGGGAGTTATATATGTATGATATTTGTAGAGATGAAGTGAGTGAAGGGGTCGTGATAAATAAAGAAATTGAGAAAAAGAAAATGAAAAGTTAAACATGAATGATGTTTGTAGAAATGAGGTGAGTGAGAGAGTCGTGAAAAAGGAAAAATCTGAAAATAAGAAAATTAGACATGAGGGGGAATGAGAGAGAAGTGATAAATAAAGAAATTGAAAAAAAAGAAAAAGAAAAAGTTAAACACATATGATCTTTCTAGAAATGAGGTGACTGAGAGAGTCGTTGAATAATGAAAATCT
>NC_051400.1:10203091-10203284 GCF_015228065.2 Penaeus monodon
TTTGGAGAAATGAGGTGAGTGAGACTCGTAAACCAAAATGTGAAAAAAAGTAGGAAGGATAAATTAAATATATATAGTATTTGAAGAAATGAGCCTAGTGTGAATCGTGAAAAAATATTTAAGAAAACGAAAATGAAAAATTGGTTTATGAGGCTGATATCTGCTGAAATTATTTACTTACAGACGTTACTAT
>NC_051400.1:10203370-10203740 GCF_015228065.2 Penaeus monodon
AGTTAAAAGGGAAAAGGTAATATATCTTATGTTTGGATGTTACATATGAAAGGGTTTAGTGCTATATTTTTATATGATATATGAGTATAACTGATATCTACTTTTATCCTATGATGGCGGATGTTTAGCTAAACATTTTTTCATTTCATTCGTATGCATTCCAGAACAATGTGTTGTTGCCGGAATGGTATAGATGCAACGGTTATTGTCCATTCTTCTTTGACATTTTATTATATAGATATCATTGGATGTGGAAATTGGATAAAAACATGAAAGCTGTCCAGTGTATGTCAATATGTTCAAGAGCGAGAGCAGAATACTAAGCAAGGGAATGCAATATGCATTCAAAAGAGATCCTTTTACTTTCTCA
>NC_051400.1:10212346-10212708 GCF_015228065.2 Penaeus monodon
CAGAAGAAAGAAAATCACATCAGATCTTGAGCTGAAACGTTTACTGTTCACGAGCTATCCACACATCGTATAACACGGTGTTGCCCCTAAAGTTTATATTTGCTTCCGCCGAAAGGGTTTATGTCACACCTCCGCCCACTTAGCCACGCCCACAGGGGTTTACGACGTTAAGGGGGCTTTTGGAGAAAAAAACAAGTTTTCTTTCGGCTGATGAAATGACTGGTGGGGGAGGGAGGGGGGAGTAGGCCTCTGACGTCATCCGTTATATGTTGAGCTTAGATTTGAGGGAAATGGAAACGGCTGGCTGGTACAGATATGTCGGTGTTTTATGTGTTTGCGTTGGGGGGAGAGGGGGTGTGGAG
>NC_051400.1:10213067-10213302 GCF_015228065.2 Penaeus monodon
TAAACACACACGGATGGACCATTAAACTCTTTTCCTTCCCTTTTATCTTCTCTTTTTTCACGGAAAGCGAAAGAGAAAAACAGGGAAGACCTAAAGGGAGGAGGAGGGGAACCGAGACTGAGGAATTTTGTAAAACGTTTGCAATTCAACGTTTGTCAAAGGAAAAGTGACAGTGGATTCGGTTGAAAGAGTACTAGGTTGGAGTGGTTTGCAACAGACGTTAGGAAACTGATGC
>NC_051400.1:10213341-10213475 GCF_015228065.2 Penaeus monodon
AAAAAAAGTATGTATGTAGGGAGATTGATAGATATATACCTATATTGTTCGAAAGGGAAGGAGAGAGGGTAAGATAAAAGGAAGTGCGGTAGGGAGGGAAGGAGGGTGAGAGATAGATAGATAGATAGATAGAT
>NC_051400.1:10213572-10213828 GCF_015228065.2 Penaeus monodon
AAATGAGAGCAGAGGGCGAGAGAGAAAGCGAAGAGAGCGAAAGGAAGAGAGGGCGCGTCTCCGCGCGTCCGTGTGGGTCCGTGATACCAATCTCTCATTTTCCTTCAAGGCTTAAGGTCTAAACGGTCGCTCATCCCGAGGGCCTGATGCTGCACTCCGCGCCTCCCCTGCCTCATTCAATTATCCTTCTGTGTCCGTTTGCCGTCCTAAGGAAGCGGGTCACACGCAGGGAGAGACTGGGAGCGAGGGACGCGCA
>NC_051400.1:10215924-10216118 GCF_015228065.2 Penaeus monodon
CAACTGCGTAGCAACTGTTGTATACCCCCCTATCCTTCAACCCCCCCTCCAGCCTCTCTGTCGATCCCTCACTATAAAATATTAAAACAAAGACTCATCAAGATTTTTTATCTGCAACCCATAGCAAGCTTGAAATCAACCCTCAAAGACGTTTTTAAGCCTGTCACGACCCAACCCTGGCTAATAGCGACCAG
>NC_051400.1:10216415-10216903 GCF_015228065.2 Penaeus monodon
ATGTATACTGTAAAAAATAAATTGTGAATTTTGCATAAAATATACAATGGAAACCATTTAATCCGTAAAAAAATATTTTTTTTCTGTAAAGATTTTTGTAGTGTTTATCTGTAAATATACATTTTCTGTGTTTTTAATATGTTTTTCCTTCAACGAATTACCTGTAAAATCATAATTTCTTTTTTCCCTGGATTTGTCGTAGAACATCTACCCTGTATTTCCTCCACATTTTAACCATCTATAACTCGTATCCATTAGAACTTATTCTGTAAGAAATTCAAGTAAAATATTATATAAAAATATTTGATTAAATGCATATGAATCCCTATAGAATCCTGTTCTAGAAAATAACAATAAAAAGCAGTTGTTCCTTACCATGTTTATATTTTCCGGTACAAATGTCATTTGACTGAAGCAATTCTTATAACATACGTTACTGAATAGCACTTACTGTGGCTCTTGAGTGTCATATGGCACCCTACTGTGGC
>NC_051400.1:10216932-10217130 GCF_015228065.2 Penaeus monodon
TGTCAACTGTTTCATTTAGAAGTTGCTTAAAATATAGGAAAATTAAGTAAAGTCCCACTCAGAATAATAAATTCATCCCATACTTTCATTACGTCTGTCACAGCTATCGTGCAGGGGCTCCGAACCCTTAATTGATCTGGACGAATGTCATTTGTTCATTTGTTGTTATTGACCAGAATAAAGCTTTCTTAAGAATGT
>NC_051400.1:10217176-10217241 GCF_015228065.2 Penaeus monodon
CAGAGTAAATATTTCAGGTTTGAGTCTATTTTGTTGGCCTGTAGAACACATTGCACAAGGAATAT
>NC_051400.1:10217379-10217907 GCF_015228065.2 Penaeus monodon
GATAACTTATACCCCGGATGTAAAACAAACTAGCCTAAAATAAATATACTCTGGGCGGAGGTATAGTCTGGGCTGTTACCCCTGGATTGCCACAGAACTGGGTTCGAACCTAGCTCGAAGCACAATTCGAAAGAACTAACTAATCAATAATACTTTTTTAAAATGAACACAAACTCCTGTTGCCTTTACAGTCACCTTTTATGTTTTGGTTATATTCCACAATCTATTATTTCTACCAATTTGCTGTAGATACAACAACCTTCAAATCTAACTCATTGTGCTTATGCCAGGGAGGAATTCAAGTCATTGCTACAATATATCTAAGTAAGTAAGTACCTGACTGGAAAACTAACATCCCCACTTACAAGTACATACAGATCGTTAAAGGAGAAAGGTTGCTGGTGTGTATGGTCCAGGGAAGGCGGCAGGCAACGGGGTAGCAGTCTCACACGTAATAGTTCCGCCGCTCAGACCCAAACAAACAACTGACAAGCGTGATGCGCACTACTCTATAACTTTTCGTCTTCA
>NC_051400.1:10217978-10218088 GCF_015228065.2 Penaeus monodon
CCATGCTTCCTTAAAACTACACTTTCTTTAAATATTACTTTAGAGCAAGGAAGAATTGTTACATACAATACATTCCGATCACTGATATCAAAATAAAAACTGGGTCGAAC
>NC_051400.1:10218432-10218753 GCF_015228065.2 Penaeus monodon
AGCATCTACCGTTTGCAAATTGAAGCCAGCACGAAATTGAGGCCGCTAGGACAGTGTGACCCAAAATCAAGTGACAACACTGACCTACGTGTGGTGGCCTCGGTGGAAATTTGATAAGAAAACCATTTCGATAGGATGCTTATGCGGAAGTAGGTAGTGTTTTCAGTAAAGGATAGACAGATGCAGGCATTCTGAAGCAGTATTCAGTGGCTGCCGGCAAATGACAGAAAATAAGGGAATTGGGTATCACAATGCAATAATGCATTGGAAGCAAAGTCAGTCATTACCTAAAGGATTTGTTTAGCTCCACAAACAGCCCGC
>NC_051400.1:10218798-10218998 GCF_015228065.2 Penaeus monodon
ATTCCGATGTCTTCCCTTGCACTATATCATGCTGATGATGTTGATGGTTGTTCTATTCTCACGATCTCTTCTCTGCATCATGCCTAATGAAATCAAATTACATTTGCGCAAAATATCCATTTCACCTTTATTAGTTTTCATCGTATTACGTTTCGATGAAAGTTATATAAACCGCACGTGACACTAAATAAAACCAGTAC
>NC_051400.1:10219626-10220121 GCF_015228065.2 Penaeus monodon
ATATATTTTTGCTGGAATATCTCGAAAGAAAGATAGTGCTCCTGCGTCTGTGTGCTTTTGCAAGAATGTGCATATATGTCTCAGTATGAGTAAGCATTTGTATAAGGTTATGCTTACGTGTCTCTACTCTCCACGCATGTGTGCCGGCGCATGTGATCAGGCAAAACAAACATCCAGCCGCTTTTACACATGTGTTATGACGATCCCGGAATTTTTCATGGCGTCTCCGGAATATAAAGAGCGGTTATGGTCTCCGGGACAGTTTTGTTGCTGGATAACCTTTCTGGCTTGAGGTCGTAAGCTGCGTAGTGGGGCCTAACTTATGCATAACATGGACAAGGTGCTGCTACAGAGACAGCCTTCGGTTTATGAGAGGCGTGTGGCACAGGTGTACGTGTGTGCGAGTGTTGGTTTGGTACATAGGGTCTGAGGATGAATATATTTTCCTAATGTATAGACTGAAATGGAATTTATTTTGAGTGTCTGTGCGTGACC
>NC_051400.1:10220408-10220777 GCF_015228065.2 Penaeus monodon
TATTCATGAATCAGTTATTCGTCAAGGATTAATTCGAGTTCGATCCGAATGTACGCAAGAAACTCGAAAAGCAAATCTGTATATTTTCACGCGCTTCGTGATTGCTCATTTGTATCTTTTTGCATCATTTCAGCGTTTGATTAATTAGGAATAGATAAATAGATAATGAATTAGTGATGGGATTAGATTTTTTTCTCTAGTGACACGAAATAAAAATGATTTATATTTTTTTTCTTAATAATTTCTTTGTTCTTTAGCACTCGAACCTAAAAAGAGTATTTACATTTTTCCTTAATCTTTCTTATCATTTTCTATTACAGTCTCCCCCAAAACATGAGATAATCAAGGAAAAAGACAGTGTGATAAATG
>NC_051400.1:10220843-10221009 GCF_015228065.2 Penaeus monodon
CCCCCTTTTTAATTTCTTTTCCCCCTTTTTACTTGTTATGGATTGTCTTGTAGTGAGGATTCGGCAGCGGACCAATTTACATAGAGACTTAAATGGCGGTTTTTGGCCAACTTTTCCTCTCGTTTCCTTTTTCCTTTTTTCTTCTCTCAATCCCTCTTTCTGTGTT
>NC_051400.1:10221466-10221991 GCF_015228065.2 Penaeus monodon
TGTGCTTGAAATATGTGTAAGTATTTACATCAAATACCACCACATCATCCTACTCTATCAAATTCCCTACATATTAACTAACTCCCACAAAGAATGTTTGGTGAAAGGGATTACATGGTTACCGGCACCACGATTCTAGGAATTTGAACGTGGTAAGTAGCGAAATAATAAAACCTACATCAAACCACTATTTTCCCGGAAAATGTTGCTCCTCAAATCGCTTAACAACACCATCTTTATCACGAGACAAAGAAAGAGAGACAAAGAAATAACACGAACGAATATAAATGGCATAGAAGAGAATAAAAGTGAACAAGAAATTAAAATAGGAAAAAACAGTAAAAGGAGAAAAGGGAATTTAAATAAAATTTACATAACCATATTCCTCTTATGTAAATACAAAGACAAATAAATGATCTAGTATGTGATCTGGAAAATCTATAAGAACATAAAAGTATATAAAAGTCATCAAGAAAATATAACTGAGAGAATAAAAAAACAGTTTGGAAAATAACTACACGAAAC
>NC_051400.1:10222070-10222205 GCF_015228065.2 Penaeus monodon
GGGCAAGAGAGGAGAAAGGTGGAAAAATAAAATAAAGCGGTCTAGCCAGGATGGTGTTTCTTTGTTCTGTTTAAAGGTGCATGGAAACAAGGGTAAGATAATATGCAGAGGAGTATTTTGCATTTCAGGAACGTG
>NC_051400.1:10222576-10222805 GCF_015228065.2 Penaeus monodon
CATTTCCTATTTCAACCTTACATTTGTTAACTTATTCATAACTCTTTAACGCAAAAGAGAAAAAGAAAGCATAAAGAAATGAAGAAACTCATCAATAAAAACAGTTTGGTGATTTGTGGAGCAGAAAAAAATATGTAGGAGTTGTGTTATCAGGTATATTGAACGTAACACTTGTCTCTCCTCTGCTCTCTAATGTAATTATTGGATTTCGGTATCTGTTCATGTTAGT
>NC_051400.1:10223612-10223953 GCF_015228065.2 Penaeus monodon
CGCATTCCAATCTCTTTCCAATGCTTCACTTCCCCCCCCCCCCCCCTCCAACTCCATCCCTCACAATCCCCCTCCCCCCTCACCCCACCCTTACCCCTCCAACTATCACCCTCACCCCTCCCCTCCCCTTCCCCCTACTACCCTCATCCTACCTCCCCCTTCCCCCAACTCTCGCCGATTTTCCAGCCACACTCATCTTTCCTCCCTCTCCCCCCCCGTCCCCCCCACGGTCACCCTCACCCTCCCCTAACCACCTCCTCCTCCCCAACCCTCGCCGACTTTCCAGCCACACTCCCCCTTCCTCCCTCTCACCCTACCACCCTCACCCCCCTCCCCCCTCC
>NC_051400.1:10224469-10225579 GCF_015228065.2 Penaeus monodon
GGGGGGGGAAAAAAAAATCAAAATTTTGTCATTTGACTTTGAGAAATGATAGATGACAGACTATAGAACAAGTGCAGATCTAAAAACAATAAAAGTTTTTAAATATGGTTTTTTTTCTACTTTTTAAAACCTCTGCCTTTCCTAAAATTAATTCACAGCCCAATCTTTGAAATAATCCCTTGAATTAACCCAAATTTTTTTTCAAAAAATTACGATGCAAGGAGTTCCATTTCCCTTCCCTGCATTGCAAAAGTTACACATTATACACCCAAAAACCCCCTTTTAAATGAATCGTATCTTTTTAAACCTTCACCTTTTCCGCCAGCGATTTGACGGAGAAACTCAGGGATAAAAAATCTCATTACAAGTTTGATTTTTTTCACGGCTGTTGATTTTCCCCGTGCTGAAACCCAAGAGTTTCAGTCCATTTATTCTTATTTATTTTTCGATACAAATGCTTTGAGTTTAAGGTATTCATAGGCATTATTGTATTGAAAGCTTTATTCCCCTATTTTGGGAAATTCTATTTTTTTTCGCCGAAGTGAAAACCTTTTTTGCAGTAAATTATAATTGTAGAAAAAAGTGGTTTTGTAATTTTATGGAAAATTTTCAAGAATATAAATCCGTTAATAATAATTACAAATCAATAAGGGGAAGAAATGAATCACAAATTTTTTTACCAAATTTTACATATACTGGCTGATTAATTTTTGGGTTGACATTTTTCCTTTGCACATATATTACATTTTTCACTTATTTTAAATTTCCGCAGCATCCCTTTCGTCAAATAACTAAAAAAAAAGTCAAAAGCACACCTATTCGTTTATTTCAATTCTTTTATTTCCCTTTTCCTTTATTCATTTATATTTCTTCTTCTTTTGATATTTCGCATTTCATACATGCCCCTTTCACTTTGATTTCACCCCGTTTCGTAATCTGATCTAAATTGTATACCAATCTTGTCGAACAGAACACAAAACGTATATAAAAAAAATAATACCAATTCAGGACTTTGAAAAACTAGAAATGACCTGATTTTGACCAAAGCCCTAACCACTGTTTCCATTGTCTCAACCGGGTCTCCTTATACATTTGAGCAATTCGTGGGGG
>NC_051400.1:10225877-10226212 GCF_015228065.2 Penaeus monodon
CGCCAAACAATCCGGCATATGTTAAAGAGTCATTTTTTACGTATGTTAATTTTCCTTTTTTTAAAAAGCTCTTTCAACAGCTGACTTTTTTCAGTTCATTATTTTTTTTGGGACACGAGGTCTGTCCAGAATATGGTCACAATTGTTTTTTTTCCATTGTTTTTATTCTTTTTTTTGGTTTGTACGTATTATGTAAGGTTTTTTTTTCTTACTTTCTTGTGTTTTTATATATTATTAGATCATGGGGTTTGGAAAAAAAAAAAACTACACACATAACTTTGATTTGTGGGAACAAAATTTATTTATTCAAAAAACTATGTTACAATATACGTATG
>NC_051400.1:10226301-10226588 GCF_015228065.2 Penaeus monodon
GGGGGGGGGATAAAGATGATAGAAAGTAAAAAGACACAGCCCTACCTCTCTGTTTCCCCGATTTCAGAAACTTTCAACCGAGCTAAACGTGTTCGCCGACCTAAATTTAACAGCCCACTTTTCCTTATCAGATCCTTCCCCCAGATATCACTGCAACCCCCCCGCGGTCTGCAACAGAGGCGGGATCTGCGACTCGGGTTTTTGTGCAAGGTCCTGTCTTTAAATCCGGGCCAAGGGGCGAGGGGGCGCAGTCGGGCCGGGTTTTTTCCTGTTTTATGTTTTTTTTT
>NC_051400.1:10226746-10227187 GCF_015228065.2 Penaeus monodon
TTGTTTTTTGTTGTCTATTTTTTAAGAATGTGTTTATTTTATTCTTTTTGGTCTTTTATTTTTTTTGGTTTTGGTCTGTTTTTTTTTTTTTTTTTCTGTCCCGAGGAGAAGTTGGGGGGATAAAGGTCTTTGAAATTTCGTTTTTTTTTATTTTTAAAAAATTTAAAACATCTAGTTTTTTAAAATTTTTTCAAAAATCTAGACTATGGGAAAAAAGTAAACAGGGGTATAAATAAGAAAAAAAAAAGCAGATTGTAAGAAATCTAAAATAATAAAAATAATCAAAATCAAAAAAAAAAACAATGAATCATGAAAAAATGTCTTCCAATTTTTTTTTTTTTAAATAATAGAGATTATTGTCAGATAAAATCTTTCCCATTAAAATTTTCGTTTTCATGTTGTTGCGATAATGAATACAGCAATTTTTTTAAATGTACGGAC
>NC_051400.1:10227754-10228089 GCF_015228065.2 Penaeus monodon
GCTGTTTTCGAAGGGCCAAAAAATGATTTTAAAAATGCGTGGATGGTTTTTCTGTTTTTATGTAACCAATAAGAAGAGAAATTGCTTGATAAGTTTGGGGGGAATGTACATAGCATCATAAATACCCCTAACGCAGTCTGAGAGCAAACTAAACCAGAATTTTTTATTTTTGTGCTCTGCCGCCCGGTCTAAACCCTCTCTTTTATTCCAGATGAATAATGGGGTGATTAGGCCCAGATGAGGTAAGTGTAATATATGATTAGGGCAAGAAAAACCGCCCCGGGGCAAACCATGACAAAATGGTCGGGGTTTATCATTGCCTTATTTTTTCCTTT
>NC_051400.1:10229559-10229675 GCF_015228065.2 Penaeus monodon
AAGAAGTTTCCAGGCCCCTCCAGCATGCTCACCGCAGATTGCCCTTTGTGGGCCTCCCGGCTGGGGGACACCTCGCACAACCAGGGAAACCCCCAAGGAGGAAAGTCGGGGGGGGG
>NC_051400.1:10229832-10229900 GCF_015228065.2 Penaeus monodon
TTTACTTTTTGGGATGTTTTTTACGGAGCGGGTTACCAGCCCGATCCAACTCCTACGGGGAAACTTCC
>NC_051400.1:10232898-10232976 GCF_015228065.2 Penaeus monodon
GACAGCTTCCCGTCAGGAGTTGGGATCGGGCTGGTAACCCAGCTCCGTAAAAAAACTATACCAACAAGTAAACCCATG
>NC_051400.1:10234825-10235168 GCF_015228065.2 Penaeus monodon
AGGCAGATGATAAACGCCGCCCATTCTGCTCATGGTTTGACCCGGCGGTTTTCTTGCCTAATCATATTTTTTACACTTACCTGCATCTCGGCCATAATCACCCCATTATTCTCTGGAATAAAAGAGACTGGTTTAGACTCGGACGGCAGAGCAGCAAAACTAAAATATTCTGGTTTAGTGTTGCTCTCAGACTGCGTTAGGTGTATTCATTATGCTATGTACATTCCCCAAACTTACTCAAGCAATTACTCTTTCCCTTTTCTGGTTACATAATAACAAAAAACCATCCACGCATTTTTAAAATCATTTGGCCATTCGAACACAGCGAAAGAGAGTAAAAAAA
>NC_051400.1:10235466-10235554 GCF_015228065.2 Penaeus monodon
TTTGGTTTTCATTTGGGTGATGATGATCATATTATGGGTATAGTTGTTTTTTGTGTTTGTTTGTTTTTGTGTTTGTGTTTGTGTTTTT
>NC_051400.1:10235619-10235765 GCF_015228065.2 Penaeus monodon
TCCGTACAGTGAAATAATTAGCTGTATTCATTATCTGCAACAACATGAAAACAGAAAATTTTAAAGGAAAGATTTTTATCCATGACAATTAATCTCTATTATTTAAATACATGATGGGAAAACATTTATTCATTGATTCATATGTT
>NC_051400.1:10235807-10236058 GCF_015228065.2 Penaeus monodon
CTTACAATCTGCTTTGTTTTTTCTTATTATATACCCATGTTTACTTTTTCCTATAGTCTAGATTTTTTGAAAACATTTAAAACTCTAGATGTTTTAATTTTTTACATAAAAAAAAGCGAATTACAAAAACCTTTATCCCTCCAACTTCTACCTCGGTACAGAAAAAAAAAAAAAACACAGACCAAAACCAATAATATAATGGACTCAAACGAATAAATAAACACATTCTATAAAAAATAGACAACAACAAC
>NC_051400.1:10236247-10236498 GCF_015228065.2 Penaeus monodon
AACATAAAACAGGAAAACCCAGGCCTGACTCGCGCCTCCTCAGCCTCTTGGCCAGGATTTAAAGACAGGACCTTGCACAATAACCCGAGTCGCAGATCCCGCCTCTGTTGCAGACCGCGGCGCCGTTGCAGTGATATCTGGGAATGAGAGTCTGATAAGGAACGTGAGGCTGTTAAATTGAGGTCTGGCGAACACGTTTAGACTCGGTTGGAAAGTTTCTGAAGTCGGGGAAACAGAGAGTGTAGAGGCTG
>NC_051400.1:10236643-10236978 GCF_015228065.2 Penaeus monodon
GTAACATAGTTTTTGAATAAATCAAATTTTGTTCTCCACAAATCAAAGTTATGTGTGTAGTTTTTTTTTATTACACACCGCATAAGATCTAATAATATATATAACACACAAGAAAGTAAGAAAAAAAATCCTTACATACATACGTACAAACGAAAAACATAGAATAAATAACAATGAGAAAAAAACAACTTGTGACCATATTCTGGACAGAACCTCGTGTCCGAAAAAAGTAATGAACTGAACAAAGTCAGCTGTTGTAAAGAGCTTTAAACAAAGGAAATTCAACATACTGTAAATTATGACTCTTTAACATATGCGCTGGATTGTTTGGCGTA
>NC_051400.1:10237260-10237462 GCF_015228065.2 Penaeus monodon
ACCCACACGAATTGCTCAAATGTATAAGGAGACACGGTTGAGACAATAGGATAACAGTGGTTAGGGCTTTCGGGTCAAAGGTCAGGTCATTGCTAGTTATTCCAAAGTCCTTGAATTGGTATTATTTTTTTTATTATACGTTTAGTGTTCTGTTCTGACAAGATTGGTATATCAATTTAGATCAGATTACTGAAACGGTGCG
>NC_051400.1:10237573-10238430 GCF_015228065.2 Penaeus monodon
TAGGTGTGCTTGTGACTTTTTCTAGTTATTTAGACGAAGGGATGCTGCTGGAAATTAATAATAAGTGATAAAATGTAATATATCGTGTCAAAGGAAAGATGTCAACCAAATATTAATCAGTCCCAGTATATGTAATTCGGTAAATAATTTTAGTGGATTCATATTCTTCCCAATATATATGATTCTGTAATTATTATTAACGGATTTATATTCTTGAAAATTTTCCCATAAAATTACAAAACACACTTTTTTCTACAATTACTACAGTTTACTGCAAACAAGCGTTACACTTCGGCGAAAAATAATAGACATTTCCTAAAGGATCAGGCAATAAGCTTTCAATACAATAATGCCTATGAATACCTTAAGCTCAACGCATTCTGTATCGAAAGATAAGTAGAGAATAAATGGACTGAATCTCTCTGGGTTTCAGACACGGGAATATCAACAGCCGTGAAGTAAATCAATCTTGTAATGAGATTATGTTATGCGTGAGTTTCTCCGTCAAATCGCTGGACGGAAATGGTGAAGGTAAATATGATACGATTCATTTAAAGGGTGTTGTTGCGTGTATAATGTGTAACTTTTGCAACTGCAGGAAGGTAAATGGAACTCTCTTGCATCGCTAATTCTTGAAATAAATTGGATTAAGTTCAAGGGATTTAGTTTCAAAGATTGGTCATGTGAATTAATTTTAGTGAAAGTGCAGAGGTTTTAAATAGTAGCAAGAAACCATATTAACAACTTTTATTGTTTTATAGATCTGCACATTGTTCTATAAGTCTGTCATCTATCATTTCTCAAAGTCAAATGACAAATTTAGATTTTTTATCCCCCCCCCAAAAAAAAAAAACATA
>NC_051400.1:10238983-10239230 GCF_015228065.2 Penaeus monodon
CTATTTTTTATAGAATGTGTTTATTTATTCGTTTGAGTCATTTATATTATTGGTTTTGGTCTGTGTTTTTTTTTTTTTTTCTGTACCGAGGTAGAAGTTGGAGGGATAAAGGTCTTTGTAATTCGCTTTTTTTATGTTAAAAAAATTAAAACATCTAGAGTTTTAAATGTTTTCAAAAAATCTAGACTATAGGAAAAAGTAAACATGGGTATATAATAAGAAAAAACAAAGCAGATTGTAAGAAATC
>NC_051400.1:10239287-10239360 GCF_015228065.2 Penaeus monodon
ATGTCTTCCATCATGTATTTAAATAATAGAGATTAATTGTCATGGATAAAAATCTTTCCCATTAAAATTTTCT
>NC_051400.1:10239892-10240036 GCF_015228065.2 Penaeus monodon
TTTTTTTACTCTCTTTTCGCTGTGTTCGAATGGCCAAATGATTTTAAAAATGCGTGGATGGTTTTTCTGTTATTATGTAACCAGATAAGGAAGAGTAATTGCTTGAGTAAGTTTGAGGGCCTCGATCTTTCTCTCGGTGAATGC
>NC_051400.1:10240219-10240360 GCF_015228065.2 Penaeus monodon
TGTATGTGAATCTAACATGAAATAACAAGAGCTTTTTTATCTCCAAGCACTCAGTACTTTTAACACTTATTATTACAGACTGAAAAAAAAGTTTTTCCATATCGTGAAACTCTTTTTTTGAAATACGTGTCGTACAGATTG
>NC_051400.1:10240650-10240772 GCF_015228065.2 Penaeus monodon
TGATTTTATTTTATTTTATTTTTTAAGTGATGAATGGATATGCTTATACATATTTAGAATAATCTATATGATTTAGAAAGGGTGTTATGGTCAATGAAGCAATTCAAAATATAAATTAGTGG
>NC_051400.1:10240887-10241666 GCF_015228065.2 Penaeus monodon
GTTATGCTCAATGATGCGAACCGTTTCAGCAGTTGATAAAATGCTTATAGAATAAAATAACAGGGGTCACACACGTCGTAAGCTGTCTGATAGCTGAATCAATTTGGATTTTGATAAGCATCTATGATCACAATATTATCTGTTATCTGTAAACTTCAATTTAACCATTATTATTTTCAGAAACAGTGCTGTAGTCAAACCGCATTCTTGTTTTTTACTGTGTGGATTGAAATTACTATATTTTATTTATTGAAAAAGCTTCCCGATATTTAATGAGGGCACGTCCAGTTTCAGAAAAAAAGAACAATTGGCAACTCGCCACGAATCTTCAAGTTGTCCGATTTGCTGAGTCACTCTTTAATTCTAAACATCTCAATGTTTCTTATTTTAATTTCCTGAGTCTTAATACTTGTTTGGATATTTTAAACTTATATTCAATACTTCTCATTACTTCTTATTGAAATTTGTAGCCTTCAATTCCGCATTACTATTTTTTATCATCAGCTACTTAGCGAATCGGAGGACTCCAAAGTCTGCAGGGAGTTGCCAGATCCTTTCCTGAAACTGAACTACGTATAGCATTGAAGAAAAAAAACATCATTATAGAAATGAAACTGTAAATTGTTTTGAATATTCACACTTTTAACACATTGCATATAACCAGCGGATACCCCTTAGCCAACACTATATGAAATGGACCTGTATATAAATGTCAGATTTGGCTGCTTATATAATCGGATTTTTTAAATGTTCATAATGTAATCATGAGTCCAATATTA
>NC_051400.1:10241710-10241975 GCF_015228065.2 Penaeus monodon
TCCGGCTAATCTCACAAAAGAATGAGTAATTAATAGCAAGGATTCTGTGTCTACTATCTCAAAATTTTTATATTAAACATATACCTATTCTAATTTCAGGAAATTAATGAATGAGCGTTCAGAAACGTCATCCCAAAATCGAGATGAAATGGTGTGTAATAATGCTATGAGAGTACGCATGAGCCTCGTTGATAGAATAATTTACTGGCATGATACGACCTAATCTTTCTTTTCCTTGATGGCTAAGAGTGTTATCTTAATTGAT
>NC_051400.1:10242792-10242979 GCF_015228065.2 Penaeus monodon
TTCTCTATCCAAATTAATTTATCTCTTTACATCTATCTAGTCACATTTATCTCATTAGAGCTTAATATCCTTGTATTTATATTAATCTTTATTCTTTGTCTATCTGTCTGCACGTTTAACCATATATTTGTCTGTCTACCCACCTACTTATCATTTATCTATATCCTTATATCTCTGCCTACCAGCT
>NC_051400.1:10243193-10243285 GCF_015228065.2 Penaeus monodon
TCTATATCTGCATGTTTCTGTATGTATAGACTGTGGATATCTTTCTTTTGATCTCACAGAGTGTAATCTCTTTGGGAAGATCTCCGAAGCCA
>NC_051400.1:10243385-10243565 GCF_015228065.2 Penaeus monodon
CGTTAGCTGAGCACATAAAACCTGGGAGACCATATCCTTACGACTGAATACATCAAGCGTCTTCAAGCCAGGTGATGTGGTCTTTAAAGATTACTGCTTGATAAGGTAGGTTCCGTGAGCGTGGGAGCTGTGGTTAACGAAATGCATTTGTGTAAAAGAATGGGGCTATGTACTTGTATG
>NC_051400.1:10243628-10244602 GCF_015228065.2 Penaeus monodon
AATTCCTGACATAATGAATCATGGAAGTGTGATTTTGTTATGTGAGAGGCCCTTGCGTGGAAGAGAAATTACTTGGGAGAGATTTACTACTGTATGGTGTTCAGCGTTAAACTGTTTCACCAATATTATAAGTAAAAACCTACTCGCTAGATTTTATTCTCTCAAGGATTTTCATATCATTAATTTTGATGATAATCCGCGGTAGTTTTAGTCATATGCATATTGCGATCTCCAAACTTATTCTGAATCTTTTAATTCTGCCAAACGTATTGCAAATCATTCTCATAATACAAATCAAATAAAAAACAGCATTTTATAAAAGGCGGTTGCAATACTGCACTATCGCATTGCATATCACACCATGCCTTTGCCTACACAAAGTTGCTATTTTAACTTCGATCCCTGCACCAGCATAGGAAGATAATGCGATCATGCAAGCCTTTTATTTCGTCATGAACTCCTGTCAGGAACTCAGCCCACGCTCCAATCCCGCCATAATACATTTCATCAATTTGCTTTCCACCAGAGTTCGCGAGCAGAGACACGTATCTCAAATGCCATGTGACAGATATTGATGTCAACATTCCATTACTTCATTACGTGTTTTCTAGGTTCAGTTCAGATTCCAGCATGAAGAGTTGAATGATGAATGATGAATTTTCTGAACTTAAATAGTTTTGTGTAAAATGACGGTGATGCATGAGTGGCATGACGCAAACGCTCGTCATATACGGTAATGGTAAATTTTATTTTGATTTGTAAATGAATTTTAAAATTTCATAACGGTATGCCAGTAATGTGACATATCTGATTACACTGTTAGTAAATCATGATATGGATAAAAGTTTGATTATGAAACATTTATCATCAGAATCTGTGGCGCAACTTTGCACCCATTTTTACGTTCTGAAAACAATAAATATACTCGCATGGTCCCCGATTGTGAAGATAAATATTTTTATACCGTCTTATGC
>NC_051400.1:10244645-10244961 GCF_015228065.2 Penaeus monodon
TTATTATACACCAACAATTTCGGTTACCAACATTTTTAAAAAATAATAATAGCAGTATAATATACACATTACAAAAATGCCTGAATACTCTTCAAAATACACCGTTGATTTCGCAATTCCAATTAAAATGCAGATTTAATGCACCATAAATCCTCAAGCCTCACGTCCTTGTTATACTTGATAAGGTTTTATTAACTGATACAAATCTTATAATATTTTAATATGTACAGGAAAACATTAAACCATTGTGCTCAATTACATGCCTGCCTCACACGATTCCTTCATTCCTTGAAGGAGAGAGAGAAAAAAAAAATCA
>NC_051400.1:10245654-10245737 GCF_015228065.2 Penaeus monodon
ATCGAAAATTTCACCCATACTAATTTTACGCAAGAAAATACCTTCGAATACCTTTTGTTATTTTCTTACTTAGTGACGAACGT
>NC_051400.1:10245769-10245879 GCF_015228065.2 Penaeus monodon
CTAGAGGGAAAGTCCATTAAATTAGGAAGTATACGGCCAGAGATGGGAGATCAGTAGCTATCAGCCCGCCTGTGTTATCCATGAAATAGAGGGAGAGAGTCTTGAGGACG
>NC_051400.1:10245925-10246060 GCF_015228065.2 Penaeus monodon
TGATGAGGGTGATAAAGAAGCATTTAAGGGGAGCATAAAAGAAGTTTTTTTAACAGTGGTAAAAGGCAGACGGTTAAAACGAGACATTGATACTGTATAGTGTATATTCGTCAATGTGTTTGTGTATGTGAGAGA
>NC_051400.1:10246213-10246288 GCF_015228065.2 Penaeus monodon
TTGTTTAATTGTCTGAATCTGTGTAAACATGCATAAGTGTGTATCTGTGGCAAAAAGGGGGGGGGGAGGAAAGAT
>NC_051400.1:10247321-10247534 GCF_015228065.2 Penaeus monodon
AAAATTATTCATCGCAGACGGTCTACGCCTTTATCAATACCTTCATCGGAAAGATTCTGAAGATAAAGAACAAAATGTGCGGTGCTGTTTGTGGTACAGCTGGAGTGGTTTCAGACACTGACAAAGTATTCAGAATTCTGCTTACGTGGCACTTATTTGAATTTCGGTCTTGAGTGTGTGAGCTTTTGCAACATCTCAGGTAGTTATTCTTAT
>NC_051400.1:10247869-10248261 GCF_015228065.2 Penaeus monodon
CTTGCCCTTTCTTTTTCTTTCAGACATCACGAATGGCCAACACCACGATGTTTTTACGAGGCCAAATCAGTCCAAGTGATGTTAATGCGATAAGACATCGATAAGAGTCGAGGGTGATTGCCAGAGGAGAGCCTAATTTCAATATCTAATTAACTCTCAACCCCAGCTTCCAAATTAACTTCAGGGTAACTCTGTTTAATTAGATAAGTTGTCTCTCAGATCTTATCACGTACATCTCATTACTATTACCGCAGATACAAATTCCTATTCACACACTAACTAGACACGTCAGTCTGGAAATAAGGGGAATACTGCTTATCTCTTTTGCGGTGAATCACGAAACGTTGGAATTAGGAAAACGCTTGTTATTATCCTACTTGGTGTGAACTACG
>NC_051400.1:10248348-10248525 GCF_015228065.2 Penaeus monodon
TTTCTTTTTGCTTTTGTCGTAAAGTTTGCTTGGTAATCCACTGTACTTAAAGCATTAAGAGTTACATAAATTCAAAGGAAATCGTAACAAAATATGTGTGTGTGCATTGAATTTGTAAAGAGCGCTAATGTCCCCATAACAAACAACTAAAAGTCATCATATCTTACTACAAACAGT
>NC_051400.1:10248550-10248798 GCF_015228065.2 Penaeus monodon
TCTGAGACCAGAGAAATGAAAGAACATATCTGGTGGATAACTTAAGACCCAGAAATAAGTTATAGAAGCCCCATCGATATGACTCCATGGTATCAAGTTTCGCCTGTTCTGATTGCATGGCTCATAAACTGCCCGGAAATACCAGTTTAATGGGACACGTTTCGTGCACTCGATGGAAGTGATTCTTGGAAATTATCAATATTTTTTTTCCATCCCTTCCTTTGGGAATTTGTTGAAGGGATTTCGGC
>NC_051400.1:10250636-10250835 GCF_015228065.2 Penaeus monodon
CTGTATGTTCCAGGATATATTGCAACATTTTAAAAGGCTTCCTTGTTTATTACAGATCATAAACTCTTAAATTCATATAAACATTAATGTGTTTCCTTTAGTTCAATCTGACGTTCGTCTTGTATCACAGGTAACATATAGCATTATCTTCGTTGGACAGTATTTGTTATATAGAACAAAGGAGTATTTGAATATTCAG
>NC_051400.1:10251067-10251442 GCF_015228065.2 Penaeus monodon
CCCACCCCCAACACACTCGAATTACTGTTTATCTCCACCCTCCGCGTGCAGTGTAAACAAAGAGATGGCAAAGGTACTGTGCAAACTTAGTCTTACCTTTAACATAAACATAGCATTATTTGGTGAAGAAACATTTACATATTGAAAGTAGGGCCTTGTCTGTGTCTGCTGTTTGCCTGCTCCAGTGTGTTTGTTTAAGCAGCCATTACTGAGGTGACTGAAGTAACATCACTGTGGCCTGTAGGATCGAAGGTCAGGTCCAAGGGTTTTAATGTCGAGGTCATGAAAATTCTTTTAAGCTCTGATTTTCTGTCGTTTTTTGATTTATTGGATTTTGTAAACGAAATGGTACATAGATAATATATTAGAGGATAA
>NC_051400.1:10251625-10251898 GCF_015228065.2 Penaeus monodon
CTATAGAATATTAAGAACAAAAACACAAGATGCATTAGTCCGTCATTTGCATCATATAGATCACACCAGTGGAAATGAATGTAAAGCTAATTCTGTGAAAGACACTGCAAATATTCAGGATGCCATGTGGAAGTTTGGGTGACGTATAGTATTTGCTGACATGATGAATGTGTGGAGTTTACGAGCGGTAACATGCACAGGATTTGTAAAAAGTGATATATCGCATTGTGTAAGGAGTCTATATGGTATTTACTCTCACAAATGTTGAAATTG
>NC_051400.1:10252029-10252163 GCF_015228065.2 Penaeus monodon
AACCCTCCCCCTCCCACATGCACTTATCAGCTCAGAAATCGCACTAATGAACTGCAACAAAATCCGTCTCTCTCCTTGCACCTCGGAAGCCAAATGCAAATGCACCCCCGGCAGCTGAGGGGATTCCCAAACAG
>NC_051400.1:10252284-10252504 GCF_015228065.2 Penaeus monodon
ACACAAGCCTATAAACTAGGCCTCAAAACCTCATGATTTGGAAATGGAGTCGCGAGAGAGAGGTTCTCATCTCTCATCGACGAGCCATAACTGTTCATTGTCGAACCTGCAGTAAATTAATTCAAATCCCATTGGCTTTATCTTATCTCCCGAGCTGCAAATTCGCGACGGGAGGAAGAGAACTAAAGAGAATTGATGTCGGGTTAGAGATGCTACTAGA
>NC_051400.1:10252798-10253048 GCF_015228065.2 Penaeus monodon
AGCAAGTCAACAAGAATCAAACATAATTTAATAAACTCTCCATCGAATTCAGAAACTTTATTTTGATCCCTCAAACTTGAAGAGATAAATAAATAGAGAAGAAAATAAGAAAAATAAATTGAGAACCAAAAAGGAGAAGAAAAATCACTTTATTAAATTCCCACAGATGGCAGCACTCCGCTTGAATACTTGTCTTCGAGGTTTATTTATATTATCGTATCATGACGCTTCGTTTCACCGAATGTTTACC
>NC_051400.1:10253523-10253733 GCF_015228065.2 Penaeus monodon
TGATGCTATATGTTACCTGTGGTACAAGACGAACGTCAGATTAAATCTTATTCTGCTACAAGACAAATACTTTTAACTCATCTCACAGAAGATAATGAATCACTTTGTACTAAAGGAAACACATTAATGTTTATATGAATTTAAGAGTATATGATCTGTAATAAAAAAGGAAGCCTCTTAAAATGTTGCAATATATCCTGGAACATACAG
>NC_051400.1:10254632-10255082 GCF_015228065.2 Penaeus monodon
AACGCTATCCCTTCTTGTTAGAAAATATCTATTTATCTCTTTATTTCTGGCCGTGGATATAATGCCATAATTAGTCGAAGCTGACAGCACTGTGTACGTTGGGGAACAGACTGGGGAAATTTACCTCTAAATCATAACCAAAAAGCGAAAAAATTATTAAAATTAATTTATAAATTAATAACTTTAAGAAAGCGACTACAAAGAAAAACACGAATTGAAAACAAACCTATACCCAAACAAAACCGATTGAATTCACCTCTGATATATTATTAGTGGAAATATGTCACTATGGGTTAGCTGTATGAAGCGTCTAAAGAGAAAACGTGAATACATATCTAGCTACGTTTTATCATTCTTGAAATACGAAGCACCATACACAAATAGTGCAGAGTCATGATATGCATTGCTGATATTGAGTTACACATCCAATTTCCCTTTCACAGATGTTAT
>NC_051400.1:10256435-10256726 GCF_015228065.2 Penaeus monodon
TTAAACGTAATCTCCCACGGGGACACGCCAAAAAACATCGGACATTCTGAACTTCAATCAACACATTGTGCTGGCAGAACCGGTTATGTAATGCTCATAGTTATTTGTTCTACATGTCAATACATTCTTGCATAGCATTAGTCACTTGATATCACCGTGACATCAATATTCATGAAAGAGTTACAGGCATATAAAGGCTCAACTGCGCAATGAAAAACACGTTTGGAAATGGCCTGGCTCCAGGGGGCTCCGCACGGCATAAATACGACGTTTTTTCTAGTGTTGCTGGCT
>NC_051400.1:10256990-10257201 GCF_015228065.2 Penaeus monodon
CATGTTTACCTGTACATAATTAAGAATATTCTATCAACTGGGAGATTAGTACTACTATAATGCACAACGAAATTCCATGTTCATTCTATAAAAATCATACATTTAATAACACAAAGAAATACACAATAACACACACACTCACAAAAAAAAAAAATTGCCAGGAAAGTTATAAATGCATTGCAGTATTGCCAGTTCACCCAGCATGAATTTT
>NC_051400.1:10257438-10257544 GCF_015228065.2 Penaeus monodon
TTCCGATGCTGATAGTGAAAACTGGCGTAAAAGTGCGTAGCCTCACTGCCGGGTCGCTACTTCAATGTGATTGTTGTTAATGAGAAATCTATCCTTGCATTTCATT
>NC_051400.1:10257875-10257995 GCF_015228065.2 Penaeus monodon
CGTACTGGACAGCTCTACAAGGAAGGAGAATCGCGAGCCCCCCCCCCCCTAATCTTCTCCTGATGGTGTTTTCGTTGCTCAGGATTGGGAAAAGGTCAGAGAGGTCGTAGATGTTCGAGG
>NC_051400.1:10259172-10259314 GCF_015228065.2 Penaeus monodon
AGCGTGCATTGGCAAACGCCAAGTGTCTGTGAAAGATAGTGTAGTATATCAACATTTGAATGGTAATAATAAGATAGATCAAAATAATACTGAATATTTTGAATATGATATTGAATTTCTCCCTCGCTCGCTCACGCTCACG
>NC_051400.1:10259433-10260020 GCF_015228065.2 Penaeus monodon
GCAAAAAACACCAAAAATACAGATATTAATTACTTAAAATATAAAACATTGTATTCATCATTTTTTTTCCGAATACATTTTGGTTTTCGACAAATACCCTGTAATCGAATCCATTACACCATGCCATACAATCGAAAATGGATGCATAAATTGATATATTAGAGTAAAGAATAGACATGCATTTAAGTTTAACACTGAGAATTGAAGAATTCGGTGAAGCAATATATATTATACATGCAAATATAAATCTTACTGAATATAAATTAGATACTAGAACATTAAAAGTTATTGCATATTTTTGTACAGATGTATAAAATACATATATGTTATCAGTTACGAAATAAGTGCTAGAGAAGATCTTTTATATAAGACTATATATGAAACTTTGAATTAAAAAAGTTAAAAGACTCTTCAATGCTATCTATTCTGACAATTTCCTTGCCCTCTAAAGCCTTTCCAATAACATGTTAAAAATAATCCTTTACAATAACATAACTGTTTTTATTCCTCTCTATCTTGTCAAGTATTTCATCGTTTTTTTTTTTTTTGTATAAATATTTTTGAACACAAGTTGGAATGAAGTAGGA
>NC_051400.1:10260055-10260326 GCF_015228065.2 Penaeus monodon
CTAGAAAAATGAAGCTATAACTTTAAACATTCCGACCGTATCTCTTGCATTCAATAATGATCTTAAAAGGCAACGTGTTCCCTCCTCATTAGCACTAAATCCCAGGGCAGGAGGAAAGGAAATTTCGTATTTTATAGCTTATGGACGGAATGGGGGGAAAATGATGAAAATGATGAGAAATAAAAAGAGTGATGAACATATAGTATGCACTAAGGGTGGTAGTATGATAGACTGTCGTAATTATTTACGAATGTGTGTGAAATTACTGATT
>NC_051400.1:10260690-10260939 GCF_015228065.2 Penaeus monodon
CCCTTCTTCGCGGAATTTCTCTAACTAAGAGGCTTTGGAGCGGAGGTGCGAAAGCCGACTCCAATGAAATGGTTTCCGAAAAAAAGATAATTTCCAAAAAAGGATCTTTTATTAGAAGCGCAAATCTCCTCATCAGGGCCATGATTCACAGGAATAGGCTTCCATTATATTTAATGAGGGCCAGAATCAAACCTTTCGTTAGGCTTATGCTGTTCTCTCAGTCACTGCTGAAGTAGGCTTAGAATTCGG
>NC_051400.1:10261855-10262089 GCF_015228065.2 Penaeus monodon
AATCAATATTAATTAATATTTCCTGGATAATGGAAAGCATGGAGCGCAGTCAAGCAGCCTGATTTTAGTTTTGTGTGTTAAAATACTGTACATTTGAATAGCCCCGGCTTTCATTCGCTGAGGAGAAATATCCCCTCGAAAGCAAGTTTAAAGTCTCCTTTTGGGCTTTTTTCCTGAAAAATCGTAGGTAATTTTCCCTGCTCCTAATTTTCCTCCCGAGCTGCTGACTCTACA
>NC_051400.1:10262341-10262510 GCF_015228065.2 Penaeus monodon
TCAGACGATGACGTCACGAAAAAGGGCCGAAGCGAAAGAAAAGTCCGGCGTCTCCAGCAGGAGCACAACGACCGCCAGATGTCGTGGTTCCTGCCGTATCTCGGCGAAGCAATCGTCTCGCGTCACGAAACTCGCATAATAGATTTCACAGTTTCTGGCAGACAGAGCT
>NC_051400.1:10264882-10265109 GCF_015228065.2 Penaeus monodon
ATCACCACCAATCAAGATGGCCGCACCACCTGATCTCTCGCCCAAACTCCCAGATGTCTTTCCCTGATTGCCGAGTAACCCAATCCCAAGGTGCCACGAGTACTCGGTGCCACTTAAGCCCCAAGCCAACTGAGGCACTCGGCTAATTTCCCCCGAATGTATGGCACTTGCTCCCGGAGGCCCTGCTTTTCCTTGAATGCTCCGCGAGGCGAGGTCGGTGCGTTAAG
>NC_051400.1:10265214-10265316 GCF_015228065.2 Penaeus monodon
GAGGTCTGGGGATTCTGATTCGAGTCGATGGCGGATGGTTTATATTGTTTAATCATGGAAATTTACGTTTTTTTTTTTCGTGACTGATTGTATTATCTATCA
>NC_051400.1:10265964-10266062 GCF_015228065.2 Penaeus monodon
CACGATTAATTATTTAATGATTTGATCAATTCGATATTCTATATTCTACTGTTTTTCACTTTATCGATAAGATTATATATTAAACACTTTTTTAAGAA
>NC_051400.1:10266113-10266217 GCF_015228065.2 Penaeus monodon
CATTGTCGAAACTTTCTCCTTAATGATTATCAAAAACTAAAATTCGCTCTTCGATGACCTGTTTTTTTTTTTCGAAACAAAAAAAGTTTCAAGTGCGCTCTCCC
>NC_051400.1:10266807-10267084 GCF_015228065.2 Penaeus monodon
TTCTCTGACTTGATGTTCCATGATACTTATGCCACAGAGTAAAGGACAGAGTATCCAAACCTGCCTTATACTTTTATATAGCCTTTGATTCTTTTAATATTTCTTATAAGAGGCTTATGATAAATCTGAATTCATTTCCTGATGCGGGGGAAGAAATAGCATGATTTTTTTCGTGATAAAAATGGGTGATAATGAATCAGATCCAATTGTTTCGTCTCTACTGGTATATGAGGATGAAGGAAAGAAAGGAGAATATATATCAGATCAAAATGATACT
>NC_051400.1:10269106-10269277 GCF_015228065.2 Penaeus monodon
CCAAAAACTGTAATCAGAAGAACGAATTGAGGACCGTAGTGAATTCCAGTCAGTTTCTCGACGCGATTTCTCTCCTTCGTCTCGCCCGAGGAATCTCGCAGAAACCCCCTCGGTCAGCTTCTTCCGTCACTCCGCGCCGCACGATGCACAAATCAGAGCGAATAAAGATAT
>NC_051400.1:10269368-10269479 GCF_015228065.2 Penaeus monodon
CCATCGAGAGAGGCTGTAAATAGTAAGAAATGTTTCGCTGTACCAGAACCGGCATGTCGTATGTTAGCTTAGCCTTTCGAGAGGATTTTTAAAGTGTGCAATATCCTCCAG
>NC_051400.1:10270817-10270886 GCF_015228065.2 Penaeus monodon
GTTCGACGATGGTTATGAACTAAAACTGCTGTGGAAAGCAGTTCATTTGTCTTTTTTAGATTGCTTGTA
>NC_051400.1:10271341-10271569 GCF_015228065.2 Penaeus monodon
CTTCTCAGATTCTCGTTTATCCTTCTATCCACAGGTACAGCAATATACACGATGGTATATATTCATTCCCTTTTGTTCACAAGAGTAATATTTGGTGTTCTGTACCGGAGGACGTGGTCGCATTGCATATTTATGTCCCATGATAACTTATACCTTATCATTCTTAACTATTGGTCTTGCTGTTTATCTTCTTTTTTCCCGTAAGTTATTCACACAATATCCAGTGTC
>NC_051400.1:10271614-10271926 GCF_015228065.2 Penaeus monodon
ATGGGGGCTTACTTACTTACGTTATATACTTTCACTTTTTCATTTTCTCTACTTATCTTGCAAAATATCGAGACTATTGTTTTGTTAATTTTGGCATTTTACTTGATTAAGGCTTAATACCTGCTGTCAAATAGGCTCAAGCTTCAAACACAATTACTTTCGTTTATACTTAGAAGTCAAATTCCCTCAAATATTATGGGTTTTCCTCGCACCTGCTGTCTCTGAGATACCTCTTAAAATTATGTCCTTTTAGTTTCTTGTTTTCCAACCTCTGTAGTTTATCGTTGTTCCAGGATCTAATACTGTTATTGC
>NC_051400.1:10272563-10272829 GCF_015228065.2 Penaeus monodon
TCTCCTTCCCATGTCAAACGAGCCTCAGGCGTGTCCCTCCTCCTCGCCGACGGAAGGAGCCGTGAGCGCCTGATCCATTTCCCGAATTAAAGATCGCCTTCAGGAAATGAGTTGAGGCCTTGAGTTACACCAGCGGAGCCGTGGATTGATAGCTGCCTCGGGGCCTATAGGTTTTAGGTGACTGCGTTTAACCACTAAGCAATGTTCTATGGAGACAAGATGGGCATAAAGACGATCTCTTTTCTGTGTGGGATGATTAGGATGAT
>NC_051400.1:10272934-10273132 GCF_015228065.2 Penaeus monodon
ATTATACTGCTATACTTTATTATCATCTTATCTCTTTATTTCATTTTATCCTTTTATTTACGAAATGATTAAGACTAATTTTCTTTCTTTCCGGATAACTGGGATACTTCTGATGTAGTTGATTATTGATGTTCTCAATCTTGATCAATTTAATCACGTAGGACAGAGTACACATTTAAATAAGGATTTCTAATTCAA
>NC_051400.1:10273165-10273881 GCF_015228065.2 Penaeus monodon
TTACAAGCTCAGGCAAACTCTACTGTATTTGAACTTTCATGCGATTAATGCTTGCAAATACAAGCACGTTTTCCTTATGTTAACTAGTTCTTAAAAACTATTTTGTACACGTCCCATCGCTTTTCGAAACGCGACCTGAAAGCCTTGCGAAGCCCGAGTGATGCCCGAGTGAAGCCCTAGTGAAACCCACACCGAAACCCTAGTGAAACACCAAACGAAACAACTAAAGGAAACACCAAACGAAGCAAAATGAAACACCAAACGAAAAAAACTAAACGAAACAAAATGAAACACCGTAAGAAACAATTATACGAAACAACCAAACGAAGCCTAAACGAAACAAAATGAAGCACCAGACGAAACCACGAAGCGAAGCTTCGAGTTATCAGTAAACAAATCGGATTAAAAAGGAACCAATGAGATGGAAATATTCTCAGCGCCCTTGAGCGAACGAAACAGCAAGACTCACTTAACCGAATTACCCGGAAGTTGGAAAATCGACGTCGAATTGTCCGAATAAGCGACCGATAAACGCGTGATGGGCTGGGACGAAAATCAAGCGGCATTCAGGCTTACGGCAATGTTCCTTTCGAAACGCAAATTGGTTTTGAGACCGTGAAGTAAGCGATAAGGTTTAATTAGCAGCCTTGATGAAGTGTTTCGTTGTTGGATATTTCTTGTCCGGGTGTGTAATCATTTTACAAATACGAATAACA
>NC_051400.1:10274466-10274561 GCF_015228065.2 Penaeus monodon
TCTCTTCCAAGGGTAGTTACAATTCTCCCCCCTCCCCCCTTACGCTCCGCCCCTTTCCCAACCCCCCTTTTCATTTCTTTTCTATCCTCATTTCG
>NC_051400.1:10274634-10274806 GCF_015228065.2 Penaeus monodon
TTTTCACCCGTAGGCTTTTTCGTCCGCTCAGAAATCTCACATTTTCCTCGAAATCCTCATGGGGGGAGGAGGGAGGGGGGGGGATTGGCCAAGGTTGTCTTAATTACTGATTTCGACTGAGTTGCCTTCACTTTTTTTTTCTTTTTTTCAATAGGAAGAGGCAAATCGTTGT
>NC_051400.1:10274857-10274926 GCF_015228065.2 Penaeus monodon
CAGGACAGTATGTTTGTTGGAATGTATTTTATGGGTGTTATTTATTTTCCTGTTCTATACTGTTGATGT
>NC_051400.1:10275359-10275646 GCF_015228065.2 Penaeus monodon
TTCCACAAACAGTTTCTGAAGACGTACTGGGAATCTAGAAATCAATTTAATGTGGAAAAAATGTTCCCAAAAATGATGAGAATGATTAGAAATTCATATTCATTCCTTTATCTTTGTCTCTATCCTTTTTATTTCCCTTTTTTTTCTTCCATTATTTTTCTCTCTTCCTCTTTCTTTCTTGGGATAAAACAAAAGAGGTTCTTCGCTCGAAATAATATTATAAAAAGAATGAACGTCTTTAGTATCGATGTAGATGCGAGGTAAATATGTCTATATCAATCCGTCTA
>NC_051400.1:10275903-10276102 GCF_015228065.2 Penaeus monodon
CCCGTAATTATTTTTATTGCTATGAACATCTTACGTTGATGAATAAGATATGAATTGTACAGTATCAAAATAATATTCATTGCTTGCGTTTAATTGATTTCTTGTAATCTATGTGTCTTGAATTGTTAAGTTTTCGACATTATCTTCTTTTTTGGATATAGAGAAAATGGTTTTATAGTAATAAAAAAAAGTTTTACTT
>NC_051400.1:10276138-10276331 GCF_015228065.2 Penaeus monodon
ATCATGCAAAATTAAATATTCATCGTTTCCAGCTCATTACAGGCGCGTGTTTTGCCAAGTGTCCAGCTTTTGAATTGAGTGGTTCGTAAATCATCATATTGTGCAAAACGTAAAAAATCATTGGTCAGTTAGGTTCTTCATAAAATAAAATAGATTAGCTGTGTTAATATAGTTGAGTAAGTCAGTGAGAGTA
>NC_051400.1:10276513-10276633 GCF_015228065.2 Penaeus monodon
CATACGGAGGACAAAGAGACAAAAAGTTGAAAAAGAGAAGCCGAGACACAGACAGACAGACACAGAAACGATAATAAAGATCCGAATCCCAAGAACGGTATTCCCCTTTTTTACCCCCTA
>NC_051400.1:10276672-10277143 GCF_015228065.2 Penaeus monodon
CATCTTCCTACCTTCCTCGACCAGTATCCAATTTTCCACAATGTCGAAACTTTTGGGTCTCCAGGAGTACTCACTTCGCCTCTCGACTCTCACGCACAAGTTTACGTTTTCCTCTATGTGTGTGCAGCATTGGCGAAACACAGAGGCCCGTATATCCTAGTCGGTTTTCAGGGCCCCACGTAAGAACCTCCCTCTATTACAGTGTGTGTAAGATATATCACGGGATCGTGATGTTTATTATACTATGTGTTATACTTTATACAGTGTGGTTTGTTTTGTGAACGGGTATAGAAAGCAAGCGTGGAATGTTTTGGAATATAGATAGATAGAATATGTGGAATGTTTTTTTTTTTGTGTGTGTGTGTGGTATTATGAAATATAGGTTTTGAGTGATTTGTGTTCAGGTTCTGGTTGGTAGAGAAAATTGAAAATAGAATGATTGTCTTGTTGATGTTTGACTTAAGCATAGAT
>NC_051400.1:10277325-10277433 GCF_015228065.2 Penaeus monodon
AACCTATCCATCTTTCTACCTCTCACTCCTCGTAAACAAAGAAGAATTTAATATATCGTCCAGCAGTTTATGTTATCAAGGCAACACAAATTAAATATTTGCTTTACT
>NC_051400.1:10277458-10277641 GCF_015228065.2 Penaeus monodon
TCCCACATCTCAGAATATGTGATTTTGATTTTTTTTCTAATTCTTTCACCTTCAAAATATTCAGTTTTATACAATGGGCTCAAAAATTTAAGCTGTAGAGTAAAAGTACCTTCTTTAATTCGACCAAGAGAATCAGCAAGGTAATTTCGTGGAAAGTGTGAAAGTACATGAATACCAAATCCA
>NC_051400.1:10277662-10277846 GCF_015228065.2 Penaeus monodon
AGGAGAAAAGAAAGCGACGAAATGCAAATACGATAGTTCGTCCCTACAGAATAGTTGAAAAAAAAAAAGCTGAATATGTTACGAGGAAGACCATCGTTTAGGCTTGATTTTTTTTTTTTTTTAAGTCGACTTTTTTTTTGTTACTTATATTCGTATTTAACACATTTTCTGCAACTCAATCAAA
>NC_051400.1:10277945-10278237 GCF_015228065.2 Penaeus monodon
TTTTCTCTCCTTTTCTCTCCCCGCTCCTCTCTCTCATTATTAGTTTTTTTTTCTTCACATGTTACACTCCCGTATTCAGCACATGTTTTACATTTACAACTCCTATCATTAAACAAAACAGGTAGTACATGACCTATTAGCATTACCTATTGCATGAATAACTTGCCTAATAGTTCTCCATTTTCTCAACAACACAGACTGGAACATCACTACTGGATTCCTATAATAATAACATGGAAATCGCTCATACTCTTCTTTTTTGTAAAACTTAACGTCGGATGGAAAATGTGTA
>NC_051400.1:10278431-10278530 GCF_015228065.2 Penaeus monodon
TAAACATCATGCTGATTTTTTTCATTCCGAATTTAATTTTATGAATTATAGTACACGGGAAACAAAGAAATACATCTTTTATTTCATAATGATTACAAG
>NC_051400.1:10278590-10278717 GCF_015228065.2 Penaeus monodon
AAATACTTAAAAAATACTCAAATAAAAGAAGGAAGTGATCTAAAAAACACTAACAGGCCAGACACTATCACTTTCAAGGCTTCCTCTACATTAGCTTTATGATTCACTTTCATTTCCCGCTTCAGTG
>NC_051400.1:10280438-10280659 GCF_015228065.2 Penaeus monodon
CCATGACGTACAGAGTCGAAGAGAAAACGACAGACCGATAGAAAAAAACGATTAAATATTTACAAAAATCCTGAGTTGGTTTAAAATGCAGGGCATAAAGTGTGGACAAGGATATAAACGCAAATGATGAGCTATGAATTGTACCTTTGAGAGTAAAGATTTTGGGGTAAGGTGACTGACATAGATTCTGAAATATGTAATAATATAAAAGGGTTTAAAAG
>NC_051400.1:10280840-10281217 GCF_015228065.2 Penaeus monodon
GGGGGGGGGGGGATTTGAGGGCATGCGTATATAAAAGGTGGCCCTAGACCATACATGTTGAATTGAGGGTATGCTCTCCATCATATTTGAATCCACATTATATATCTAAACCTCTATTTATATTTTTCTATCCATCAATACATTTACCTACTCATTAAGTATATAGATTGATCGACAAATTACGTCATGTTTGTACTGATAGCTCAAATATATTTCAGATACAATGACCAATCGTTCTAACTTATATTTGAATCCTTGTTTCTTAAATGCTTCATTTCCTCTTTTTTCCTCATCTGAAAAGGATATCTGCATCCTCTCTCATTATGCATTAAATATGTGATAAAAATCGAAGCCGGTTTATCTGAGAATGTCTAAAC
>NC_051400.1:10285981-10286352 GCF_015228065.2 Penaeus monodon
GTTGGGCAGACCACCTCAAACCCAAGAGAGGAAGAAAGGAAAGAGGGGGAAGGGGGTTGGGAGGTTGGGAGTGGAGAGACAGGAGAGGAAAGACAGAAAATATGATAGAGACAGAAAGCCTCGCCACACTTAAAACCTCCGTGTGAACTGCTGGAGATCTTTATTATCATTCATGCCTTCTTAAGAAACAGAATTCACAGAATCTTCATAATAGTTTGTGAACTTATTAAAATCCTCGGTTACTATGGACAGGTAGAGTAATACCATTGTTTGTGAGAGACTATAAGAACCTAGTAGAATCTTATCATAGGACAATTCGAGGTTTCATAGAATTATATCATAGAAAACCCCGGGTTAGGCATACTTTTAAC
>NC_051400.1:10286419-10286786 GCF_015228065.2 Penaeus monodon
ATAAGAACATACATATCACATCTGAAGAACACGAGTATGGTTACTGTACGTCACCACAGGCAACAATACTGAAATAAGTTAATGCTTTCACTAGCAAATGAGGCATCAGTATTATAATAATGACACTTGATTGAATCATTTGTTGCACACCGATAAGATTAGATGTTAAGTAAAGATGCTTAGTTCATAGGCACGAGATACTTGTTCTTCGGTGATGCCGTTATATTAATACCATGAGGAACTTATATACGATGAGATATCTAATAATAACTACATAACAATATACATGTATACTGAAACGAATTTATGACAGCATACTTAGACTTATATGTGTAATATTACCTTTGTATCAGAAGTTAATGTTTGA
>NC_051400.1:10286842-10287244 GCF_015228065.2 Penaeus monodon
GCAAAGTAACGACAACAGGAAGCTCTTGTTTTCGTATTAGAATGAGAAATGGTTCCTCATATCTGCAACATTATGCATCACGACCAAGCAATATGCATAATCTTTCTGGTCTGTTATTCGCACAGGTAGACATGATTTTGCACGCGTCTAATAATTTACTTGTTTACGTAACTCAGCCAATGGAAGGTTAGTAGATAGCATCACCGATAGTAATAAATTCTGAGAAAGTTAATGGAAACTTTCAAATTAAGAAATAGTTCCAGGAGACAGCTCTCTTCAGAGGTTAATATAATGCCAGGATTGTTTACACCTTCATTACCATGATACGTAACTCGTAGCGATTAAAATCAAAATAGAAAATCATTCAGTGGAGAACAAGTCTTTCTGTTGGCGTAGATGCGC
>NC_051400.1:10287706-10288118 GCF_015228065.2 Penaeus monodon
TAAATCCCACTGACCGACTAAAATTTAATTGAGCGAAAACCCAACGTGTCCCCGTAACGAGTCCCCCCCTTCCCCCCTTCCCCCTCGCTTCCCTCTCACCCTTCCCCCTCGCTTCCCTCCCACTTCCCCCTCGCTTTCCATCCCCCCCCCCACCCTCTCCCCATCCCGTAAGTAACGATCGAGTCTTTCCCGAGCGGCGAATCCTATCACCCTATGACCCCACCCAATGACCCAGTCGGGAATGGGTGACCCTTTGACCTTTTATCGCCATCGCTCTACTTCATCCTCTCGCTAACTGTCCCAGCCGCCGTTCGGGTTGTCCGGCGGTCGGCGGGAGAACGGACATGCGAGATTAATCGCCGGATAACGATCACTCGCGTCGGTGTAATCGTCGCCTCGAATCGGGAGTCAG
>NC_051400.1:10288285-10288699 GCF_015228065.2 Penaeus monodon
ACCTTGATTCAGGAGATAATTAGAAGCAAGAACCTCTGGCACCAAATGCCATACACTCGAGAGAATTTGCCGAGTGCCACAGTTGGCTTGGGACACGAGTGGCACCAAGTACTCGTGGCACCTTGGGATTAGGCACTCGAGAATCGGCCCAAGACATATACGAGTGCGTGGAGGGCCAGGCAAGTAGACCATCTTTCTCTTTCTCTACATCATTACCGTCAAATAAAGATGGCCTTATAACCTGGCCCCTCAATGCAACTAAATGTCTTGGCCTGATACCCGAGTACCCAGTGCCAAGGTGCCGCACGAATCTCTTACCCAATGGTGGCACTCGGCTAATGTCCCTAGTTTATATAACACTTGGTGCCAGCGTATTTAGCTCCTTAAGAACTCGCGAATCAAGGTCGGGATCGA
>NC_051400.1:10289323-10289610 GCF_015228065.2 Penaeus monodon
TGCTTCTTGCTCCAAAAAAAGCAAGGATGGAGAGGAAATGTGCTTTGTATGGTTAAGGGACCTTGTAGAAAATGAATTATTCATCAGTATTCACTGGCGAGTGCAAGTCTTAAGCCCTCTTTTCTTCTTTCATATTGTGATAGTAGATATAGCCCGATGACATTATGCGTTTACTAGTTAAAGTATGTTTTTGTTATTCTATCTACAACCCGAAACAGTGATTAAAGTTGACGTGGAATATCAATATCATTTAGCAGTTGTCAATACTGATAACTTTTAGTGTTGTG
>NC_051400.1:10289670-10289956 GCF_015228065.2 Penaeus monodon
TTGTATATTTTGTTTTTTCTCCGTATTCTAAAATTTTGTATCATCATCACTGCATGGAAAATCGTATTTGTTCTATTAATCATAATTATCTAATATCATGTTTTCTTATTACGTAATATAATTTCAAATTACTCTTTACCCAAGTTACGCCTACATCTCTGATCATCTTTAATTATGTACATTAAAGTAGAGAGAACCTTTGGGACGTTGTTTTACCATTTCAGGATTTCTCTTTGCTTATTATGTTCTGTTCTTCTGAATAAAGTTTGAAGGAATGCATACATTC
>NC_051400.1:10290408-10290674 GCF_015228065.2 Penaeus monodon
AATTCATGTTTCTCTTGCAATCCAAGTAACACCTCTGGGAACACTGATATTTTGTCAATATTTGCCTGACAAAGAATATGATTCTTGCAACTTTTTTCTTAATGTACACGGGATATTTTGCACCATTATTTAATCATTTCTTCTTTTTAATTTCCTGGTCTTTGGCTTTTGATATTTCAGTAACAGGATTTTGGCAAAAATGATTTCGTAAATGTTTAATAACTTGAGAAAAAGCTTCATGACTAAATGAAACAAACCTGAGTGTG
>NC_051400.1:10290705-10290827 GCF_015228065.2 Penaeus monodon
AAGCACATTGGATAAAATCTGATAAAATCTGAGGATGTTCCAGGTATTCCGAATCCTATGTCTGATGAAAACGAAACTATATCAGAATGACCAAATAATATGTAGGACTCCGCAATAAAACC
>NC_051400.1:10291563-10291801 GCF_015228065.2 Penaeus monodon
ATCCAAATAATTGAGAGGACTAATAGTTTGTCATATTCATCTGACACCATTTTTTTTCTTGTTGTTTGCAAGAGTACGGCATGGAACTTGCAAAAGTTTCATTTTAGTTCCATCATTTTTCTTATTTGGTAAGAAGATTATGGGAAACGTACATTATACTTTTGTGTAATACATAATTGCTTTACAGTAATAAAGTTTACTAGGAAATGTAAAATCACATACACCACATAGACTCCTC
>NC_051400.1:10291955-10292064 GCF_015228065.2 Penaeus monodon
CTGTCTTCAGGCGGTGACTGATGCTCAGAATTTTTTACAACATATTGGAAAATAAGGCATAATTGATTCAGTAATTTATCTAATCGCTCTCTTTGGTTAATTTTTCTTT
>NC_051400.1:10292271-10292468 GCF_015228065.2 Penaeus monodon
TGGTCGGAGGGATATGTTGCGCCATAGAAACTGGTTTGTATTCAAACACGACCTTTAAGCTCGGCGGTTGATGGAACTAATTTCTATATTTTTGTTTTCCACATAACTAAATAGATTTTCGCGTTGCCTCTACAACATATATTAGGATCATATAGTGGTAGCGTGTGGTTGGTGCTTCAATTCAGGTAAGTGGTAGG
>NC_051400.1:10292538-10293010 GCF_015228065.2 Penaeus monodon
CATTTCGTTTACATTGCTAACATGAATTCTGGCCTCGATTACACCCTTTTTGTTTTTGTAATTGTTTTTATGTAATAATTTGCATGTTTTGGTTAATGATGAAGTTGCAAACAGGGGTAACTATGGCTTTGCCAACTGGACACCTTCGCTATTGGTTGGTTCTTGATATTGCTAGAGATTCAGAAGTAAGAGAGCCAAAGACGCTGGATATAAAAGATCAATGCGATTTTTTATATGTTTTGTTTGATATTTTCTTCCTTAATGACACCCCACCCTACCACTTACCTGAATTGAAGCACCAACCACACGCTACCACTATATGATCCTAATATATGTTGTAGAGGCAACGCGAAAATCTATTTAGTTATGTGGAAAACAAAAATATAGAAATTAGTTCCATCAACCGCCGAGCTTAAAGGTCGTTTTGAATACAAACCAGTTTCTATGGCGCAACATATCCCTCCGACCAATT
>NC_051400.1:10293516-10293912 GCF_015228065.2 Penaeus monodon
GGTACTTCTTAATGTGAAAATAAATACACATATATAGCCAGTGTGAAAATATAGTATGTATGCGTAAGCAAAAAAAAAAAAAAATTAGTGTAGACACGCAAATGTATTCATTGGTCTATGAGAAAACCCAAAATATAAATAACAAAATTATGAGCAGCATAACCAATGACATCTAATTGACGACATCTGTGGAAATACCTCAACAAAACAAGAATTATCTATTACACCTTTTATCAGGATTTTATCCATGTCCCTCCTATATAAAAGGAACAGGATTTGAGTCAATGTAAACTGTAAATTGACACAGATTCCCCGTTTAAGACAGTGAACAGAAGAATACTGACCATAAAATTACTATATAGCAGTGCAATTAATTCAAATACAGGTATTGAAATA
>NC_051400.1:10293952-10294109 GCF_015228065.2 Penaeus monodon
CCCAACATAACACAGAAATAAAATCATTTGAAAAATGTCAGAGAGTAGATTCCAAATCAACGAAATATTAAAATCATTACATAAAAAAACAGGTTACTACATATTAGCAAAAAATCTTCACCTATTAGCAAAAACAAAAAAAGCCGGAGCTAACTCA
>NC_051400.1:10294181-10294423 GCF_015228065.2 Penaeus monodon
GAAGTAAACAGACCTTTTAAACGAAAAGAAAAGAAAAGAAAACACGTGGAATGATCTGCTATCATAGAAGATTTACTTCTTGTTTGCCAGAGACGTGAAAGCTAGAACAGTATCATCTTAGTCTTCTGCAGCGGAAGGAAAGGAAAGAGAGGAGCTGGATTGTATTGGAGATTGAATTTGAGTAATAGAGAGAGGATTGTAAAAATCTCTTCGTCTGTCTGTCTTTTGTCGATCTGACTGGT
>NC_051400.1:10294554-10294782 GCF_015228065.2 Penaeus monodon
AGAATTTTCTCTATTTGGCACATAATACGATAATGATCACTATAATCAACATTATTTAGAAAGACAACTCTCAGTTTCGTGATAGGAATCTAAGGTTTACACTTGCTATCTTAATTTTACAATCTGCTAGCTGAATCAACTCTACGGTCGCTCACTCCGCTTTTTCACATACAACAGAGAAATAAAGCAGTTGTTCTTAATTAGTTGTTCGATCTGTCTGTTTTTGTT
>NC_051400.1:10295106-10295386 GCF_015228065.2 Penaeus monodon
AGAATTTGGCAGATAATACGATAAGAATCACCATAATCAACATTATTTAGAAAGACAAATCTCAGTTTCGTGATAGGAATCTAAGGTTTAAACTTGCTATCTTAATTTTACAATGTGCTAGCTGAATCAACTCTACGGTATCCCACTCCGCTTTTCACACACAACCGAGAAATAAAGCAGTTGTTCTTACTTTAAGATGTGTATTAAAATAGGCGTATCTCCCTGAGGACGTATTAGTAACTCCCAAGGTGGGCGTAGACTGTAGGGGAAAAATCGGGTA
>NC_051400.1:10295427-10295617 GCF_015228065.2 Penaeus monodon
ACTGACAAGAACACGGGCTGATAAAACTTTTTTTTAGTCCATATAGGCTTATCATTTTCTATACTTATTGTGCCCAGAGGGAGAGTGGGGAAATTTTATCCAAAGATTCTCTGATAAATTAGAGAATAAAGATCTTTCTGAAATATGTAAATTTCCTGTTGCAGGAGAAAATATAAAATACCAAATATCA
>NC_051400.1:10296550-10296800 GCF_015228065.2 Penaeus monodon
TGCACTGAAGCAATCTTATATACAAATGTGAATATGAGAGCTTTAAGTAAATCTCGCTTTTTTTATATTCGCAGTCAGCTCACGGAGCAAAACTTGCCAGGGATGAAAGATAAATGGAAAGTATCACCTTGAAGGAATCTCAAAAAATCGGTTTCGAAGTTTGTGAAGACATATACGAGACAAATAGAAACATCTCTTTTCCTCTCCATTACGTTTCTTAATGATTTTATTGTGAATTGGAGTGGTTTAA
>NC_051400.1:10297416-10297726 GCF_015228065.2 Penaeus monodon
GTTGTTCCTCTGCTTGTCTGTATTCTACATTTTATGCGTTCGACATTTTTTGTGCCATTTACGACTTTAGAAAACCCGTGTACATTGCATCCTAAGTAATAAAACAGATATATCCCTTCTATCTCGATACTGAATGTGATTTTGCATTTACTTTCAAAATCCAGAGATAAACACCAGGCATTTTCTAAAACCTCTGAGGCAATTTAACTTGGAAAGATGAAAGAGTTCCATTTTCTGTCGACAGATAAACTTAAAAGAGATTTCCTCGCAAGATGCGCCAATTCTTTCTCCAAGTCATCGTCGAGATCAG
>NC_051400.1:10297754-10298074 GCF_015228065.2 Penaeus monodon
TCTGAAATACTTCGATGGTTTTAAAGTTTTCGACAAAATTCACTAACTCTCTGCTCGTGTATCGAAGAATTTGAGCGTGAATAACGGAGATACAGCGCGGAGAGTGAAAGTATAGACGCAATAAATTCGAATTCTTTTATATTTTCAAAACTGCATTTTCCAAAAGGTATTATGTAGCACAAATAAGGTTAAGACCAGATAAAGACTTGGCGAGGCCCTTTCAAAAGTAAAAAAAAAGGACTTATATAACTTCAAACATCAAAATCCTTTACTCAACCACCCAAACAAACGAATAACTTTGAATACAGATGCATAAATTC
>NC_051400.1:10298097-10298387 GCF_015228065.2 Penaeus monodon
CTACATCAAACAAAGCCGACATCTTTTTTTCCCGCCAAAAGGAACTGGATTCTTTTAACGGCCAAACAAAACAATTGAAAATCGCAAAGGATCATCGGGCGGGAATTTCGTCCAATCAGCTGACGAGAAGCAGATGTTATTATCGTGCCCTTGTAGAGTGACAAGACTCGAATTCTTGCCTGAAACTCTTTGGAAAATGGAGGGTTTCGAAATCGCGTTTGTTCGATTAATGATTTTATGGATTCGTCATATGATGTTGCTGTTAATCGTGACGTCAGAGGGATAAGCGA
>NC_051400.1:10298874-10299114 GCF_015228065.2 Penaeus monodon
TAGCTGGCATCGACGAGGTACCTGCAGACACTTTGGCGAACTTGTCCAATATTGCCCCAAGCGCGCCGTTGCCATCGTGTCGCCGGATGCTCTCGTGATGGCAAGGCCTCTCTGAAGTATTTGTCCTCGAAAGCAATTTCCGTAGAGTGTTTGTATGGCAAACACGACACGCCTTTCGAATGTTATGTGCATGCGGTCGCGGAAGAAGAATGAGTGGGTCGTTCTCGCTCTTGCGAGTCG
>NC_051400.1:10299153-10299261 GCF_015228065.2 Penaeus monodon
GCATATGTATGGGGTGTGTATGTATATGGGGTGTGATAGGTGTGTGGCAGATTTGTGTGGATGTGCGTGGGTATATAGATAATTGGATGGATGCGTGTGTGTGTGTGC
>NC_051400.1:10299445-10300109 GCF_015228065.2 Penaeus monodon
GGTCGTAATAAAAGCATCAAGAAATGTATGAACAATCCCTAGCACCAAGAATATTTAGAGACCCCCCAATCGCTATATACGCAGAGAAACCAAGGAATTCCTAAAATCTATCTTTGTTTATCATTTTACTCCCAGCAATTTCTAACTACACATTAGGGAATGAAACTAATGATTAATGTTACAAAGAGCTATTAGCAGAGTACCGTTTAAAGTTTTCTGTTGCTTTGTATACTAGAAGTAGAAAAGTGTTTTCAAAAAGTTTCATTGGCTGAAGATAAACAGTCCTTAATGATTGATGAAATGGTCGGAATCATTATCTTTATTTGAGATTTCTGCAATTTAGTTTTTATGAATTATACATTGAAGTGGTCTCGTAATACATGTTATGCACGGATTATGATAACAGAAATAATGACAATAAATGACATTTACTGATATTACATGATGCAATAAAGATTCGAGATTTTCCATTAATATCAAGTAATTGGCTGGTTTAGGAAAACTCGCAGCGGAACGAAATCGAAATCGAGGCTATATCCTGACATCAAAAGAAGTCCGCACGACGTAATATTCGGAGGCGATGTCCCGGCCTCTGCCAGCTGAGATCATCGACCTCGGGCAGTGTGAAGGTAATCTCGGATCAGATCTTTACCTTGCCTCAGAA
>NC_051400.1:10300437-10300805 GCF_015228065.2 Penaeus monodon
CATATATATTATTGCCGAAGAGACCTTGCGGCAATTCAAATGTAATAACGATGTTACGTTACATTCCACTTTATAGAACAACTAGACCAGTAACGTTTCTTTATATTCATATAGACAATTAACTAAATAATTTTACAAGAAAAAAAAAATGCTTGAAAATACACTCAAAACATTATGCCTCGTAGACCTTCCTCAAAGTATAGTCCGTCTCGAATTATATAATGATAAAATTGTTCATTTTACGTGAACTGAACGAAGAGGAGGACGTCGACTGCCACGAAATCCCAAATGGCCTGATGCAACAGTGCTCCAACTTGCGGAGACAAATGCGTTTGTCCTCGGAATGTTAAGTCTGTTGAAACAAACGA
>NC_051400.1:10301297-10301492 GCF_015228065.2 Penaeus monodon
TTACCACACCGAAAAACAATAAACCACATCGCCTGCTTTACACCAAATATCTCAACACAAGACCTCAAACCCAATCTATCGTAATATGTTCCCTGCGAATCACACTCCCGATTCTTAAGATAAACTCGCGCCGGGGATGGAAACGTGTCAGATGGAAATGCGCCGACGATGGAACGAATTTCTCGGAAATGAAAT
>NC_051400.1:10302916-10302991 GCF_015228065.2 Penaeus monodon
CGTTGTTGTCAATATTGTGAACGTTTTTCGCTTTTTTACAGTTCCTATCCTAATTTATATATTTTTTATGAAGCA
>NC_051400.1:10303310-10303464 GCF_015228065.2 Penaeus monodon
ATAAAAACTTTTATTTGTTTTTCGATACACTAGTGAGCCATTCCTGTATCTCGTTTTCTTTGGCCGTCCATGGATGCCAGCAGCTGACTGCCACTTCCCCGAAGTCAAATGAAAAAGGGATTTTAATCTGGAGTTACACTAATGAAAAGGTCAG
>NC_051400.1:10304176-10304636 GCF_015228065.2 Penaeus monodon
GTACATCTTTTCACTTCAGTTAAACTAAACATTTCACTTCCGTGGCATCCCTCATTCAACACAAAACCTGCCGTGTTTCGACTTGTGTGCAGTATTCAATAGGCATATAAATCACGGTATATTTGACTGTTCTCCTGAGACGTAAAACTGCCCAATAAATCTGTCCGGGTTAGTGGATGAGACGTGAAAACCACCGTGAATTGTTCATGCGTGTTCAGATAGAGATTGGAGGCTAAATATGCAAAGGGTTAATTAATTTTGCCATTATTGCATAGGGATTGGTGAACGGGAAATGAACGCATGAGTGGTTTGTTTATATGTGTTCAGATAGAGATTGGAGACTAAATGTGCTAAGGGTTAATTTAGTTGTCTTACATAACGCTTATTAAAAAAAATATATTGCAAAACGTGTGTTCCATTTCTCTCGTTGCAATAGGATGATTAAAGTGCAGGTATGTGC
>NC_051400.1:10304761-10304829 GCF_015228065.2 Penaeus monodon
GTAGATTATTTTCAACTCTCGCTCTCGCATACAGACACACATGCACATAGATACGCAGACCCACACAT
>NC_051400.1:10304998-10305079 GCF_015228065.2 Penaeus monodon
TTCAGCCTTGTATCCAAATCCTGAAATCTTGCCATTCCAGGGGACAGAAAAGGTCACTCAGAATCGAATTGGTACTCGAGA
>NC_051400.1:10305903-10306071 GCF_015228065.2 Penaeus monodon
GCATCTAATTTCTAGTTCGGTCGAAAATCATATTTTTGAGAGCGATTTTCGGCCAGTTCCCCCAAGCAGCAGAAGAAACGAAAAGAGAAAACGCATAAATTTTCTGCTATTTTTAGCGAGAGGCTTGACCTTTTGGGAAAGACGTCAATTAACTCTCAGATGAAAGTT
>NC_051400.1:10306473-10306714 GCF_015228065.2 Penaeus monodon
TCTTCGATATTGTACAATTCCTCCTTCGCCAAGACTATTACACACAAAAAAATAATGCAGTGACGTGCAGATTTTCGTAATATCTTTCTAAACACGCTGTCTATCTATTCATTATCCCCCGCATCTTGCATTTCCGTTTATTCGTGCCAATCTCCAAGGGGCGTGAGCTCATAAGGGCGCATGAAAGCATCTCTTCATATTTTCTTAATCTCTTTTTAACACTTTCCAACATTTTCCAAGT
>NC_051400.1:10306774-10307113 GCF_015228065.2 Penaeus monodon
ACAAAACGAGAAAACTTGGAAATAGAGGAAACAGTATTAACATAATTCCAAAGTGATGTTAATGATTGAAACTAAGTTAAGACTACATAGTTTAAATAATTATCATGCTCTTAACTTAAAGCTAAAGTATTCAGATATATACTAAGTTAACATTTGAAATAGAGATTCTCACGGTAACCTATGTATGATTAACGACTTGAAAGACAGAAAATATGTTTTTTTAAGATTTATATAAGTATCCCCTTACCTGTAAAAAAAAAAAAATACAAGATATTTTTTTCCAGCTCACTTGCTATGACGTCATCGATCATGTCAAATAAGCGAAAATAAGCCTTATAA
>NC_051400.1:10308025-10308130 GCF_015228065.2 Penaeus monodon
GATTACTTTCCTCTTTGAAGTGAAGCAAAGCGTATTTAAAGCGTTACTGTCGGGACTTTGCCTCAGAGGTGGTCTCAGGGTGACTAGGCTTCTGTGAGTTTCCTT
>NC_051400.1:10308320-10308455 GCF_015228065.2 Penaeus monodon
GTTGTTGTTTTTATCCCTCTCTATCTTTTTTTTTTGGTGGGTGGGGACGTCGAGGGTTGCTGGTGAGGAAAAGGGGGGTGGGGGGAGTCAGTACTAAATTCCCTTTGTAATGCAGAACGTACCCCAACACAACAG
>NC_051400.1:10309310-10309557 GCF_015228065.2 Penaeus monodon
ATGTAGAATCTCAATTCTTTCACAAAACATTTAAAGTTTCCTCTCACACGACTTCCGTACCGAGTGAACCAAAACATGTTTACGTTCCCTTCTCTCCACTGAGATAATATGATGAACGCCAGATAAATTAATTCTACTCAAAGTTGAAAATGGATTAACTCTATTAATCTCCGGCCCACACATCTTCCAGATTTCATTAGCAGTCTGGCGGATAATTCTTGGAAGATTACAGAGACTTAAAATTTTC
>NC_051400.1:10310319-10310786 GCF_015228065.2 Penaeus monodon
CAGAGAGCAGCGGCCTGAAAATACCATCTTTCTGCCCCGTCGTGCCTCCAGCCCCCGTTCAGCGACGGCCATCCGCGAGTCTCGGGATATGAAACATTAGGCCAGCGTCCGGCGTGCGAGGGTTGGAGGCAGGGCGGTGGGTCAGCGCGAGTGATTTTCGATATGCTGGGCCCGGGGTGGTTTTGTGTGTGTGTGTGTGCGATATGTTTTTTCTTTTTTTCTGTTCTGCACAAATATGTAAAACATTGGCAATATATCCTCTTCTTGATTTTCTTCCTTGTTTACACATTAAATTCATAGAGCCTTCATAAAATGATGAATAATGTAAGTTCAACACACTTATTATGGAAACATATCCATTAGTATATCTTTCTCAGGCGTTGCCCTATTGGCAGTTCAGGTAAACTATTGGAGACATGAGTAGTGCCTGTACACGTGTACGAGAAAAAAAATAACTACTGAACTAC
>NC_051400.1:10311004-10311289 GCF_015228065.2 Penaeus monodon
TCACAGACACAATATGCACATGTATCAGTATTGTCACAGCTCTCACTTGCGCCCGAAGCCGTAGGTATGCCTTGGTTCAATACGTTCTTTACATAAGCGGTCCCGGAGTTCAAGGGGGCAAAGATGAAAGGAAACTCGTATTTAAGTTTCACTCGACAAGGAGGATTACTCAGCAATCTCGCCGGAATCATGCTCAACTACAGAGCTCTTGATATCACATGAGAGAAAGAGACAAGAATATTCGAGTGGAGGTTATTTAGAGTCAAAGGAAAATATATAGATTTT
>NC_051400.1:10311955-10312273 GCF_015228065.2 Penaeus monodon
ATGTGTCGAAAAAATGCTATACTGATTTTTTCTTCCACATATTTCAGAATACGAAACTAGCATTGTCCTTGGATCAAGTCACTTGTTCAACCCCTCCCCCCCTTCCTCAGCCTCCGTCCCAATCACGTCCTCATCTTTTCAACCCCTAACCGGGTGCCTTTCAGCCCCCCCCCCCGCCCCAACCTCTCGTAATTTTGGCACTATCCCCTACCTTCTCCTATGAAACCTAGGATGCTAACCACGATAGAATTTCTCCTCCAGCTCTCCCTTCTATCCCTCTTCCTCTCCTATTCCTCCATTATCCCTTTCTACAGGCTA
>NC_051400.1:10312313-10312701 GCF_015228065.2 Penaeus monodon
TCGTCATTTCTATCAAATTCTCCTTCTATTCCTCTTTCCACTTCTGTCATCCTGTCACATCCTTATCCAGATCCTTATATTCTGTTCACCCACTTATCCTCTCCCCTTATCCTCACTCTATCCTCACCCTATCCGCATCCGTCCCCAGTATTCCAATCACCACCCTCCCCCCCAATTCCCAACCCTTATCCCATACTCTCCCCCCCCCTTATCCTCACCGTCCCCCCTCCCCTCCTCCCCTCAACTCCCCCAGGATGACGACCCCCTCCACAAGGTCATCAAGATAACGAGTGGTAATGTGCCGAGAAAGACCAAAGGCATCTCCCGAGTGCCGGGGTCAGCAGCGTCAGCAAGGGACAAGGCTGCTGCGGATTCTCGCTCGGATGAT
>NC_051400.1:10313731-10314113 GCF_015228065.2 Penaeus monodon
ATTTCCCATTAGGCGGCGCAGGAGGACCTTCCCTGTTCCCATTATCACACGGTGCCTCTCCTCATGACAACGCCTGATGAAGTTTGCAATTCTGTCCGCCAAAGGCCCGCCTCACGCATGACCGGGCCTCTCGTAGGTGGCTGAGGCCGACCGTCATGCAAATCCTCGTCCGCTTCTCGTTATTTTTTTGGCCATACTTCAAAACGAGGATTTTTTATGGCGTTTCCTCTTTTGTTTGTGTTTCTGAGAAAGGATGTTTATTGCTTCCCTTCTCCCTCTCTCTCTTATTCCTTCCTTCTGGTATATATATACATCCATTTCATAATATTCTCCTTTTTTCTTGTATCTTTCCATTTTCTTGCCCTTCTCAACATTATTCAAG
>NC_051400.1:10314148-10314783 GCF_015228065.2 Penaeus monodon
CCTTGCCAATAACCCTTGTTTCTTCTACGGTTTACGATCCTGGTCATGTCCATTTCGCCCGTTATTTATCGTCCTTGTTTCGTTCGCCACCGCCGTTCGTTATAGCCAAGTCGGCGATGGTCTCCGCGTGGCAACATGGCCGCCGCCCGGATACCAGAGCCATCTATCGCTCCCTTTTTCCCGGGCGATTTATCTCTCCCCGTAGGCATTTTCATGACTCTCGTTGCTTTCCCGCTCGTCCCTTACACTACATAGCTTGCGTCGATCGCCTGCCCTTCCGGATATCATCTCATTTGAAAGCGAATGCCGATGCAATAAAAGGGGTTGGTGTTCCGTTTATTAAAAGGGCTTCTAATGCAGGACCCCGGTCGTGTGCGTTAAGATAACGTCGCATTCAACAGGAAATGGACTTTGGCTCATTTCATTTTCAGGCCTCCTTTTTGCACCGATGCGATCGCTGATTAGAATTGCAACTTGCCGGGGGAAAAATATTGATATTGATAAACAGACAGTTGTTGTTGCTACGGGAATAAAACGCTTCTTTGTTCGGAAATTTGAACGGATCAGAGGCTGTTTTGTGTTTTGCCATTATAAGGTATATTTTAGGTCTTCTACTTATACGATATATTTCTAAA
>NC_051400.1:10315423-10315596 GCF_015228065.2 Penaeus monodon
TTATCTTTCTTTTTCTCTTTTTCTTACTCTCCACGTAGACTTGCAAACTGGGCAGGATATGAAAAGTCTATTATTTAAGTCCTGCAACAGAACATAGGAACATTTGCTTGGTAATTATTCTCTCTGGGAATATTTTGCAGAGTGTCTAGCAATGTCATTCAGGATTTAAAGAG
>NC_051400.1:10315728-10316178 GCF_015228065.2 Penaeus monodon
CTTTGTGTGGAAAGAGACAGAAGAAAGGAGGAATAACAAAAAAAAAATATTAGCACAAAGAATGAGAGAAAGAGTGCGAAAAAGGGAGAGATGTGATTTTAATATACGTTTGTGTATCAAGTATATCTATACTCATAAAGTTTATTTATTTCAGTTCATTGTTTTCTGAATATCGCATTCCTTATATCATAATCTACCTGCCATCTCTTTAAGTTCATGGATTAGTCACTATAGTATAAGTTGAATCATACCACTCAATAATTCACAAAGCTTCGTTCATTCTTAGCAAGTATGGTTAAAATACGTCGGGTTTCTACGCTCGTATAGATTATACAAGATAAAAATGACTTACACTTGCAATAACAGGATAATTTGTTTACAGTTTAGTGTCTTAGAAATAGCACTTTACCAATATGCGTCTGTTAATGTATTATCAACGGATTTCATAAG
>NC_051400.1:10317662-10317900 GCF_015228065.2 Penaeus monodon
ATCCTTTTAACTAAAGAAAATACAAACAAGAAGAGATGAATCAGCTTTGTGAACATTTAATTCACATTTGAATTCATTCTCTTGGCAATTCACAAAAGGCATGAATAACCTTTGGTGATTATCAGAGGAAAACGACACCATGAGAGAGGTAAGCTTTCGATGAAAGAAAAATGAAATTAAGGAAAATTAGATTAAAGAAAAATATAACTTTAGACTACTCATAGATTATTGTTCATAG
>NC_051400.1:10317963-10318377 GCF_015228065.2 Penaeus monodon
TCCCCATAATTATTAGTTTCCCTGCTTACATTTTTTGTTGGGGCAACTCTTGTATATAATAATGCTTTGGCAAACCACTCATTTTCCTTCATATTCGTGCACATTTATACTTGCATTAACGTGTCCTGTTGCGTAAATCAGTTATTGGTTTTTATGAACGTCTGTGCATGCGTCTTCTTATGCTAACGCTTATATACTAACATTTTTACACTAACATTTCCATTTATGAGTACCTGTCAAGCTACAGAGATTAGATTTACATATTATATATCTTAAAGGCTTAGTTTGACTTACTGTAAGAAAAGGATTTTACTTCTTTCTTTTTAAATAATTCAAACTAAAAGTAAGATGTGTGGTGTGAATTAATAAGAAAGTTTGTTTTTTTTTGTTTGAGAATAAACTCAAACTCCTTGT
>NC_051400.1:10318624-10318837 GCF_015228065.2 Penaeus monodon
AATATTGGCGAATCAGATATCAAATCTAATTGATAGTACGAAGCGGCGGCCAAATTTGCTTCGCCATTAACACGGGTTTCCTCCGAGGCGGTAAACCTCTTATGAGCTGGAGGAATAACCGGAATAATTTCCCGAGGGAAGACGTTGGCCAAATTGCGCGTTCTTTAAGGAATCTCTGTTACGCAGGTGTCTTATTTCGTTAAGATGCTCGGT
>NC_051400.1:10319141-10319391 GCF_015228065.2 Penaeus monodon
AGAAAAGGATAGACAGAGGGAAATTTACAAGAGAGATCCGTAACAAAATTACATAATCAACTATTATCAATCTGTATTACCATTATCGAAAGTAAATAACTATGTGAAACTGACACTGTAATATTCAGCAAACGAAGTATTAATAGGATCTTTTGAACTTCATGCAGTCATACAAAACATCAAAGGCGCCGCTCTGTGTTTTTAATGTGTGTGTGGGGGGGTGCCTTTCACCTTTTTTTTTGTTTCATTT
>NC_051400.1:10319952-10320153 GCF_015228065.2 Penaeus monodon
AGAGAAGCATTCTTCCTTGTAATCTTGTTTGTCCTCACTATAATATTATATAAATCTCACATTGCTCACAATAGAAGGTCCCTGATATCTGTGACGTTTTTATTTTCTCACTTTTATTCATTCTTCCGGTAACGAAAGAATGTATTAAGCCTTTGATACCTGAATTTTATTTAAACATTTTTATCCCACACACATACAGTA
>NC_051400.1:10320273-10320351 GCF_015228065.2 Penaeus monodon
TTCTACCTGTCTGCCTCCCTCCTTCCCCTCCCACTCTCTCCATTTATCTATCTCATTCACTTCCTCACCACTCAGTAG
>NC_051400.1:10320429-10320651 GCF_015228065.2 Penaeus monodon
CTCTATTTTATCCCTAAACTTCTAATGATGAATATGTCTGTATCTGATTGTACAGAAATCCAACGCAGGTAAAATAAGAACTATGAACGCACACGGTAACACATGGAGCATCAGTCCCTTTGAAAGCGGACGTCAAAGGCATTAACGCTTCCTGTTTCGAACAAGCCACACTAAGTTCCATGCAAGAAAGTCTGATCACACGAAACACTAAGTCCACAGCTC
>NC_051400.1:10320744-10321418 GCF_015228065.2 Penaeus monodon
ATTTCTTTGTTGCCTCCGCATTCGTGTTCATCTCCCGGTCTCCCAACAAAGCTGACAGACGAAGGGATATGTGTAGGTAGCGGTACTGTCTTGGGGAAAACAGAAGAAGAAAAATAAAGAAGAAAATTGGGAGAAAGAAAAAGTTGTCCATAGGAACAGCAATAATAAAGGGTACGGCCGTTCCCTTGTCAGCTTGAGCAAGAACGCCCTTAGCCCTCTGGCGAAGTACGTGGAAGATGGTAAGGAACCGCGACTGTCATGACTTGGTTTGAGTGTTGTTGAATTTGTAAACTTTCCTGGGCGTGGTGACTGTCTTTTGTCTTTTAGTGAAACGTTTCTGTAATGAGAGAATACCGGTAATTTACAACTGTGTTGTTTAATACATCGAAAGGAATAATCACATTTATTAACGAGAAATACAGCTATTATCTAAACACACTGTAAAGAAAGATTGTGAAATGCCTCTATACATCGACCTGGGACTTAAAACTCAGCTTCGAACAGAGATCGGACTTTGTGGTTCGAAACAACGCTTCAGAGTTTTCAGGCTCCAAAGAATTAAAGACTTTATGCCGTGTCTTTAGACTGTACTTTTAGGTCAGGGCTGTTTATGAAACTGGGTTCAGTTCGAGTCCCGAGAATGATAGTGCATATCCTGTATCCTGGCTACCCAT
>NC_051400.1:10321749-10321830 GCF_015228065.2 Penaeus monodon
AGAAATGAAATGGAGAAATGAGACGAACTTAGTGTTTATATATCTGTCTGCTGTCTTTCAATAAAACTATTCCCTGGATGC
>NC_051400.1:10322204-10322599 GCF_015228065.2 Penaeus monodon
AGAACATTAAGAAAAAGACGAAAACAGAACCATAGCACAAAGAAGAAACAACACTCTTGACAAAGGGACATAAAAAAAAAAAAAAACACGCACACACACCACTTCCTTAGATTTATAATTCATACTAAGGAATAATCTCCCTTGTCTCTTTCCCAGGCGTTATTGAACGCGTGAAAATATCTCACTGTCACGATGATGGGTCTTGCTACATCGCGAGACAATTACAAAGATGCGACTGTGACAAAGAGAAGGATTATTTTCACTTAACAAAACCTGGTCTAATGTCGCTTCCGTTCGTCCGCCTACGGTGTCTGGAACCTTTTTCCAGATGGGTGTCTGTGTGTGGTGGGGGATGGGGGGATGACGGATGGGGAGCGTGCTTGTGTGTGTGACTT
>NC_051400.1:10323439-10323528 GCF_015228065.2 Penaeus monodon
TTAAGGTCTTTCTCTCATATCCTCTTTACTCTCCGGCCTGCCTTTATCCTCGCCTTTATCCCACTCGCGCCGTTCTGTTATCATTAGTC
>NC_051400.1:10323901-10324060 GCF_015228065.2 Penaeus monodon
AGAAGGCCAATTTATATTAAATAGTTTGTATTGAGCTGAAAATCTAAACGATTACCTTTTTATAATAATTACCCCAGAGTGTCTAACAATGTCCCATACATAATTATACCGTGAAAATAATCATATTCAAATAAAAAAAACATCTCCCCAAATATATTC
>NC_051400.1:10324142-10324541 GCF_015228065.2 Penaeus monodon
CACGTTACGAATATATGTTAAAATATATATCACTTAACGAAATATTTTCACTTCCTCTCTCTCTCTCTTACGCATTCCGCTCTTCCTCTGGGCTTCACCCTCACCCGCGCGCACAGAACGCCTCATCTTTCCGTTCGATCTCCTGACGCCTCCCTCCTTGTAATCTGCTATTATCCTGGGAATCCGGGACATTGGGACATAAAAGGATTAAAAGGGAAGAGGGAACCGAAGCTATGATGGACGTAGGCATTAGGAACAGCGGTTGAAAGTCTTCGAGGAAAAGAGACAGGGCGAAGTCGTGTATTTTGTGAGATCGACCCGCTGGCGACGCTTGGCAACCCAGCGGGCGTTTTGGCTGACGTTCTCTCTGCGCTGGTGACCTTTTTTTCTCTTATTTGG
>NC_051400.1:10324761-10324986 GCF_015228065.2 Penaeus monodon
TGTGTGTATAAACAGCTATACTCGAGATTGTCAAGTAACGCGTGCCCATAAAAAAGTTACATAACACTCCATTTGCTGCCTCGCGAGAAGCCGAAAGAAGGAGAAAAAAGCAAATAGACTTTAATATGCACATATTTCTTCAGCCTTGACACTTTCCAGAGATACCCGACGATAGAAAACGTAATTTTGTGCTGCCACCAATTTAGACAATGGAGTGTACAGAAT
>NC_051400.1:10325060-10325306 GCF_015228065.2 Penaeus monodon
AGGGAGAATGAGACATAGCGCTAGACGAGGAAGCAGCAAGCGAAGGAATAGACATAATGAGCGTAATGGAGAATTAGGATGATGATCTCGTGGAGAGAGAGAGAGGGGGGAGTGCCTCGTCTAAAGCGCATAGAGGGTCATGGAGAGAATGGCCGTAATAAAAAGGCATACTCCCGTGATTAGGAAACATAAAATGAGAAGCTTAAATCGTAGCATAAGCTTATACAAATAAAAACGCAGATTAGA
>NC_051400.1:10325643-10325841 GCF_015228065.2 Penaeus monodon
TCGCTCGTCTTCACGACCAATAACACTAAGCAAACGGGAGACGGGACAGGGAGCGTTACTGCAAGACCCTCTCTCAGAAAGGGAGGGAGGGTCAGTGTAAAGGAAGGAGGGAGAGTGTAAAGGAGGGACTGAGAGTCAGTGTAAAGGAGGGAGTGAGAGTCAGTGTTTAGGAGGGAGTGAGAGTCAGTGTTAGGAGGG
>NC_051400.1:10326012-10326115 GCF_015228065.2 Penaeus monodon
GTGTAACATTTTTTTGTATGTGTGAAAGTAAAATTGAGTTTAAAAATGAGAATGAATGAAAAAGTGTGCAAAGTGTATCAGTAAGAGTAAGAGTCTCAGCGAG
>NC_051400.1:10326500-10326680 GCF_015228065.2 Penaeus monodon
AACAAAATAAAATGCAAGAGTGTCAAATAAAAGGGAACTTTGGTTTATGAATGAAGTGAGCTCAAGGCTTGGAAGGAAACATAACCAAAAAGGGACATAGAAACACCGGAAGAGAATAGGACAGTAGAAAAGGAAGAAGAAAATGTAAATGGATATTGATATGTGGAATTGTTGTAAAAA
>NC_051400.1:10326834-10326948 GCF_015228065.2 Penaeus monodon
TGAACATATTAGAATTAGTAAAAAAGTAAATAAATAAATAGAAAATAAAGATAAGACAAAAAAATAATAAGAAACGGATTAAGCATAAAAACAGCTTAAGAAAAGAAGACAGTT
>NC_051400.1:10326989-10327833 GCF_015228065.2 Penaeus monodon
AAAAAAACAGGGAAGCCAACCCTCATGAGAAGGTTAAAAAAAAAAAAAAATTGAGGACGATGGCCGCGGAGGACAAGGCGGCGAAGGGAAGATCGAGAGGAAAAGAGGTCATAGGTCAGGGGTCACAGGTCAGAGGGACCGCGGTAGGGGGCTTTAAAGGTGGGAGGGTGAGAGAGAGGGGAGTGGGCGGAGGAGGATGAAAGAAGGAGAGGGGAGAGGGAGGATGATAGAGGGGGGAGGAGGAAAAGGAAGAATGAGGGGAAAGGGAAGATTGAGAATGAGAGAGGGAGAGAAGGAAAAGGAAGAAAGAGGGGGAGAGGAAGAGGGAGAATGAGAGAGGGAGAGGAGAAAAAAGGAAGAGAGAAGGGAGGGGAGAGGAGGACAAAAGAGGGAGAGGTGAGAGGGCGGAGGAAGATAAGAGAGGAGAGGGAAGATGGCGGAAGAGGATGACAAAAGGAGAGAGGAATAGGAGGAGGAGGATAGGCGAGGGGATGGAAAAGAGGGATTAGAGAGGGAGAGGAAAATGAGAGAGAGAAAGAAGGATGGCAGAGGGAGATGGAGAGGAGGATAAGAGAGGGGAAAGGGCAGAAGAGAATGAGAGAGAGGAAGGCGAAAGAGGAGAGAGGGGAAAGGGAGAGGGGAGAGGAGAATGAGAGCAAAACGAGAGAGGGGAGAGGGAAAAGAGGGGAGAGGAGAATGAGAGAGGAGGACGAGAGAGGGGAGAGGGAAAAGGGAGATGGGAGAGAGGGAAGAGAGGAGAGGCAAAGGACGACCTGCTGAAGGGATAGACGACTCTCAGGTTTCCTCGTCTGGCCTCGGGTGACGCTCAGGAACGACGCGACGA
>NC_051400.1:10327894-10327985 GCF_015228065.2 Penaeus monodon
GAGAGGCTGGAGGATGAACGGGAGGAAGGCCGGTTAACGGGGAATAGGAGGAGATGATGAGGATGAGGGGAAGAGAAGCAATTCTTGTACT
>NC_051400.1:10328334-10330514 GCF_015228065.2 Penaeus monodon
CTCAGTGCAAAAAACGAAGCACAGCGAACACAATCTCCTTAAAAACACCTTAAGTCATACTGTGATAATTTACACAGCATGACACACATCCAGTACTAACGTCCTACTTTCTGTAAGGCCGTGATGATGGGGATTCGAGAGGAGAGGAAGATTAGCTGTGACAAAGGGATGGGGATAAGCTGGGAAACAAGAGAGGAAGCTACAGGATTTGTTCTTGGTGTTTTTTTCTATCATAAAGTGGATGCATTCAGGGACGTGCATCTTTCGACTTCTCCTTAACATCACGAGTTTCCTTTCGTTAACATCAGGGGATAAGAATTGCGTTTTTAGTCAACATCGGATTAAACATCAGCTTCTATAGTTAACACCAGAATAAAATTGCTTCTATAGTCAACATCAGAGAAAAATTGCCTTTTTAGTCAACATCAGAGGAAAATTGCCTTTTTAATCAACATCAGAGGAAAATTGCTTCTTTAGTCAACACCAGAGGAAAAACTGCATCTTTCTTCAACGTCGGGACATGAATGCTGTCACTTGCGTCAACATCCGAGAAAGATAATTGTCCTTTCACTCAAGATCTGGGGAAGAAAATAGTATCTTCCTTCAGCAAAGGTAATTGCCCATTTAGTCAATAACCGAGGAAAGAAAACAGTTATATTTAGTCACCACCAAACTGCTCTTTTCTTCAGCATCAGAGGAAAAATATTGTCTTTTTGGTCAACATCTGGAGAAGGAAGCTGCCCTGTTAATGAACACTTGGGGAAGGAAATTACCTTTTCACTCAACATCTAGGAAAGAAAACGGCGCTTTTGATAAGAGAAATAACTCTTATGTCAACTTATTCCCTGTCCTAGAAATCCTATAAACACTGGCTATTCCATCAGACGAGAAGTGACTGAAAAAAAAACGGAGAATGACGAGGAAAAAAAAACCCATTAAGAGGGAAATTATGATGGATAACATTATAATGTCAGAATATAACCATAGAACTACATCAGCGTTTGTTTCAGGTCTTAAAACGTTCACCGAGACTGTTATAATAGATCTCAGTCCAGTAGGATGGATATTGATCTGGGAGACGAAGAAGAAAGATATCCAGAGCATACTATATGATTCCACTGTATCATACGCAAACTTTTGTCAATTGAAACAAGTTTTAGAAACAAACCCAGTGAAACACAAGATCGACATATTCAAAAATTGTTCTAAATTCTTGGAAAACTTTTTGGGGAAAAAATAGGAAGAGAATGACAAGTTAGGAAATAAAAGTTAATAAACAAAATTCCGAGAGTAGCTTCCGTCGATCTAAATCATTCCGTTTATATTTATGGCAACAATTATGTTATCATAAACTTTAATTTCAGTTAGATATCGACAATATAAATTATCTGATTTTGAATGTGAAAATATTGGACTTGGCATATGAGCAGTACATTAATGCCTCCTTAAGCGAAATTTGTGTCCAACTGAAAGGCTGATATTGATGAAATTGTGCAACATAATTTCTCACGTGTACTAGAAAACCTGTTGAGACGTCTATGGGTATTGTAGGTATATACTGCATAGAATGAGCAGCACCCTTCATTACCCAATCAATCACTATCAATTAAGCATGTTGCTATTTAAAGAGTCCCTGTGTTTATTTAGATGCAGTATATTCGTATCGACTGGATATCGGGTTTTTAAAATGCAGCATTTATGTCTTTTGCTTAAAACGGCTCCCTTGTATAATAAATTCAATAAAAGCTCGAAGATATTCAGTCCAACAAAGATAAATCTTAAATTTTTTTAAAGCCAAATTGGAAAATCGTACAGGAATGTTACATCGACCATAACCACTCTCATATTCATAGATATCTGGAGACGAAAACTGTGGAGGATCCCATGATAAGTGTCAATCCCTTTACTGGTAACAAATTGGAGTTCGATTGTCAGAGTTAAAGAATTCGATCTTTTTGTAATGTAATCTGCTCAGTGATTGCACCTGACGACGATTTCATGTTCGCTTAAACTTTTTTGTAATTAATCGATAATTCGGAATGGATGCAACTGATATTAAAGGAAGTGTTGCTAGTGTGCGTTTGCAGGGATTAAATAAGGTTGAATTCATATGAGAAATTGTTAAATAGCTTTGCTGTATGTAGATTAAAACTATTTATATATAGAATCAGTATACCACT
>NC_051400.1:10331447-10331641 GCF_015228065.2 Penaeus monodon
CATCCTCATTTGAAACCTTTTGCCTCTATTTGAACAGATGATGGTTACATAATGGGAGGAAATTAAGCAATTAAGGATCCGAAATGATGTTGTTTGTCGACAAAATTAAGTTTTTCCGAATGTTCTGTAGCTTTTTCCAAAACTGATTGACTTCCTTGTGAAAGATTATCACACAGCGACTAACAACATATTAG
>NC_051400.1:10332649-10333179 GCF_015228065.2 Penaeus monodon
GAATGCACAAACGTATTTTAGACTTATGAACCAGAATGATGTCCCATAATGCATAATGAAAGTTACTTTTATACTCCAAAGTTTTATTAGGGCCTAAGTTATGAATATAACGATGATTGCGATGCAGACACATGGCCATGAATGAAAGAAACAACAAAAAACTAATAACCTAAACATTCTCATTTATGCAAAATGTTGAAAAAGTCAAGGGCTAGAAATATTGTAAAAATTTTAGAGGCAGCATTTTTGACATATGCTATCTTATTCTTAACTACAAACTAGGTATTTTACTTAATCTGCTCTTACTTTTACGTTTTTCATTATATCTTCATCTGTTTGTATGTTGTTTTTTTTCTCACTTGTCACAAGAAGGTGCAGGAAGGGGAGGTAAAGGGGGAGGGAAGGGGGGGGGGGTGAGAAGGGGGAAAGGCACTGGAAAGGGGGAGATCTATCGCTTTCAGACTGATCTCGAATATATGTCTTCTAGGAGTACATTCTACGGTTCGTTGCATTCAGGAAAGAAATTCGCT
>NC_051400.1:10333540-10333680 GCF_015228065.2 Penaeus monodon
CAGGTTCACTATACCGTCTCCTTTACATCCAAGGAGAGAAATTCACTCGCATACACAAAACAAGAAAGAAATTCAGCATTATTTTCCTCCGCCAACTTTTCTGACAGATCTCTCTTCCTCTACACCCTACTGGGACGAAA
>NC_051400.1:10333710-10333786 GCF_015228065.2 Penaeus monodon
ATTTCACTAATACAAAACAGATTTGTTTTGCTCTTTCTAATCATTCTCCCGACTTTGTGTTTATGAATGGGATTCC
>NC_051400.1:10334247-10334316 GCF_015228065.2 Penaeus monodon
GCCCTCGAATGAAAATAAAAAGCAAAACCAAAATAAGATATATTAAAGAACAAAGTAACAAAATAATAA
>NC_051400.1:10334543-10334625 GCF_015228065.2 Penaeus monodon
GTAAGTCCGTAGTCCCTCGGAAAAATGAAAAAAAAAATAAGAACAAGTAAAACGGTAAGTAAACAGTAAGCCCGTAATCCCT
>NC_051400.1:10334669-10334865 GCF_015228065.2 Penaeus monodon
GCCAAGTAAGCAGTCCCTCGAAAAAAATGTCAGTAAATATATCAAACACATAAATAAATCAAAAGATAATAAAAACAAAAAAACAGTAAGCCCGTATTCCCTCGAACAAAATGTAATGAATGAATAAGAACATAAAACAGCTAAGTAAGCCTCTTGAAACAGTCCCTCGGAAAAAAAAACTGTCAGTAAATATATC
>NC_051400.1:10334918-10335392 GCF_015228065.2 Penaeus monodon
CAGAGTAAGCCCGTAGTCCGCACGTCAGAGCCGCCCGTCCGAACCAAGTCGAGCTGCCAAGGGAAGCCACGGTTCAGTTCCCGGTCGGATGACTTTCCACAAGGGACTGCTTTTCGCTCCTCGGACTGTGAGAAAATGAGATTGTGGTTTGCGAGCATGGCTTCGGGTAGAGTCTGGGCACTTTGCATCTTTGTATGCTGATTCGGCTCGGTTTTCTTGTTGATGCCGTTGAATAATGCTGCTTCTGCACTATGCTGTTGGCTCTGATTCGTACTGATGATTCTGTTCGTTACATGATCTGTCTCTACACTTTAATGACGTATCTGCATTATGCTGACGTGCCTCTGAATTATACTGATGTGCCTTTGCACTATACTGATCTCTCTGCACTATGCTGATATGTCTCTGCACTATACTGATCTCTCTGCACTATGCTGACCCTTCTGTGATGGTTTTTGTTGATAGTAATTAATC
>NC_051400.1:10335572-10335730 GCF_015228065.2 Penaeus monodon
GGCCTTGCCTATCGCCCCGGTCCTTCCTCGATCAGCATTACCCTCCAATCGAGTGTCACTCGAATAGATGACGTATCTCGCTTAATCTTCCTTATATGGCTTTGAAGTCTGAGCCACAATGTCTCTTGTAAATATTTTGTTCCTGGTAAAAAAAAAAA
>NC_051400.1:10336017-10336082 GCF_015228065.2 Penaeus monodon
TCTGTAAGGATCGACCAAAGGGAGATTTTCCTTAAGTCAACTTCACTTAACGAAGGTACAGCTCA
>NC_051400.1:10336383-10336577 GCF_015228065.2 Penaeus monodon
GTTCTTGCGAGCTAATGAAAGAAAGGCACCTATTTGAAGAAACTGCCATTATGCACATTCTTAAAAAAGGTCACTGAGGACGAAGAACACAAACGGCATTGATAAAAGGCACAGCAGTTTTTCCCTTTTCTCTTCTGAGCATAATAAGCGGTGCAAAAATAAATCCATTTCTTCAGACAAGAGTGCTTAAAGAG
>NC_051400.1:10336732-10336968 GCF_015228065.2 Penaeus monodon
ATAAACCTTATTCTTATTTCTTAGGAAACCGTTAAACTTCATCATAATTATAAAGAAACAGATAATACGTAATAAGTGTCACAAAAACAACTATATTTTCAAGTCACGAAACCTTATCATACTCTTTGTCTTCAATACGAGATGTCATGCCATTTATATGACCATGAATTTGATTTTTCTCTGAATATTTGACGATTTCCTTTGTCTAGAAAATATAAAAAAAGAAAAAAATAAGA
>NC_051400.1:10337057-10337248 GCF_015228065.2 Penaeus monodon
ACTGTAGAATGAAAAATAAAGCAGATCCAGGATCGAAATGAACTGTTGGAATCAATACTCTTTTCGAAACATAAGAGTTATTTGCTTCATTTGTGCTGTATGCAAAACTGTTTTCAAAGCAATTAAGGAAGCCCACAAGCACACAAATCCTTTAATATCCAGGATTAAAGATCTTTATGTAAAAAAAGAGA
>NC_051400.1:10337454-10337577 GCF_015228065.2 Penaeus monodon
CATTGTACAATGGTGCTCTATATAATCCAAATTAATTCACACGTCGTTTCTGGGAATAACCAACAAATGTCTGTTTTTCTTTCAATTTGCCCTTTATAAAGAATACGACCTGTAAGTTCTTGC
>NC_051400.1:10337656-10337877 GCF_015228065.2 Penaeus monodon
AGAAAGAAATAAAGAATATAATATCCCGTTTCCAAGCTCAGTAATGTATTCATCACACCGTCGTTCCCTTAATGGCGTTTTTTTCTTTAGTTTTTAGTTGTTTTTTTTTCCTTCTTTCTTTTCATGTTTATTTTGACAGGTAAGGACAAAATAAACCATCCATCATAACTCAAAAATAGTTCTCGAGCCAAAAGTAATGCCGTCAACGATTTTTTTTTCTG
>NC_051400.1:10338001-10338235 GCF_015228065.2 Penaeus monodon
CGAATTCAAACAACGAAAACTTGCTCGCAGTGAGTTCAGTCTTTTCACTAGATTTTTCCCCTTTAACCCAAAACCACAATTATCAACATCAATACCCCTGAGAAAGAATTAGATTACAAATTACCAACAGCCTCCTCTCTCACACAGCATAATGCTCACAGTTGCTTCTTTAATTAGCACTGAATTGGCATTACCTTCTGCAGATTGGCATCAGACAAAAGCTGGTTTCCCTCT
>NC_051400.1:10338335-10338586 GCF_015228065.2 Penaeus monodon
TATTGAACATACAATTAGGACCATAAATTTCAATTTCCTGGTGCATTTTCATAACAAGTTTTGAACTATATTGTTAAGCTCCTGTTAAACTGTTGTTACCACGCTATAGAATTATGGCTTTGTTACACATGAATATCGTATTGGGTGGTTCTACCAATGGCTATTAGAATAGTAACCTACGTATTTTTAATTTTATTTCACTACATTTCATTAACTTTCTGTTTTAATTGTAGGTAAAATGATATATTTCA
>NC_051400.1:10338631-10338863 GCF_015228065.2 Penaeus monodon
TGTAAGGAGCCACGGTATCTCTATTTGTAAATTTGTTTCTGCGATAGATACGAAAATCAGCAACTGGCAATCGGTTTCTTGTTATATACAACAGCCGTTTCACATCATAAATTACTGTTCACTTATATGACTGCCTGAATACAGTGGAGCAATTTTTCATATTGCATTTCGCAATCATCGTCATCATAAATTATCTTTCGTGGCTCCCGTTATGTGCCTGCAATAAACGTTG
>NC_051400.1:10339123-10339239 GCF_015228065.2 Penaeus monodon
ATTTCATCTCATTTTCCTTCTGTCAAAATCAGGGAGAGAAAGTGTCCCTTGCCTTCAGGGCGGGGGGGGGGGGCGGGTACCGTGATGTGGGTCCCTGACCTTTTGGAATTATGTAT
>NC_051400.1:10339495-10339853 GCF_015228065.2 Penaeus monodon
TATTTAAGCATCCATCAGCCTGCTTAATAATTGCACCGTGCACACATGAAAGTCCTTTCGCTTTCCTCCTTTCCAAACCTCAGAAATGTCAAAGGCAATTTTTTCCTAAGTTTTCGGTACTTCCAAGATTTGAGAGCATTTACGAAAAAAAAACATACTTCACCCGTAAAATTCCCTCAGTAGTTGGGATCTTTTTTGTGTGTGTGTTTTGTGCTCTTTTTCTCCCATTTCTTTTTCATAGATCGATATCAGAGAGAATTAACAAAGATGATAAGCATATCTCTGAATCGCTGAGTTGATCTGGTTCTTTGATTCAGTTCCGGAGAATGGAAAAATGACATGCAAATTTGGCACAGTG
>NC_051400.1:10340290-10340405 GCF_015228065.2 Penaeus monodon
TTTTTCCGGTAGCGTAAGCTCTCTGTATTGAGCGAAAATACCTCCCCTTGGCACTGACAAATAGTTCACAAAAAATGCACATATATACTAGATCGCCCACACTCGCTCGTGCGGA
>NC_051400.1:10340497-10340930 GCF_015228065.2 Penaeus monodon
ACAATGTTCTACATGAATATAATGCAGTAAGTCCTCAGGCGAAATTCCGCCACACCTAACGTATGATCCCAACCCACGTCTCCTCGCTCACGCCCTTTGGAAACCTCCAGGTGCTAACGCCCACTCGGAGTAACTAATGAGGTCCCTGTAGGCGGCTCCTCCAAGTCTGTAGCAGCACGAACCTCCTCCCTGAACTCCTGTAGGCAAACTGGTCTAGAAATACGGTGTTAATTTACTATACATAAGCATGGACTTGGAGTGTGGATCCTACATGCTAAGTTAGATAATCTTAAGTTTAAATTAAATGCTTTGCGTTTAGTTTGTTGGTTTATAATTAGAAAGGGGGTTTTCTGTTTATTGTGTAGAGCTGAATGTACCACTAATACCTACCTGTGTACACGCAAGTACGTGTATAAATCTTGAAACACCCACC
>NC_051400.1:10341060-10341295 GCF_015228065.2 Penaeus monodon
TTGCATAACATTTTCAAAAGTGTATATTTCAATAAATTTGATAACCAATCAAATTTCTTAATTATTAACATACTTTTATACATGAACAAAGGTAAAATAAATGGCCGTATTTTCGTTTTTTCGTTTTTATTTTCATTTTTTCACAACCTTCACTATCACCTTGCTTTTCTTTTTTTCAATCATCACATTTTTTTTCGCTAGATGTTGATTGCCTTATTATGCAGTTCCATAACAT
>NC_051400.1:10341574-10341765 GCF_015228065.2 Penaeus monodon
GCATAAAAAAGGACTATACAAGGCATAAGGAACACCCCCTGGTTTGGGGAAGAACGCAGATAAGGAATGAACAAAAATGAACACCTCCGTATCTTTTCATGGGTTCCTCCAACTCCAGTTTTGGGCGCGATTATGAAGACAGAGCGAACGAATCCTGTGGCATGCTTTGCATTCCTTGCCATATTTTGGTC
>NC_051400.1:10342469-10342602 GCF_015228065.2 Penaeus monodon
TCCATTTCTGAGCTAATGCTCGGTTACCAGTTGCCCTGACAGTGACTTGATCTAAACAGTTTTCAAGACATTACTATGAAAAACGATTCAAGGCTGTCTCTTGGAAATCATGCTACGCTCATATTCTGGTTCC
>NC_051400.1:10342726-10342852 GCF_015228065.2 Penaeus monodon
TGTCATATTCCTGTGACCCCGTTTCCGTGTGTCTTGCGTTGCTCTGACCAGGAAATGAAAGCGAAATGAATGGGCGGTGACGAAGTAATAAGAAGTTAAATTCGTATTCTGAGAGAGTGTGAAGGT
>NC_051400.1:10343658-10343793 GCF_015228065.2 Penaeus monodon
TCTTATCAATATAACTGGCGCTAAAATCAGCATTACCATCGGTGGCCGTTATAGGTAAAGGATTGAGAGGCCATTTCATTGAAATCCTAAAGGAAAAAAATCAATATAGGTTTTAAAACTGAGTATATTTTGGCA
>NC_051400.1:10344008-10344096 GCF_015228065.2 Penaeus monodon
TTTGGCACTTTACGAGAATCTCATCTCCATTTTATTTTCTATTTTTTTTCAACAGGTCGGAAAAGTAGATTTTGATTCCAGCAAGGAG
>NC_051400.1:10344333-10344398 GCF_015228065.2 Penaeus monodon
CTCCCTCTTTTATCGCTTTGCCTCTCTTCTTCATCTTCCTGCCGTTAGTAAATTCATTATCATTT
>NC_051400.1:10344441-10344603 GCF_015228065.2 Penaeus monodon
TTTTCCTGAGCAGAGAAGAGCAGGATAAAGGCAGGAGATTATTCAATTAAAGGTCCGACAGGATGTTGCTTATCGACTAAATTAATTCTTCACCGAAACAGATTGTGGTTCATCCATCTCCTTGTGGCGATAATTAAAAATCTGCGGCCAATATCAGATAAA
>NC_051400.1:10344860-10345034 GCF_015228065.2 Penaeus monodon
GATTTCATATTGTTACAACTCTGTTTCAGTGTCTTTAGCTCAGTGTAAATCAGTGAAAGCTAATTTGCATTGATGAATCGTTTTTTGAATTCATCAACCTACGGTCTTTGAGTTTTCTGCAATTAAATATCGTATTTGCATTTCGTGTTATTTGTTCGTTAGCAGCTGAACACA
>NC_051400.1:10345573-10346073 GCF_015228065.2 Penaeus monodon
TAGATTTAAGAAGCCAACGATCCTTTCTAGACAATTAATTATTCCATATCTTCTTCTTTTCTTTTTCGCAAAGTTCGCTGTCCAAGTTTCCATAACCTGTATTATCTATCCTTTTTTATCTCGAGGAAGTTAGGCGGGTAAGTTTATTTCTTGTAAGAAGAAATGATTCTTTTTTTTTCGTCTTTTTTTCTCCTTTTTTCTTTATTTTTTTTTTTTCGTCTTTTTTTTTTTTTTTTTAGTTTTTGTTGTTTTTCTATTTTCTTTTTAACTTTTTTTTTTTTTTTTGTCTTTTTCCATGTTTTCTTCTTTTTCTATTTTTTCTTTATTTTTGTCTTTTTCTTTTTTTTTTTCTTTTCTCCTGCGGGCGCCATTGAAGTTGCCAGTCATGAGGAATGGTCTGAGAAGTTTGGTTTATTGAATTAGCAAATTACAGCCTTTGTCCAGGATTCCGGAGAGGCATTTTTTGTTTCTCTCTGCAAACACACACACATGCGTGTATA
>NC_051400.1:10346755-10347026 GCF_015228065.2 Penaeus monodon
GACTTTTCTTTTAAGAAACTTCATCTTGTAAACCGCTACAAAGAGCTCTTGACAAAATAAACTTTAGATTGCAAGCTTTGAGGTGCGAGGATGCTGTTTCCTCATATCATACTACCTAAGGTTCACCACAGCATTACTTTAATGCTCGCAACATCAAACTGTAATGGAAGCTTTCGTCTTACCTCTGAGTAGTTTAATCTTGTGTTAGTCAGTTGAGATGGCAACGCTCATTCAGTAGAATTAATGATGATGATGAGAGTAAAATTGACAA
>NC_051400.1:10348113-10348320 GCF_015228065.2 Penaeus monodon
CAGCGAGCGAGGCCCCCCACCGCCCAACTGGGAATCGAAGTACACCACTACTTCGCTAAGAACAGTAGATTATGGAGAAAGGCAAAGGGAACTCACACTCCCAGGCGCCCTCGGCTTCTGGCGCTGGCTGGCTCTCGAGGGACCCAGGCAGCGAGTGGTCCAACTTGGGTTATGGGGATTGCATTTGTTGTTATTATTATTATTGTT
>NC_051400.1:10350344-10350554 GCF_015228065.2 Penaeus monodon
AAGGCAAAAGAGAAAATAAAATATGATAGAATTTCCATTTTATGGTAATTATGCAAAGACAAAACGCGATGTTGCTAATATCCGGAGCAATTGCGGATGTACATGTTTTACTCGCTGTTACTCGAAGACACTTTCCGGCTTTTCTTTTTCCCTCTCGCTCTGAGGGTCTTCTAGGTGGTTAGTTATTTCGATGATTGGATGAAGGTGATC
>NC_051400.1:10350998-10351224 GCF_015228065.2 Penaeus monodon
TTTTCTCTGCGTCCTATTCTTGGGACACTGAGTCAGCTCGTCTTGGCTCCTTGTCTGCTTCGTCCTTGAGCGCAACAGGGAGTTTCATCAAATTGCGGGGCTCTTTGAAGTCGCTGCGTACCTTCTCCAGGCCTGTGTTGCAGCCAATGCTTTTTGAGGGAGGCGCCCTTACTTTGGTGGATTTCTTTGGGGAAGGGAGGGGAAAGCGTAAAAGATTTTTCTTGCG
>NC_051400.1:10352676-10353088 GCF_015228065.2 Penaeus monodon
TAATCCGTCCTTCTGCTCAACCATTTCCATGTTACCACCGAAAGGTTAACCCTTATTATCCAAAAAACAACCTTAAAGATCTCAAAAGAAATTTAAAAAAGCATGATGAATTTGCATGTAAGTTTTTTTTTCTCTTGTATTCCCTATGGACGATCGCCTCCCCCCCCCCTCCCTCCACTCTCGACAGTTTTATTCTCATGCAAATTGTCTAGTAGCCTGTATTGAATGAAAAAAAAAAGGTGTCTCACTGGTGGATCTACAGACAACATGCACGTGAGTGTCATGCAAAAGAGGGAGGAGGTCTTATGCTCCAGCCGTTTTGGAACATGTTCGTGACGTGTTCCTCGGTTGGTGTTTCGTGTCAGGGACCGATTTGTCTCCAATTTTCAAACTTTTATTACTTCATTTGATC
>NC_051400.1:10353130-10353203 GCF_015228065.2 Penaeus monodon
AGGGAGTTACATTATTGGTATAATACTTTTTTGTTTCGTTTTTCTTATCTTTTTAGGGGGGGGGGCTTTTTCT
>NC_051400.1:10353726-10354309 GCF_015228065.2 Penaeus monodon
TCGAAGTTTCCCGAGGCGAACCCATCAGGCGGATATATGAAGTTAGGTTTGTTGTCCTCGATAATCTGAGTTAATCCTCGACTCAGTCCTCGGCTTGTTCCCGAGTAACACCTTGAGCCTAAGATTGCAAAGGGGATTGCATCTGCATCCTGGAGACGGTGTGTTTTTTTTTTATCTGTTTATTCATATATTGATTTATTCAATTTTGTTAATTGATTGATTGATTGATTTTGTTTTATTTTTCTATTCATTTTTTTTTTTTTTTTGGGGGGGAGGGTTGTATCTGTGTCTTGGAGACGGTGTGTTGTTGTTTTTTTATCTATTTATTCATTCATTTATTTTATTGATTAATTCTATTTTATCAAATTATTTTATTTTTACTATTATTATTATTATTTTTTTTTTTTGGGGGGGAGGTTGCATCTGCATCGTGGAGACGGTGTGATGTTTATTTGTTTATTTATGTGTGTATTTATTTATTTCAATTTGTTTATTCATTTATTTATTTATTTATTTTATTTTATTTATTTTTTTTTTTGGGGGGGGAGGGTTGTATCTGTCCTGGAGACGGTGTATTGGTTTT
>NC_051400.1:10355686-10355755 GCF_015228065.2 Penaeus monodon
GTTGAATGCTACCCTGTATCAGTACTGAACCTTGTTTTGATGTCTCTGTTTCTATGATCAATTTTAAAT
>NC_051400.1:10355855-10356347 GCF_015228065.2 Penaeus monodon
AACACAGAAAAGCCGTACTGCTTTCCGTTTCAGTGAGTCATAATTGGTTTAGGGAAATTGGGGATTGAATAGTTGGGAAATATTGAAATGCTAGATGTTTTCGTTGTGGTTTTTTTCTCTTCTTTCTTTCTTTTCTTTATAATCTTTGGGGGTATTTTTAAAAAATCTGCGCCTGGTAGGTCCCTATAACTGGATAAGAGGACATAATAATAAATACAATTATTCTTAATTTACTTTTATTTTCTCTCTTGGGTTATTTAGGAGACCTACAAGTGATAACTGATATATTTGAGTTTTTCAGATGATTATTTTTCCCACTGTTAAAACGCTTACAGTACACGACTCCGGCGAATTAGAGAGACGTCCCTTCACAGAAAAAGGGGCGTGGGGTCACACTTGAACTGCAGCGTCGGCACTTGTGATCTTATACAAAGCTGTTTGTAGACTGGGGGTTCCATTGATCGGATTGTTTCACTAAGGGCCGATTGTTAT
>NC_051400.1:10357098-10357541 GCF_015228065.2 Penaeus monodon
TATCACGAAATACGTGCAAAAAATCTATTTCCTTCATTCCCAGGTAGCGAGACTAGCCTGTCATATTCGTGGGGCTATAGCACTGAATCGCTCTTATCGCCCTAATAACTCGTCGCCATTTCGGAGCCGATTCCCCCAGTTTTTTCAGTTACTTCCATTCTTCACGGTTTTGACTACGCATACCGTGCGTTCACGAAGTATTCGCCTTTTATACAACTGTTGCACATTGTCCCTCAATATTCATAGGAGCGGCTTTGGTGTAAAAACAGGACGAAAGTCTCTTGCTGTTTTGGATGATCTTTCCAACCACAGGAATGTTCGTGGTACACGGATAAAGGAAGCGAGGATACCAGCTTGTGTAACATAATAGCTTGCTAAAAATGCCTAGATTGAAATGCAAGGGAAGCCACGAATGAAGAAGGTTTGAGCATGGTAACAGAGTT
>NC_051400.1:10357934-10358229 GCF_015228065.2 Penaeus monodon
CTTATTTACCAATCTCAACACACTGCCCAAATGTCTTTATTGTTTGAATCTTTGGAAGACATTTTTTCATAAAATACTCCTATAACTTGAAAATTAAAAGTAAAAGGGATTGATTTGATTGACATAATGAACATATAACTGTCAATAGAATTTTGCATAGGCTTTGATCATTTACTATTCAGTCAAATTGGCTTGTTTTTCTTGTTTTTTTTTTTTTTTTTAAGTATTTAAGTTTCTGGTTTTTTTCTCTGTTTTATCCGCTTATCAACCTCTGGTGGAATACAGACACACTAAC
>NC_051400.1:10358271-10358611 GCF_015228065.2 Penaeus monodon
CTTGTATATTATAACACAGGGAAGAAACACAAGAAAGAAATATCTGTGAATGAAATTCACAACGCATGTATATAGATATTTGACAAATGATTATAGAGCTTCAGTTCATATTCTAACTTATATATTAACAGAAAAGAAGAGGGAGGTAATCAGCCAAGGGCGATCAGACACGGGCACCGTTATAGTTCTTCCTTATTGGTTCCAAACTGTAAAATTCTGACTTGTGTGTGTTAATACTCTTTTTCAGAGTAATTACCGATTGCTTAAACTTTATACTTTTTATATCATTTTAGAAGTTAATTATAAGTATTAGCGTTTTAAATGCTCATTTGGAATAGAG
>NC_051400.1:10358775-10358887 GCF_015228065.2 Penaeus monodon
TTTCCTCCAGCATCGGTTTATTCTGCGTGTGTGCGCATGTATGTATAGTGCAAGTGCCATAAAGTGTGTTTTTAAGTGCTGAAATGTATGTATACCATGTTTTTAGGTGTAG
>NC_051400.1:10359024-10359091 GCF_015228065.2 Penaeus monodon
AAATCCCCCGCCCAAAAATCACGATCCACTCATTTATTTCCACTGACACGGTGATTTTTTGATTCTG
>NC_051400.1:10359143-10359798 GCF_015228065.2 Penaeus monodon
ACAAAACAAAAGAAACGTATGGATAAGTAAATGAGAAAAAACAAACAAGATCATAACGAAACGGAATGAATAAGTAAATGCGAAAAAACACATAAAACACGTAAACCGTCCCTTAAACATACGAAAAAACATAACAACAGGCAAACATAAACTAAAACAAAGAATATCAAAAAAAACAAATCGAACAAACAAAGCAGGCAGATCTAAACTAAATAACATAAACACTATACCAAAACAAACCAAAAGGCAGATATATCTTAAGACAAATACATAAATAAACAAATCAAACAAATCATAGATATTAATTAGAAAAACAGGAACACAAACAGACAACGAAACAGATAAACACCAGGCATACAAAAACCAAACAAACAACACACAACAAAACCAAAGCCACAACAACCCATCCTGCCTTGCGCTAATCCGCCCACACCCGGTGATGTACACAATGAGCAGACGCATCAGGAAAAGGAGAGGGGATAAGGACGGAATTTGAAGCAATGTACTAGCTGAGGAAATAGAAAGAGATGAATTGGCACATTAACAACATATAGGCTGAGTAACCTACGACCGACCTCTCTTCCCTTGGTAGAGCGGTGCTGAGGGAAAAAAGGGGGTCGGAGGTCAGTGTGATTCAGGTCTACATGTAATAATA
>NC_051400.1:10360306-10360551 GCF_015228065.2 Penaeus monodon
TATATTATTTTTGACAAAAAAAAATGAAACAACTCCGTACCCACTATTCCCAAAGAAAAATAATACCACAGTTCGGCCTAGAAAGACAGGCTTATTCCACGCAGAAAATACTATATTCTCCCAAGAACACACGTCCTGAATCACGCGAAACAGAAAAGAGAATCCATTTTGATAGAGAAAAAAAGGGAACAAAAAGTTAAATAACAACAAGCGATGATGACGAATGAATTTCATTTCCACTGCGC
>NC_051400.1:10360576-10360820 GCF_015228065.2 Penaeus monodon
GCAATTTGTGTTCCTCGCAAGAGACGTGGGAAAAGTTTATCCTATTCATTCTTTCTAATTATGAGCGCTGTTCGATGCATCCGCAGCACCATCAGGGAGGAATAAGCGCACCCATACTTTTCCTGCCACGAGAAGGCAGCGTGATTGAGCAGTAACCATTTTGCTGCGGAAGTGCTTGCGGCGGAGCGGGATGGCCTAGGAAGTGGGTGTCGCGGGGGGGATCCTCGTACTCTTTAGTTGTTTA
>NC_051400.1:10361791-10362064 GCF_015228065.2 Penaeus monodon
GCCATAGGCCACCACATCCCCACGTTATTTGAAGCAGAAATCAGCTGCAAAGACTCGAGACCGGAGGCCGCCGATTCTGAACTTCCTTCGGCCCTCGAGGTCCTCCTTCCCTTCGCTCTACATGCCCCGGCTTCGAGCGAGAGTGAACACCTGATCTCCGGTGATCGATGAACACGAGAAAGACGTACGTGCTCTGTTCAGTGAGTCAAATTGGTTTAGGGAAATTGGTGATTGATATTTGAAATATTGAAATGCTAGATGTGTCGTTGTTTG
>NC_051400.1:10362104-10362453 GCF_015228065.2 Penaeus monodon
GGGGGTATTTAAAAGATCCTGCGCCTGGTAGGTCCCTATAAACTGGATAAGAGGACATAGATAATATAATACAATTATTCTTATTACTTTTATTTTCGCCTCTTGGGTTATTTAGGAGACCTTACAAGTGATTACTGATATATTTGGTTTTTCAGATGATTATTTTTCCCACTGTAAAACGCTTACAGTACACGACTCCGGCGAATTGAGAGACGTCCCTTCACAGAAAATGGGCGTGGAGTCATCACTTGAACGCAGCGTCGGCAGCTGGGATCTTATACAAAGCTGTCGTAGACTGGGGTTCCATTGATCGATTGGTTTCAACTGAAGGGCCGATTGTAGCCAGAAA
>NC_051400.1:10363713-10363990 GCF_015228065.2 Penaeus monodon
AGCTCCGCACAAACGAACTGATCATCCGCACTTCTCGTAAACAAATACAATCCGGCATCACCAAAGTATCGAGTGCTCTGTAAGAATGTTAGGCAGAGAACCTCGCCCATATGAGGAAGACGTGAAGATAATGAGAACGATTCCCAGCGGAAAGTGTTCGCTTTGCGGGACACGTGACCGATCGATCGAGCGGACACCTTGGCGCCGCCCATAAGTGAGGGGAATGCACTGGCTACGTTGTCCATTGGCACAGAACGAGGCCGTTGCGAGCTGTGCG
>NC_051400.1:10367838-10368016 GCF_015228065.2 Penaeus monodon
GTTCAATGAAAGGAAGTGAAAATGGACGAAGGCAAGCAGCACTTGAGCCCAGCCAAGGTAATGCAACAATTGCAGAGTGGAAGTGGGCTGTGCCATCCCTCCTGTGGATCGCTGACCTAGTTCGGCAACGTCATGCCATCGACAGGGCCATTATGATGATTAGTCTTGCTGTTATGCT
>NC_051400.1:10368456-10368693 GCF_015228065.2 Penaeus monodon
TTAATCGTCAATACCTTATGAGCTAAAAATGAGCAAATGATAAAGCGCTTGCTAATATATTTATTTTGCAATTCGAGCGCCCGAGAGACAATGAGAACTGATTGAATTTGAATCATAATTAATGACTTCATGTTTTTGTTCACGAGAAAGGATGCAGGTTTATTATCTTTATATTTATACTGTTTTTGCAGCTTTTGCTTTATTCATTCATACGTGAGGGAAGGGGGGGGGGCAGAG
>NC_051400.1:10370595-10370745 GCF_015228065.2 Penaeus monodon
GATTTGCTTTCTGCCTCTGGCTTTTTGGTAATGCACTGGTGTGGGACTTGGGTTACATAAAGACTGTTCTGGTATCATCTGAGAGTTAAGAACATTATGTTAAGAACTATGTATTTTCAAGTAAGTCAGACATTTCTATAACTATGTATA
>NC_051400.1:10370846-10371041 GCF_015228065.2 Penaeus monodon
GTGAAAGACGCATTTTCCCTTCATTCTAAGATAGTCATTCATCTATATCGTACAACATATATAAACTAATGGAATCGAAACTCCTGCAATTCTAAGGTCAATAGTCTTCCTTAACACTAAGGTTTGAAGAGTAACCTCGTTCTTGTGTCAATAAGCTGAGCACAAGGAGCATTCTAATAGACTTCAGTTCCCTCC
>NC_051400.1:10371509-10371592 GCF_015228065.2 Penaeus monodon
ATATGGAAAAGAGTATATTTCTTCTTCATTTTACAATGAAAAAAAAAATCACAGAAGAATTAAGTGTATTACTATCCACATTG
>NC_051400.1:10371791-10372043 GCF_015228065.2 Penaeus monodon
CCTGAACAAACAAACACACAAGTAATATTTCCTCCCTCCTTTTCCTCACAACAGACGCATCTCCCTTGCCTGAAATCTCGAATTCCAACCCCACACTGCTCTCCAAAGCCTTTCCCTTGGGAGAGGAACAGCTCCCATTACCGAAAGCTCTGTGTAAGATGAGCCTACAGTCTCTGGTAAATAATCTACTTATCGTTGAGGATAAAGTCTAGCGAAGAAATGAGGACACTGTTGCAAATTGTTCTTGGATGG
>NC_051400.1:10373144-10373321 GCF_015228065.2 Penaeus monodon
GGGATATGTGTGCGTACCACCTTCATGAATAATACGCAGACGTCGCTCCTGGAAATCCTTTATTGCAAGGGTTAGGGAAGCCGTTGCCTTTATATATCTTAAGCCTGAGTGTGTGGTTTGCATCCCATATGCAGTCTGATGGATAGAGGAAGAGGTAGGATGTGCGTGTTTGTGGAT
>NC_051400.1:10373427-10373649 GCF_015228065.2 Penaeus monodon
TTTTGTTTTGTTTTTTGTTTCACGGTTTATTCAAAAATGCAAAAGGACAGAGAGGAAAATGCGAATAGGTGCTGAAAAGAAGTGAGCAATCATGTGATTCGAAAAATTAATTCAGCTGAGTAAATGTATATAATATGCATGACAAACAGACAGTTTTACGTATTATGTTTACATAATATATACAGTTCTAGAAGAATTCACTTTATTTATTGTTGATAAGCT
>NC_051400.1:10374622-10374890 GCF_015228065.2 Penaeus monodon
CCTCCCATGATACGCTGGACATCCGAACACAATTTAACTACAAATTTTGCACATATATACCAAACCTATACACGAAACAAAAAACAAAACTATGCAAACAAACAAACAAAAACAGAAAGAACACCATATAAAAAAGACGAAAAACCAAAGGATGAAAGCCATTTATCACAATAACAGCACAATAACTGTCACGATACACTATAACATCGGCGGTGACAGCGACCCAGGACAATGTGATGTTGATATATGTACAATATGGCCAACCTAG
>NC_051400.1:10374941-10375236 GCF_015228065.2 Penaeus monodon
GAGTGTGTGTGGCGTAGCTCCATTAAATGCATGTGTCGCCGGATTTTGGAATGTTACAGTGTAAGCCTGACTCTGGGATAGGCAAAACGGTGTTAGATTTTCCACTAAATGTTTTTCTTTATGTATTTGTAGTCTCATTAAATATCTAAGTTAGATATAAATCGCATTTTGGGGGGAAGGGAAGGAATGATATAATGGACAAAAAAATCCTCCCTCAATGTTGTTTTTATAGAATATAGCTCACAATTTTCTAGAATGAAATTTACCTTGTCTACTTCCCTATATACAATATATA
>NC_051400.1:10375574-10375696 GCF_015228065.2 Penaeus monodon
CGTCTAGAAACGTTCACATAAAACCCAAGTTCAATAAACCAGTCTTTATGAATCATGAGAGACAACACTGGAATCAGACTTGTTTTGGGGGTATTGTTGTTGTTGTTTTTTCTTACTCTCAT
>NC_051400.1:10376015-10376316 GCF_015228065.2 Penaeus monodon
CTAAGTCTTTAACAAAATGAAATGACGTTCCTACGCGTATCCGTCTATGCTATCTCACTTTAATTAGCCACTAAAGGCTAAAGAGAATGCTGATTAGCCCCATAAGAGGTTCTTAATTCCAACTTTGTATTTGTTATTTTGTCTTTCCTCCCTCAAAAACATTATCCTGGGGTGTTTATTCGTTCACCGTGAAATCCGTTGGGATAGGTTGGCTCGCGCGGTGCATGGGAGATTTCGTGGCGTAATGGGACTCCGTTGCTGGCATCTCGATCTGCACTCAGAAATCTTCAGTATGGCAATT
>NC_051400.1:10377032-10377262 GCF_015228065.2 Penaeus monodon
TCCATCAACTAAAACAATTAATCAGTTACCTCCGTAATTACTACACAAAATAATGTTGTTCTAAATCTCACAGTACATACCTTTAATTACATAATTTCCACAAAGAAAAGATCTTTCATATTCAGACGATGAGTGACGTCCACCTCGCTTCGAATCGAAACACAGACCCACAATGTATTGCGCGAAACAATAAGAGATATTACAAACCTTTAAATACAACGTCACATAAG
>NC_051400.1:10377349-10377416 GCF_015228065.2 Penaeus monodon
GTTCAAGTGTTTGAAACGATTGTGCTGTAATTTGTAAAAATGTTATTTTGTGACCTGAGATCACTAG
>NC_051400.1:10377915-10378266 GCF_015228065.2 Penaeus monodon
CCCTCTCCCCTTACACTCGGCAAACACCCGTCCCGGAAATCCCACACGGAATACCTCTGTGAATAAATGCCGTAAATCGCCAGGAAAATTAACTCTCGAATGCCCGTCCATTTATTTAATGATAAGAACACAAGTTGATGGAATTCTCGCGTTCCTTCCCCGGACGGAGTGGCGAACACTGCACATGTCTGAATTCCGTGCCTGGCCTCTCGGGGGAATTGCAAAATGAGATGGTGTTCGCACTGAGAGTAATTCGTTGTAGGTTTCGGAAAGGAGGGAACTTGAAGGAATTTTTCTGGTTATGAAAGAGAAATGTTCAATGTTGGTTTTAAAGTTACCGTGGTTATGTTA
>NC_051400.1:10378982-10379314 GCF_015228065.2 Penaeus monodon
GTATGTATGTATATCTATCCATTAAGTTCTTATTATCTATATAACCGGAAGCAGCAAACAAAATTCAATAACTATGCTCCCTAATCGCCAAGTGGAACGTAAAATCTGGTTCTCATTTTGCTGTCTTCATTTGCCTCAACTCGGAACGCACTTTCATACATTTTCCTTACTAATATCAAAAGATAAAAAATAAAAATTGTCTTCCTAATGTTACTCTCCGATTTATAAAATGGCTTGCCGTCTTGGCACTGCAGGCTATCAACTAAAATATTTAATAAAAGCAAAAGAAATTATTATCTGACCTAACAGCCACGATGTGATTCTTTATAGTA
>NC_051400.1:10379344-10379411 GCF_015228065.2 Penaeus monodon
ATAAAGTAAGACTTTCTTTTTCCTCTTTCGTAAATACACAAGAAAGGATACATGGAAAATGAAATTA
>NC_051400.1:10380200-10380485 GCF_015228065.2 Penaeus monodon
ATTACCCCAAACCATACTCCTTTTACCCTCCTGCAAAGCCGTGTAATCTTTTTCCATTTTTTTTCCTTCCAACTTTTTGCCATCTTTTTCACTTCTTTTTCCTCCCTTTTTTCCGAGTGGAAGGTTTCAGAACGTCAGAATTCTATACTCGGATGGTTTCGCTCGTGCTCGCACCCGGACAACAAACGTTCGTCTCGTCCTGTGCGCTCAGATTAAACGTTTTGTACGAATAACTATACACGTGTTTTACGCTCGAGGCTTGGGATGGTCGATCGGGCGGTGAGT
>NC_051400.1:10381175-10381406 GCF_015228065.2 Penaeus monodon
CACCCGCAATGCCTCTCGCCGCATCCCAGTGATATGTGCATGGCTGGCTGCAGTCTTTGAAGTCAACAGACGAGGAATAGACAGGAGTGTAACATCGCCACCGTGAAAAAGGCTTTCTACATTTCCAAGATCTGGACGAACAGCTGGGGGGAATCGGAAAACTGATTCTGACGTGGACTGTTGCTCCTTTCTTGTGTGTGTTGATTAAAAGTGGTTTGGTTGATGCGACTT
>NC_051400.1:10381866-10381989 GCF_015228065.2 Penaeus monodon
ATCCATAAATAAATCAGGTCTTTAGACAATGGATGAAAATCACTAGACAGGATGTGTGGGCCGATTGATACTAAGTAGAAAGATTAAAACATAATACTTAAAAAAAGGAACATATATACGTAT
>NC_051400.1:10382578-10382828 GCF_015228065.2 Penaeus monodon
TTACCTTCAGAACCGCCTGCACGGGACTAAAACCCAAGAATGGACAGAATGCATTTTGCGGTCTGCCCGAAGCCACGCAGCTTATCGCCCGACAAACGTAAACAAAGCCACGTGCTCGGAATCGGCAACGGCCCTCACTGCATGTTCCCCTTCCGTGGGAGGAGGCAGCATGGAGGCTTTTAAAGGGAGGTTGTTTGTACTTTTGGCGTCATGAGTTGTTAGTTTGCAGCTCTGTGTACGTATCTGTATG
>NC_051400.1:10383565-10383838 GCF_015228065.2 Penaeus monodon
TGCTACCCACGATCGTACACATCTCAAAATCAAATAAAGCTCTTATAACAAACAAACAAACAAAAACGACATACACCAACGGCAAAAAGAAACATGTAAAAAGAAGCAACGAAAAAGTAATAAGGTTTCTGACGAAATGAAATAAATCTTTGAGAAACGTTCCCGAAAAGCCACATGAAAGGTACGGGCGCTATAAGTGGACTTGAGAGGCGGGACAGTTATTTTTGTCTTCTATTTCATGTGAGTGTAAAGTGTTTTTTTTGTTATCTTTGT
>NC_051400.1:10384088-10384208 GCF_015228065.2 Penaeus monodon
AAGCCGCCCCCCCCCCCCGCCCCCAAAGCGTCGGCTGCTTCTCTCGGCGACAGAGGCGGGTCAGGGGAGCGGCGTCGGCACGGAGTGCGGTCGGGATCTCTCGCCTGATCTCGGGAAGGG
>NC_051400.1:10385005-10385258 GCF_015228065.2 Penaeus monodon
CACTGTACTCACATGCCCATAACACGCGAATATCTACACGTCTCCTGTTAATCAACACAAGATCACTCCCTACTGTAGGAAAGATAATAAAGGCGAATGATGACTCGGACAACGGAGGCTGTGCTGAGCCACGGCGATGGTGACCACGGCCGCTTGACCCTGAGGCGAGGGAGTGGAAACCGGGCGATGTGAGGCGAAAGTGCTGAGAAACGGCGTTTCGATCGGCGATAAATGGAGCTTTGGTGATGCTGTC
>NC_051400.1:10385732-10386639 GCF_015228065.2 Penaeus monodon
TAAAACTGACTCACACGAACAATTTTTAAAACAAAAGTCTATAAAGGCTTTTTTTAATCTATTTTCAACGGGAAACGAACACTGTGAGATAAAGGCTTCCTCATAATCATTTAATGAACATTGCTTCTGAAAACATACATCGCATGTGTTAAAATTGAGTGCATCATAAAGGTGACATTTACTTTAAAGGGAAATTAAAAGGGCAATTAAACAACCACAAACACAAATCAAACAAATAAATAAAGAAAACTAACATGAATAATGAAAAAAACACAAGTTGAGAAAAGAAACACAAATAAAGAAAACAAACACAGAAAGAGAGAAAGCAAACACAGAAAGAGAGACAGCAAACACCAGAAACAAAGCAAACAAATGCAGAAATAAATAAAAGCAAATAAAGAAAACAAACCTAAATTAAGAAAACAGAACATGAACAAAGAAAACAAACCAGAAATAAAAGAAACCACAGAAATAAAAAAAAACACAAAACCAGAAATAAAGAAAATAAACGCAGAAATAAAGAAAAAACATAAAGAAAGAAAAACAGAATTAAACAAAGCAAAAAGAAATGAACAAAACAAATGAAAATAAACAAAACAAACACAGAAACTACAAAAACAACACAAAACATTAGAACACACAAAAAAGCAACAAAAAACAGCAAAAAACAACAACAACCCGAGGCCCTGCCCTAGCAAGATGACGGTCACTCCTTTCCAGCGCAGCGATAGGCAATCTCTAGTATATATTATTCGGTCTCAGGCCTATTCTTAGGTCTCTTGTGTGAGCGCGTATTGATCAGGCTATGGGGACCTCCTTCCCGCATCGCTGTCTGCCGGAGAGGAGGATTCTCGGGCCGCGACACTCGCTTAGCTCTTAAGAAATGGGCAGCCTATTGTTATTGATG
>NC_051400.1:10387509-10387825 GCF_015228065.2 Penaeus monodon
GAGACTCGCCTGGCATATCGTGGGCGAAGCACGTGATCGCTCTTATCGCCCTACATCTCGCCATTTCGGAGCCGATTCCCCCAGTTTTCAGTTTACTTCCATGCCTTCAACGGTTTTGACTACGCAATACCGTGGCGTTACGAGAGTATTCGCCTTTTATAAACAGACTGTTGCACATTGTCCTCAATATTCATAGGAGCGGCTTTGGTGTAAAACAGACGAAGCTCTTGCTGTTTGGATGATCTTTCCAACCAAGGAAGGTCGTGGTACACGGATAAAGGAAGCGAGGATACAGCTTGTGTAAATATGCTTGCTG
>NC_051400.1:10388300-10388432 GCF_015228065.2 Penaeus monodon
ATTTTTCATAATCATCCCTATAAACTTGAAAATTAAAAGTAAAAGGGATTGATTTGATTGACATATGAACATATATACTGTCAATAGAATTTTGCATAGGCTTTGATCATTTACTATTTCAGTCAAATTGGC
>NC_051400.1:10388461-10388921 GCF_015228065.2 Penaeus monodon
AAGTATTAAGTGTCTGTTTTTTCTCTGTTTTATCCGCTTACAACCTCTGGTGGAATACAGACACAACAACAAAAATAAAACGAAAATGGATAGCTAAAAAAAAGAAAAAAAACTTGTATATTATAACACAAAGAAACACAAGGAAAGAAATATCTGTGATGAAAATTCACAAACGCATGTATATAGATATTGACAAATGATATAATCTTCAGTTCATATTCTAACTTATATATTAACAGAAAAGAAAGAGGGAGGGTTAATACAAGCCAAGGGCGATCAGACACGGGCACAGTATAGTTCTTTCCTTAATTGGTTCCAAACATGGAAAATTCTGAACTTGTGTGTGTTAATACTCTTTTTCAGAGTAATTACAGATTGCTTAAAGACTTGTATACTTTTTGATAATCATTTTAGAAAGTTAATTAGGGTATTAGCAGTTTAAATGCTCATTTGGAATAAG
>NC_051400.1:10389081-10389181 GCF_015228065.2 Penaeus monodon
CAGTCATCGGTTATTCTGCGTGTGTGCGCATGTATGTATGTGCAAGTGCATAAGTGTTTTAAGTGCCTGAAATGTATGTATACCATGTATTTAGGTGTAG
>NC_051400.1:10389221-10389387 GCF_015228065.2 Penaeus monodon
ACGTTTGTTATTCCACGTGAGGTTCATATTTTTTGTTTTATACTTCTGCTTTGTGTTTTAGGATTAATCAGCTTTTAACATGAATAATTATCATTAAAATCCCCCGCCCAAAAAATCACGATCACTCATGTTATTTCTCAACTGACACGTGATTTTTGATTCTGAG
>NC_051400.1:10389829-10390173 GCF_015228065.2 Penaeus monodon
ACCAAAAGCCACAACACCCACTCTGCCTTGCGCTAATCCGCCCACACCCAGGGTGATGTAACACAAGGGAGCAGACGCACAAGGAAAAGGAAGAGGGGATAAAGACGGGAATTGAAGCAATAGTAAGAGGCGAGGAAATAGAAAGAGAGGAATTGGCACATTAACAATCATATAGGCTGAAGTAACCTACGACAGACTCTCTCCCTTGGGTAGAGCGGTGCTGAGGGAAAAGGGGGGTCGGAGGTCAGTGTGATTCAGGTCTACATGTATATATTTTTCTTTTTTTTATTCTGTTTATTTTGTTTACTGGTTTATGTGTGAGTTTTTTTATTCTTGTTTTATTG
>NC_051400.1:10390451-10390679 GCF_015228065.2 Penaeus monodon
TATTTTGCAAATGGAAACAAACTCCGTACCACTATTCCCAAAGAAAATAATACCACAGTTCGCAGAGAAAGACAGGCTATTCCACGCAGAAAATAGCTATATCTCCCAAAACAACGTCCTAATCAACAAGAAACAGAAAAGAGAATCCATTTGAGAGAGAAAAAAAGGGAAAAAAAAGTTAAATAAAAAACAAGCGATGATGACGAATGAATTTCATTTCCACTGCGC
>NC_051400.1:10390703-10390942 GCF_015228065.2 Penaeus monodon
GCAATTTGTTTCCTCGGCAAGAGACGTGGGAAAATGGTACCTAATTCAGTCTTTCTAATTATGAAGCGCTGTTCGATGCATCCGCAAGCACCATCAGGGAGGAATAAGCGCACACTACTTTTCCTGCCACGGAGAAGCAGCGTGATTGAGGCAGTAACATTTTGCGCGGAAGTGCTTGCGGCGGAGCGGGATGGCCTAGGAAGTGGGTGTCGCGGATCCTCGTCTCTTTTAGTTGTTTA
>NC_051400.1:10391855-10392110 GCF_015228065.2 Penaeus monodon
ACTCCCCACGTGTTATTTGAAGCAGAAATCAGCTGCGAAAGACTCGAGACGGAGGCCGCCGATTCAGACCTTCCTTCGGCCCTCGAGGTCCTCCTCCCTCGCTCACAGGCCGAGGCTTCGAGCGAGAGTGAAACCTGATCTCGGTGATCGATGAACACGAGAAAGACGTACGTGCTCTCGTTTCAGTGAGTCATAATTGGTTTAGGGAAATTGGTGATTGAATAGTGAAATATTGAAATGCTAGATGTGTCGTTG
>NC_051400.1:10392140-10392538 GCF_015228065.2 Penaeus monodon
GTATAATCTTTGGGGGTATTTAAAAGATCTGCGCCTGGTAGGTCATATAACTGGATAAGAGGACATATATAATATAATACAATTATTCTTAATTTACTTTTATTTTCTCTCTTGGGTTATTTAGGAGACCTACAAGTGATTAACTGATATATTTAGAGTTTTCAGATGATTATTTTCCCACTGTTAAAACGCTTACAGTACACGACTCCGGCGAATTAGAGAGACGTCCCTTCACAGAAAAAGGGGCGTGAGTCATCACTTGAACTGCAGCGTCGGCATCTTGTGATCTTATACAAGCTGTAGTAGACTGGGTTCCATTGATCGGATTGTTTCACTAAGGGCCGATTTGTTATCCAGGAAAGCAGGAAATAAATTAGAAATAGAAAAAAGAATGTGTG
>NC_051400.1:10393662-10393957 GCF_015228065.2 Penaeus monodon
GGGGCGGCTTTGATGAGGTATTTTGGCATAGCCCCGAACAAACGAACAGGACACCCGCCCCTTTCTCGGAAACAAATACAGACCCGGGCGCCCCCAAGTATCGAGTTCTGTAAAAATGTGAGGGAGAGAACCATCGCCCAAAATGAGGAAGCGTGAAAATAAGAGAACGTTCCAGCGGAAAATGTTTCCTTTCGCTTACCCCATGCGCGAGGCGGGCCCCTTTGGCGCCCCCAAAAATGGGGGAAGCATGGGGAGTTGTCTTGACACAAACGAGGGTTGCAGAGGGGGGTGCGCT
>NC_051400.1:10395728-10395970 GCF_015228065.2 Penaeus monodon
CGCACCCCCTCTGCAACGGCCTCGTTCTGTGTCCAATGACAACGTCGCCAGTGCATTCCCCTCATTATGTGCGGCGCCAAGGGTCCGCCTCGATCGCATCGGATAAGCGAAATCGCGAACACTTTCCGCTGGGAATCGTTCTCATTATCTTCACGTCTTCCTCATATTGGCGATGGTTCTCTGCCTCACATTCTTACAAGAGACTCGATACTTGCGGTGCTGCCGGATCTGTATTTGTTTCC
>NC_051400.1:10398115-10398184 GCF_015228065.2 Penaeus monodon
CAAACGAACAGGATCATCCGCACCTTCTCGGAAACAAATACAGATCCGGCAGCACCGCAAGTATCGAGT
>NC_051400.1:10398284-10399105 GCF_015228065.2 Penaeus monodon
TTTAGAAACACGTGTGAAAGAATTAAAATTCAAAAAAAAAAAAGAAAATAGTATTTAGATAAGATATATGGCCACTGTGATCAGAACCCTCAATTTGCTCTGTGAGTCTGGAAAATTGGGGGCTTCTGTGAACACCACTTGCATTTTGGAAGATAACAAACAAGCAGCCTCTGGCAATGCCCACTCTTGATACATCGACAAGTTGAGGTTTGCCAAGGTATGCGTTTGGAGGAATGGGTTATGAAAGGTTTAATAAGATAAAGTATGATATGGTGTTAAACTTGTTAAAGGAAAATTTAGCAAGGCTAGAAGCAGTTGCTAGTCTGAATATTACCAATTCTTTTATAGGAAAGATGAAGAAGTTAAATGAGACTCTGGGTAATATCTCTAATCTAGATGAACTAGGTAAATTCTGTGAATTTGCTGGGAACATATATCAACCAAATGGTTTCCACACCCATCCACATGTTATTCAGTCAGCAGTTGATACGCTTCAGCCTCAAACCAGCATCAGTCAGCCTCAGAAAAGTGTTGTTGAAGCTCAGACAAGTATTGTACAGTCCCAGAGTGCAGTTACAGAGGGACTTAATAACTGTCAAACCAGAATTCTTCAACCAAGTGGGATCATTGAGCCACAGTCAAGTGTAGGAGTTGGTCCAATCCAGTTTTGTTGTTCAGTCAGTGAACAAATGAATCAGATCCCTTCAGATCTGGGGGCTCTAGTAAAAAGCATTAGTACAGCACACTGGATAATTCTGTCAAAAGAGACCATGTAAAACATTAGTACAGAATATTTGCACTATATAGTGTCATATCTTTTA
>NC_051400.1:10399147-10399305 GCF_015228065.2 Penaeus monodon
GCTGATGTTCTTGCTGTTATTATTGTACATTTTAGAAAATAAATTGTGTCAGGAAGATCACATCAAGCTGTCTTGTGATGTCTATTTTTATAATAAGATCTTTTTATAATTAGATATTCATTGACCCTACAACTTCTCCACGAAATTGGCTCCTTATT
>NC_051400.1:10400184-10400362 GCF_015228065.2 Penaeus monodon
TTAATTATATAAAATAGGAGCCAATTCGTGGAGAAGTAGTAGGGTAATGAATACTCCTAATGATAAAAAGATCTATTCAAAAAACCTAGACATCACAAGACAGCTTGAGGTGATCTTCCTGACTACAAATTTATTTCCTAAACATGTAACCAATAATAAACAGCAAAAACACAGCAAT
>NC_051400.1:10400398-10402106 GCF_015228065.2 Penaeus monodon
TTAAAAAGATAGACATATATAGTGCAATATCTCTGTACTAATGTTTTACATGGTCTCTTTTGACAGAATTATCCAGGGACTGTACTAATGCTTTTTACTAGCAGCCCAGATCTGAAGGGCGATCGAGTCATTTGTTCACGGATGAACAACAAAACCTGGAGTGGACCAACTCTACACTGACTGTGGTCAATGATCCCACTGGTGAAGAATTCTGTTTGACAGTTATAAGTCACTCTGTACTGGCACTTCTGGACTGTACAATACTTGTATGAGCTTCAACAACACTTTTCTGAGGCTGACTGATTCTGGTTTGAGGCTGAAGCGTATCAACTGCCTGGACTGAATAACATAGTGGCTGGGTGTGGAAACCATTTGGTTGATATATGTTCCCAGCAAATTAACAGAATTTACCTAGTTCATCCTAGATTAGGAGAATTACCCAGAGTCTCATTTAACTTCTCATCTTTCCTATAAAAGAATGGTAATATCAGACTAGCAACTGCTTCTAGCCTTGCTAATTTTCCTTTAACAAGTTAAACACCATATCATACTTTATCTTATTAAACCTTCATAACCCATTTCTCCAAACGCACTTGGCCAAACTCAACTGTCTGATGTATCAAGATGTGGGTGCAAGAGGCTGCCTTGTTTGTTATCTTCCAAACTGCAAGCTGGTGTTCACAGAAGCCCCAATTTTTCCAGACCACAAGAGCAAAATTGAGGTTCTGATCCACAGGTGTGACATATATCTTGATCCTAAAAATACTATTACTTTATAATATAATTTTGTGGGGTCTTATTTCGGGAAAACTTTTAGAATCTAAACAAAACTTAAAAAAGTAAGCTGGACAGGCAGTGTTTCTATAACTCTGTTATCGGTGCTGTGAAAACACTCTTCAAACTGCAATACACACAAAATCAATGAGTAAGCAATAAGCTAAAAGACCGGACCATCTGTTTCAAAATAGACATCTCCTGAATATTCTTTTCGATAAGTCATGAATTCCTTGTGAGTACAGGCAATTATAGAATATAATCCAAATCACCTCTCCTGTTACATAATGTTGCCATATATGTTTTGAAAACACTATACTGTCTGAATATATCCATGTGCTAACATCATTTTGTATGTCAGACTACTCAATGCAGTGTTAGCATACAAAATATTTTGCACAAGGACTATAAAGTATTGTTCTGTCTTGTTCTTTAATACCATTTGATGCTTACTGAGCCACGCCCATACCAACTGCAGAAGATGAGAGGCACAAATCCCAACCATGGACTCCTAGGAAAACAGTCCTTCAGAGCTTCTTACACGATTCAAAACCAATCAACAATAAAAATTATGCGTTCTCCACGACTTCCAAATGCTTTCTGCCAAACCAGTTTTGATCGGTTTTGAAAGCATCTGTAATTCAACATTTTACATTGCCAGTAACGACAACACCCAGAGGTAAACACTCCAGAGCCTGTGGCACAAGTCACATATGTTAATTGCCTTTCGTCATTTCCACAATTGACAGGTCAAACATAAAACTGTCAACCTGTTCTGTGTAGTCGTCGTGCACGTTTCAGCATTGGAGTAATATAGTTATACACGGAAGTGTTTTTCACAATAAAATATTTCTACTTCTTTTCAGCTTCACTTTGTAGTCTTTCAATAATATTATCAAGAGAGACTTTTTGACATTACCATTGATTTAGTCCT
>NC_051400.1:10402175-10402897 GCF_015228065.2 Penaeus monodon
ATCCTTGTCATGATTCCCACATGTACTAACTGTCCTCAGCTTTGGATAAACAGAGAATCGTATACAGCGCACCCCCAATCAAGAAGCAGTCTCTCAGCCAGAGCCTTGTTTGATGTAATGGAACGGCACGGCTGGGGTGTGTCCCCTAGCAGAAATAATAACGAAAATTCTCAATCATCTGGACGATATTTATTTGAATCTAATGCATACCTCCAAATACTACCGATGGTTGTGAACAAAAGACAGGGTTAGCTTGAAGAGAAGCCTTCGCTATGGCATAATCTTCTCACATTATCCTCATTAGTCTGATGTGGATGAAAAGCTTTGCAAATTTTGTCTCCCTAGCCCTTTTCTCTTAAAGATTTCAATAAATGATTACAGACTATCCTAACTTTGCACGATCCGTGTTTGAGTGAATTCCATCCCGAGCTGTATTCAGCTTGTGAAGGTACGCTCGCTAAATCATGTAAGCAGGACCTGAGTCTTCCAAACGTCTGTTATTGTACTATCAATCTCTAAGTTGAGTACGGGAATGTTGTTGTCTGACATATAATCACATAGTAAAGCACTTGTGGTTAATATGGTAGGGAACATATTTCACAGGTCCTTGACCGCCTAATTTTGTCTGGAGACAATCCATTACTCTGCAAATCAAAATATTTCAATTAGTATACATATGGACACATGAAAAATAATTGTTATATCTTTTTAACTTTTCATCC
>NC_051400.1:10407024-10408473 GCF_015228065.2 Penaeus monodon
TGCAGACGAAGGTGTGAGAGGCAGATGCAACAGCTGTGATCAAGACCTCTAGTTGTTGCAGGTATCAGAAGGCCGCCATTCCCTGTCATTACCAAGGCGCTGGCGTTTATTAGCGATGTTTATCAATCTCATTAACCGTAAGGTCAAAGTTCATTTAATTAGGGAGATGATAAGGCTTCCAAGGGCAAGACAAACTTATGGCTTCGCAATCTTTCCGAGTCACGTGACTCTTGCTGTTCTGGGAAGTGCAATTGCAGACGTGAATAGAAAGCTTGCGTGGCATTGGGCTCCTTCTCTCTTCCTGGAAAAACAAATGAAAATCACTTGGCTAAGATCTATAAACATTTTCTTAAGCATTGAGTTTTGGAAAATGTATAAGCATTAAGTGCTGGAAAGCGAACAAGCATTAAGTGCTGGAAAGTGAACAGGTATTCAGTGTTGGAAGATGAATAAGCATTAACTATTGGAAGATGAATAAGCATTAAGTGCTGGTAGGCGAACAAGCATTAACTGTTGGAAAACTAACACGTATTAAGTGTTGGGAAACGAGCTTATTCTCAGACAAGAACACTCATCCGCTGACAAGTGCTTTAAAGCAGTGGGCCTCAATGATATTACTCTCAGGTATCCTCAGTTGCACGGTGATAGCTCACCCTTACCCCCGCTCTTCTCCAGCTGTGTAAAGTTAAAGGGAAGAAAGGTATTCAAATGATTATTCTTCCATGCACTGTATATATAAAGAATTAATTCGAATACGTTTTTTCAGTTATGAGAGTTTACTTATGTCTGTATTATCTATTAATTTATTTTCATCTATTCATCCTTTTATTCAATTATTTATTTGTTATTGCTTATCGATTTACCCCAAACAACTATTGATTTTAGAAACTTCTTCGTTATCCCACAGAAACTTTGATATCATGTAAACTTTGAATACTGAAATTAGACGCAACACCAAACAGTAAACGATATCATGACATAAAACATATTTTTACTGCTACACTTATACTACATTACTAAACAATCTTGTGCTATAGATCAGTTTCTTTTTTGAACAATATTCAATTTCAACTTTCAGAATTTAACCCAGAATTCTTCATTTATCCCAAAATAACAAAACAAAGACAAGAAAAAAACACACTTCTAAAATACCAGACCTGACCTTTCTGAAAGACGTAATTCCCCCTTAAAACGTACGCCAATAAGTAAACAAACGCATCTCGACCCACATAAAAGTAAGCATCCCAAAACAAAAAATATAAGATGAGACAAAACCCTCGTTTTCTCCCCTCCCTTGCTATCATGTAACCCGGCACGTCCCATAGAGCAGCCTCCACTACACTCCCTTGACAACAACATGCTACATCCAGGTTTCATGGATAGGCTCTAGGGAGAGGAAGGGAAATATTGCTTTAACACTGTTCGTGTTGTTAAATGTACTAGGGCAAG
>NC_051400.1:10409128-10409296 GCF_015228065.2 Penaeus monodon
CAAATACAGTTATTGCATAAAATCTTAAAAAGAAAAAAAAATTACATAAAATATGATACCCACAGAGCAGTTTGTATGGTATATCAATAATTCACTGACATTTACAGGATAATAGAAGATCATATGAAATTAAGAAAAAAAAAATGAAATCCCTGATTATTTCAGGGT
>NC_051400.1:10409634-10409969 GCF_015228065.2 Penaeus monodon
TATGATTCAGAAAATATTTGTAGCGAATTTGAAGTGACTGACTCCATGAAATTGGATAAAGAGAAAATGGCATCTTCAATATCAAGATATCAAATGAATTTATGCATTTATATGAACCTTTCGAAGTTTTAATGAAAATGCGCCATCCCCATCACAAAAACCGCATTCTTAAAAGTAAAGAGAATAGGAATAGATAGTAAGGAAATAAGTTTTATTAATATTATGACACAACGGTTATCATTTGAGGTAAGAGAAACTATGATAAGATCTTTACATTACAGAAAAATGACACGTGTTTACACTGCATCTTTATTTCTATCTCTCTTCCCTCCCAC
>NC_051400.1:10410020-10410280 GCF_015228065.2 Penaeus monodon
CGGTGGATACATTATTTAAGCGAAAATTCATAATTACACAAGAGTCAGGCCGGAAACGAAATGTCGCTTGGCATGCACACCTTCGATTGCAACCAAGATAAAACTATTGGCATTTTCTTGCATAGCTTTCCTTTGATTTTATGTCTGTCTCTCTATTTTCCTTTCTTTTTTGTTCTTTTTTATATATAGTGCATTTTGGGTGTTTGGAGCTGGATGCTCAATATGTGAGGGATTTAGTACAGTTGATAAATGAATAACTA
>NC_051400.1:10410847-10410944 GCF_015228065.2 Penaeus monodon
AAAAGTTATTACCTATTGCAGAAACTAACGACTTTAAATGCTAGAAAACAGGTGTCGGTGCACACATGGTACCTGATTTTTTGACATTAGTGCACCC
>NC_051400.1:10410971-10411127 GCF_015228065.2 Penaeus monodon
AACAAAACCTCGCGGGTTTTATATACCATGCGAAGGGAAAAAAGCTTCTTAAGTGAAAATAAGCTCACGTAATAATCATAATAATATTTATATATTTTGAAGCATGAAATACACTCTCACTGCAGGTTTGCGTTTGGTCTTTGATGTGTAAGTTAG
>NC_051400.1:10411223-10412378 GCF_015228065.2 Penaeus monodon
AAGGATGTTTATGGGTTTAAAGACTTAGGTAATTGTTATTGATACAGAATTGTGTTTTCTGCTCTGGTGTCTGTGTGTGTGGCCAGGAATGCGCTTAAACAGAATGTGAGTATCTGACGTCATTCCCTTAACATAACAGCATATTTGGATAAATACTGCAGATAAGGATAAAACACATGTAATATAATGAAACCTTTAAAAGTGTCTTTGATACGCCAGGCATGTGACAGAGATGTATAATGAGGGACGGAGGAATTGAGAATACAAGGATATAGGAAAATGTTATATATCTTTACAGCAATCATTCACAACAATAATTCAAATTATTACTCATAGGAATACTGCTTCATGCTCACAACCATAGAGTATCGTAATCATTTAATTTTTGAGTGGTTAAAAAGACAGATGCTTTTTAGCACAAACATTTTTCTATATCTATCTGTGCGTTCAGCAGGGAATGCATGTCTTCTTCCTGACCTGAGATACACCTAACAATGGTGCAAAGGATGGCTTACATCGTTTATTATCTTCATCTGTTGCATTACATCTTCCCCATGGAGATTTAGTTTCAACACTAAATTTCTAAGCTTCCTTAACTATCCTCATGAGTTTATTCCTGTCATTAAATGTTAGCTTGCCATACCAAACACTTACTGAGAAACAGATAATGGACTCTATGGTAGATCTATAAAATAATGTACACGTGTATTATACATTCTTTTTGGTCCTAAATCAATTATCATCTAGTTTTCTCGACAATGAATTGCAAATAATTAGTTTCACACCATTTTACAAACAGACAGACCTGTGTCAAACAGTCGCTACAGTCAACGTTGGTTATTTTTCCGATGATAACCCTATCGTCTGCACACTTTAATGGTGAGCAGTTGTTGAAATTACTCCTGCAGTCCTCGGTGTACAGGGTGAACAAGACGAGAGACATGATGCATCCATGAGGAGCCCCTGTGCTGGTGTTCTATCACTTCTGAAGTTGTTAAAGTTGAAGTTGAAGGTGTTCTATCACTTCTGAAGTTGTTAATCATGGTGTGCTGGGGCCTGTTTGTTAAAAAGCTAAAAATCCATCTTAAAAGAAAGCAACTCACATTCATCTGAATCCGTTTATTCAACAAAACTCATTTACATATGTATCATTTT
>NC_051400.1:10412699-10412982 GCF_015228065.2 Penaeus monodon
CCAATGAAATTACCAGTCGCTAAAAATAAAAGTGAACATAGAAAACTATTATCAACAAACGAAATTTCTGTTAGAGTTGAGATGGGTATCTGTGATAACTTTTTATTTATACATTTATATCTAACGCTTATCTCTTTGAGGTCAAAATTATCTGAAATGCTGATAAGCCTCGATGCGAAAATTAAAAGTTTGATACAAATGTCAACATATATAAACTTTTCGATACTTTTAACGTCACTAACGAGTTTTCGTGGATTACAATATTAAAGAGAGTGAGATGGAA
>NC_051400.1:10413017-10413107 GCF_015228065.2 Penaeus monodon
TTAAAAAGGCATTTCAAAGCGTGGATAATAACCATGAATATGTATAGCTAGGTAAATAGATAGGTAAAATACGAGAGGAGAGAAAACCGG
>NC_051400.1:10413735-10413969 GCF_015228065.2 Penaeus monodon
CTATAAATACATAGAAATACATGTTTATAACTAATAAATACATAGCACTGAATACAAAGAAATTTACTATCACATCAAATCATAGAGTAATTTTTCAACTCGCCGAAAATTATAATTTCCGAGCTCTCCCACTGGTTCCTTAGAGTCATCGAAATAGTAAATACGTATTGCTTTTGCTTGTGTTCTATAAAACATTTAAAGAATATAGAATTATAATTATTGACTTGTTTTTTT
>NC_051400.1:10414134-10414212 GCF_015228065.2 Penaeus monodon
CGTCTGGTCATAACACACTCCCAAACAGTTTAGGAATTAAAATTGTAATGAGCGGATACTAATACAGATAACTTAAAA
>NC_051400.1:10414670-10414778 GCF_015228065.2 Penaeus monodon
TGTTTTTAAAAATTAAATAAACAGAGACTATATCTTAAAAAACTGACATTATCTAAATATAAAACATATTGACTCGTAAGAGCAAATAAATTATTCACAACCGTGTTT
>NC_051400.1:10414893-10415475 GCF_015228065.2 Penaeus monodon
AAGGCAACAATTTCTCATGTTCCTGAAGATTACAACCTTTAGCAAATTGAGCTCTTCGGCCAATTCGCCCTTTTCGTCACAACTTGCTTCATATTACAAAAGAGCTCATTTTCATTTTAATAGACCCCGTAGACCTCTTCTCGATTTGGCAACAATTAGGCAATATTCTTGATATCATTTCCAATGGTCTCTATGCTTCTACGTTGTTGTTTCTTATTAACAGATTTACTTCTCCATAAAACTCCTTAATTTCTACATCTTGTAAAATATGGCCATCTTTCCAAATCTTCTTTTGAAAGCATAAACCTTTTTGAAACGTGTATATTCTCTCGGGAATGAACATCTAAGAGGCTTACCAAGTCATCCCCAGTTAAGGCACTAACTCTTGAATCCTTCTGTACCATTGAGCTGACTTTCCTTTTCCCAGTAAGAGTCTCTGGATTGTACATGAGCCTTTTTCCTCTACATTCTAGCTCATTCATTAGTTTCTCTGAAGAAATCGTTGAACTTGGATCTAAAAAAAAATCTTTTCCCTTGCCAGCTGAGCTTCCTTTCTATGTTCAAGTTCTTTAAAATCCCTGT
>NC_051400.1:10415979-10416054 GCF_015228065.2 Penaeus monodon
CCAACCCAATCTCATCTTTCCTCCCTTCTCAAAAATCGAGGCGACCGGCAGCCGGCCATCAAAACGAAGAACTAA
>NC_051400.1:10416080-10416243 GCF_015228065.2 Penaeus monodon
TGCGGAAACCTGCTGCCGGAAACCCCCCATGACACTCGCGTCCTTCGCCATCTACTCCGTCGGCCCCGGCAGGAACTACGACTTCTTGGTGCGTCTGCAGGAGAGAGAGGGCGCGGGCGAAAGGATTTTTCTTCTGGTGGATCTGATCGGCGTAGAAAAAGGG
>NC_051400.1:10416480-10416647 GCF_015228065.2 Penaeus monodon
CCTAAGATCTCTTTCCCTTCTTTCTTTCACCTTGTTTATCACCTACGTCTCCTATAATCGGCCATTCTAGACCAATTAAAGTCAAGCTTATTCAGTTCTAAAATGATACGTATTTCCCAGTGAGAAATTCACCATCACCAATTTCATTTAAGATCAAGAGATTCCGC
>NC_051400.1:10416753-10416991 GCF_015228065.2 Penaeus monodon
TAGCCCTCTTCCTCTCCCCTCCCCCCCCTAAAAAAAATCTAAAGGTTTCTACTTTCTTTTCGAAATTGGAAGTTGTTGTTACGACGTCTCGAAGTTTAAGGGTTGATGGAAGGTTGAGGGAAGATAGTGCGATGCCGCAGAGAGTTGTAGCTTTTAAGGTACGTCTGTTGAAATACATTTGTTTGTTTGTTTTACTTCTTCTGCTCCTTTTGTTTGCTATCTTTGTGATTTATTTTTG
>NC_051400.1:10417629-10418473 GCF_015228065.2 Penaeus monodon
CTTTACCAACATTTTGGCTCATTCGATCTCCCTAAATACCCCCTAAATATTTATATCACTATTTCCTTCAGCAGCTCTCTATTTCATCCTCTAAGACAAATAAAATACAACGCGCTGTTGATAACTCTAGAGCGATTTGCATACGTCGTGCAGCTTTGTTTTATGGTGGGGTTATGTGGATGGAAATGCGGGGTATAGAGAAGATAGGGGTGATATGGTGGATCTGTGTGGATTGATAAGGGTGGATGGTGGATCTGTGTGGATCTTGGGGTGGATGGTGGATCTAAGTGGATGATAAGGGTGGATAGTGGATATGTGTGGATGATAAGAGTGGATGGTGGATCGTGTGGATTGATAAGGTTGGATGGTGGATATGTGTGGATCTTAGGGTGGATGATGAATCTTTGTGGTTGATAAGAGTGGATGGTGATGCTAGATGGAGGCTTTGCGGAGGGTGGATGCTGGTTGGTTTTGTGGATTCTGGGTGGATGGAGGGATGATGGCATTTGAATCCCGGGTGGATGGTGAATCTGTGAATGCCGGGTGGATGGTGGAGTTGGGGAATGGTGGATCTGTGTGGATGCTGGGTGGATGGTGGAGTTGGGGAATGGTGGATCGGTGTGGATGCTGGGTGGATGGTGAGTCTGAGGACACCAAATGCTGTCTCTATGTTGCCCAGGATGTAGTTTGCAACAACAAGCTATATCTCGCAAGTTGCAAGCCAGAACAAGTTGTAATAAGTGTGGTTATCCTGTGCACAGACTATTGTCCTGAATATTCACACATTTATCAAACCCTGCAGAGCGAATTTTGTGAACCGACATCAATCCTGAACATTCATCGT
>NC_051400.1:10418503-10418673 GCF_015228065.2 Penaeus monodon
CAGACAAGAGACATAGAGCATCTGTAATTCAATATCTCTATTTGGGAGAGATTCAATATTTGTATTTCTGCCTCGATGCATTAACAGTGGCTGAGAGTTATGACCTGGGTGGATGCCAGGCTTGAATTTGCATTCCAAGTCGGCTTTTGCAAAGAGGAAGTAGGCCAGGG
>NC_051400.1:10418940-10419201 GCF_015228065.2 Penaeus monodon
ATATTGTTTTTGGGTCTGAGGTTTATGGAAGTGACAATAACACAGAGGCTTTTCTTTTCTCTTTCTCGTTATCGCTATTGCTTCTTCGATATGTATAGAGCGCCGGAAAGAGAGACAGAGGAGGTTTAAAGCACGTAGGAATAGATTTTAATGGTGTTAAGAGATTTGGAATGTTGCTCTTATCCCAGAAGGTTTGCTTGTTAGAACAACACGCGGGCGGACACAGATACACACAGAAAGGCATAAACAGATACAGACAAG
>NC_051400.1:10419830-10419997 GCF_015228065.2 Penaeus monodon
TCAAGATCGTATTGCAGAAGTTAAGCGTAGAATAAAACCATGTATTTCTCAAACGGAAAAATCAGCGAAGTATATGGTAGAATACTCCATTGTATGCATATTCTTCTGGTCAATATACTTCTTGAAGAAATGATGTACTTGGCAACATTACAGACATTCCACAAGTT
>NC_051400.1:10420046-10420134 GCF_015228065.2 Penaeus monodon
CAAGAGAGAAGGAGGCGATTTTCTTAGTTTAAAACTCAGGACATTTACTTTAGTTTTTCCGTTAATGTGGGAGTAGAGACTGGATGGT
>NC_051400.1:10420429-10420878 GCF_015228065.2 Penaeus monodon
AAAAGGTACGAATTTGAACATTACTTGCATCCTACCACAGAGTAACAAGATATGGAATATCTTAAGTATATTATGACAGTATCCCATCGCTGTATCATCCCACTGCCTATTATGGCAACCCGTTCACCGATCTGACAATAATCCACCTTCCTTACTCCAAAGTGCTATCCACTTTAAATATCCCTCACATAAAATTTAGACCCTGTCTCTAACTCTCTAAACCTGAATCAGGTCGAAAGGTCTTGTGCCTTGGCCTTCAGCTCAAAAGGGGGAGGAGGGATTGCTCTAACACATCGAGAAGTTAGACTCTGATAACACATAGGGAAGTAGATTCTGATAACACGTAATAACACATATAATGCTTCTGCACACGGATCAACTTTTGCCATTGATTTTTTTTTTCTCTCTCTCTGTACACGATCTAGAATATATGATAGAATATGATTTAG
>NC_051400.1:10421335-10421908 GCF_015228065.2 Penaeus monodon
TACGGGAAATTGCAGATTACGGAGTAATATAAGCTTATACAAAGGTATGAAAGATCCTCTTTTTTACACAACAAAGGTAATAACAGTCCTCATGGGAAATCCCCCTTTTCATAGTGTGATACACGTTTCTATATTCCGAGCTTAGATTCAGGAAAGTAGCCCGTTAAAATGCATGAGTATCTTTGGAACAATAACAGTGCGTGTTGTATATGCGGATGTTACCAAAGCATGATATTAAGATTGAGCAAACTATTATTCATGGAAAAACTCCCAACTTTTGGTTCTAACATTTTATCATCCAAACTGACAGTTGAGATTCTAAATTGGTTAAGAGCAACAGGTTATGAAAATTTTTAAAATCTGTAATCTCAACTGCACTAAAGTGGGGATTTGATTAAGTATAATACAAATATTGCATCTGTAGACAGGAATGAAATGTGTCAAAAGTTTCTCACGAGATGTTGTATAAAATAGTTTTCGAAACGTCGTGCTTGACATTGTGGCTGTGTTTTCGAATTTATTTTGTGTACAAGTTAATCCGTTTCTGTTTGTGTTGATGAGGAATCTCTTCAG
>NC_051400.1:10422410-10422600 GCF_015228065.2 Penaeus monodon
GTCCGTCAACTCCCTGACCCCGTGCTGTGCCTCCAGCCAAACAGCCTAGTGGTTTCTGACAGTATTCCAGCAGAACAGAGGTCCACATCCCCTCCAGACTCACGGTAGGGGGACTTGACAACTAACTATCGGCCATGCCCCCTTCTCATACCCAGTCAGCTGTTTTTTATTATCTTATGATATTCATTCA
>NC_051400.1:10423082-10423445 GCF_015228065.2 Penaeus monodon
CTTTAAACTTAAATTCATGTGATATCACTTGATAGAGAGAACAGAGCAGAAAGCGATGCCAGGGCATGATGGTGATGAATCACAGAAATGATTATAAGGAAGCCTGATGAAAAGAGGTCACCTGAAATTAAGTTACATGTGTATGAACCATTTCAGAATAAGAACATCCCAGTGCGCACTAATAAACACCAATTTGCATACGAGAAACATTCTTCACTTTATGTTAAAATGCTACGTCTACCCTGCACGCTACATTTCAAGGATAATGGTTCATGTTCTGTATATGTTATACGCTTTTTAAGCATTATTTGCTGCTAGGTGATTTATGTGTCCTGCTTTTATTTGTTATTTAAAGTTTTATAA
>NC_051400.1:10423658-10424030 GCF_015228065.2 Penaeus monodon
AAAGGAGAAAGCGTAATAATGTCAAAATCAAGAGCAGAAAGAAAACGAAGACTCACTTTAATTTAAATCATGTCAAACAGCAGTCGATCATTTCACCAAACTGCGTACGATCTGCCGGTCCTCCAGCAAAATATACAATAGAGTTTTAGAAAGAACAATACCCCACAATAGTTTTTCCTCCTTTCTTCATTACAGCAAACCTTTAAATTCTGTCTTTCTTTTTTCCACACAAAGAAGAGGAACTTGCGAGACGAAGAGCGTGAGGGAAGCCCGGAGAAAATGCCTTCAGCTCCCTCACAATGTCGGTCGCGTTTTTACGTTGGGGAAATATCTGCAAAGCATTTACTTCTCCTTTGTTCTTTCCCTCCTCCG
>NC_051400.1:10425113-10425403 GCF_015228065.2 Penaeus monodon
TGCATTACCTAAATAAGTCACCATACTTCACCCTTATGATCTTACTTAAACACCATGGACCACATACTGATTTTTCACTTCCTCAAACCTTTTACTTATCCACCATGCTTCCTGTTACCTGCAGAGTGCCTCATTAAGTCTCATGAATAATTAACTACCTCTGGGCAGCATATTTGGTCTAAATAGACGTGAATTTGTTATAGCGGTTCCAGGTGGTTAGTTGTGTCTAAGAGGGAAGAGAGTTCATAATGCAGGAGGTGTACGTAAAGTGGATCTGGAGTGACGTGTGT
>NC_051400.1:10425949-10426115 GCF_015228065.2 Penaeus monodon
AGAAAAACGTTTCCCTTTTAAAATCCTTTTTACCTTCACTCATTCGCAACTCTAATGTGAAACAAGATAAAGTTATTTAAATTTGAAGTAAACACACGAAGCCTGCGGTAATAGAGAACATTCCTTACCAATTCTTTCTTCTCTGGTGAGAAGGCTCATCGAATGT
>NC_051400.1:10426247-10426624 GCF_015228065.2 Penaeus monodon
GTAATGAATATTTGGTTAATTAAACACTTTATATTAAGTAGATGACGTCATGTAATGGCATAATGGGATCCTGCCCGTTGAGAAGAATTATTATTAGAGGAAGGTACGAGAGGATGCTGCGTGCCCCATGGCATAATAATGATACTGAAGAGCACATGTGTACTGAGGAATCCCTGAGTACTTTCAATATAAAGTGCAAGGAGTGTTAATTATTTATTATGGCCAGGTCCTAGTATATACATTAAGCACTCCTGAGGCATAACGCACTAGTTGGTCCGAGAAAGATTGATGGGGAAAAGTTAATGGAAAATAGAGGTTTCCGTTGCCAAGTGTTTGAGGGGCTTTGGGTATGCATAGGGATATATCCTTTTTATTTA
>NC_051400.1:10427479-10427591 GCF_015228065.2 Penaeus monodon
ATGTGTTTCGTGCGTGCTTGTAAGACTGGAAATACATATGCCTTCTATGAAAAGTCTAATCAGCAGCAACAGGCTTATTTAATGCACTTACACGCAAGACATCCTAACTCCT
>NC_051400.1:10427711-10427978 GCF_015228065.2 Penaeus monodon
GAATCACACGCACATTAAAAACACAAGCCAGACCCGTGACCACTGCTAACCGTGGAAAGGAAAAGACATGACGAAATAAATAAATAAATGCGAGTCCTAAGCTAAGCCCGTGCGAGGAGAGCTTCCAGCGAGAGAAGGCAAAGGAAGCGAAGCTCCCTCGCGGCCAAAGAGCCATTTCCTCCCGAGGAGATATTAGTGTTTTCCAAGACGTTTCGTTTCTCTCCTTTCCTTCTCTTGCTGCGCTGCTGTTTTCGGCTGTCTCTTTCT
>NC_051400.1:10428425-10428758 GCF_015228065.2 Penaeus monodon
ACTGAAAACCCGTTGCTGCTAAAGTAAATTCACATCTAATATTCTTGCCAACTGAATACTTTACTTTCCCTCTCACTCTCGAACTGTAAGCTGCCTCGAAACAGAGAAAATCTTACGCACTGATTGCAATATGCAGCTGCAATATACGACAAAAGAAAGAAAGAAAAAAAACGTTCGAGCTCGGTTACAATACCAGAAGTGTTGCGTCATAATTCTGTGCTTTAGATATTTTTATTTCAACCGGAATGGAGATGGTACTGCGCGCGTCTTCATTATCCCGTTAATGAAAGTTTAGATAAATATTGGATATTGGATACAATGGCACCGCTTGGC
>NC_051400.1:10429168-10429365 GCF_015228065.2 Penaeus monodon
AGTATGATACCTGATAATTATCGGTAGGATTGCATAAAAATGGTAATGATATTATCAAATCTAGGAATTCGATTGCCATCAGTTATTTAGATTTTGGAGATAAACATCAGTGCAGAAATTTGGAAATTTGATTGTGTGCTTTTGCCCTATATTGTAATCCAGGATTTGCTTGCTTTCAGTCTTCAAAGGCATGGTCA
>NC_051400.1:10429884-10430110 GCF_015228065.2 Penaeus monodon
CATTGATGTTAAATAAAACCTGCAGGCACAGGAGAAATTTCAAGCTCCTTTGATAGTTGGAAAGCTTTTGACAGATTTTTGATAAAGTAGGTTAATGCAGCTAAGGTAAACGTACTGTGTAGATATAGCTTAAAAGTTTATATCACTCATTCGTTTGTCAGACAATTCTAGGCATTTTTCAGAGATACATTTTTTTTTTTTGTAAAGAATCTAACGTGTGTGTTAA
>NC_051400.1:10430171-10430328 GCF_015228065.2 Penaeus monodon
CCAGGTATTCTAAGACGCTATTTATACAAGTGATTCGCTTTTGTCGCTTTGAACTCCAGTCCGTAAGTTTGAGTAAAAAAAGTTATATTATATTTTGTCGTGCAACTGTTTCCTTTTTTTCACTTATGCCTCGTGTTGCATGGAGTTGCATTTGGGT
>NC_051400.1:10430893-10431062 GCF_015228065.2 Penaeus monodon
ACACGTTTAACGGCGCATGTTTGATGATCCCTCAGAAGCTAAAGGACAAATGAAGAGGCAGATGATTCAATCTATATGTAAATTCATCATCTGAATTATGCATTCATGAGGCAAGAAGGCAGTCGCAAAATATAAAGATATTGATGGTTGAAAGGAAACTTGCCACTGT
>NC_051400.1:10432047-10432457 GCF_015228065.2 Penaeus monodon
GAGTTTCATACCCTAATTTCCTCTCTCGCTCTTTAATCACCATCACCTTTACATATTCAATTCATAGATTAGAGAAGATGGAGAAATAACAGAGAAGTATATTAACCCCATACTCTTAATTCAGAGTTTCCTACGATGGAGTGAAAAGCATTTGTAAGTCGAAAAAAGAAAAAAACTTCTAAATCCTGAGTCAATATTCTGTTAATCAGCGTCTTGCTCACAACCTAAGTCAAGAGTTCGTACGTTCAGACACGTCAGCTTCTGTGCGCGATGAATAATGCAAGTTAAGTGTTCTTATTCTATTCTACGACCTTGGCTATGGATTGATTATTTGAGGATGTTTAAAGTTGTAATAGCTTTGTGTATATGGAAAGTTCTTGGAAACTGACTATATTAAATACTATGTAGAT
>NC_051400.1:10432642-10433687 GCF_015228065.2 Penaeus monodon
TTAATCATTAGCAGTAATCCGTTTATATGCTATTAATCCTACAATTTCCTCTCGAAAAAAGCCGTGAATTTACATCAAACTGAAATAAACATTGCAAAATTAAACCTTTATATCCTAACATCATATTGTACATGTTTCGTTGGAACTAGAAAAAATATGCAACAATATACAATTAACGCTGATCCACACCGTGTTCAAAATTTTATTAAAAGGTCCTATAAAAAAAAGGAAAAAAAAATCAAGTACAAGAATGATTAAGGAAATCAATCAAGCAATCCATGTTAATGAAAATGTCAGTAAAACGAAAATAAACGTATGAAAAGAAATGAAAATAACAGATAAGTGAAAAGTAATCAAATAAATGAAAAAATACCCATATAAAAAAAATATAATCACAATGTCAACAAAGCCAAGCCATTTCCCATCGCTCTACGAAGCACACAAGTCAATACCATTCTCTTGAACACCTGAACGACAACAACCCTTAAGAAGGAAGAATCAGCGGGCTTTGACAACACGTAGAAAAAAGTGCCTTAAGCTTTGAGGAGGGAGAACCAGGGGGCCTTTACAACACGTAAAAAGAAGTGTCTTGAGGAGGGAGAACCAGGGGGCCTTTACAACACGTAAAAAGAAGTGCCTTGAGGAGGGAGAACCAGGGGGCCTTTACAACACGTAAAAAGAAGTGCCTTGAGGAGGGAGAACCAGACGGCCTCGACAGCTCATAGAGGGAAGTGCCTTAAACTTTGAGATACTTTGAAGGAGAACCGGGGAGCCTTGACAACACTCAGAGAGAAGTGCCTTAAGGCGGAAGAACCAGAGGGATTTGAAAACACGTAGAAAGAATTGCCTTAAGCTTTGAGGAGGGAGAACCAGAGGGCCTTGGTATCATTAGAACTAGCACAAGTCTACAAGTCCTGCTGAGAGAACCTTTAACTTTGCTAGTTATGACGTCAAAGCTTAAAGGCTCTTTCTTATGTGTTTCGAAAGAGTGTGAGCATTATTGGCAGGAACAAAGGGTAGGTTTAGTTCAGGCTAAACCTGGCCT
>NC_051400.1:10433717-10433802 GCF_015228065.2 Penaeus monodon
TTTTAGTGGTGGTGGTGGGGAGGGGGGGCGAACGCGTTGTGTTTGGTAAATGTATTTCCCGGAGTCGTTTCCTAGGGGTGTATCA
>NC_051400.1:10433829-10434289 GCF_015228065.2 Penaeus monodon
AAGGGGGGGGGGCTTGGTTCAGTGACTGAGCGATTCATGTATTATACGATGCATCTTTTCGTAATGGCTACATGGAAAACTAGACCAGTGAAACGTCGAACGAGAATTTATCTTTGTTTTCTCTATTGAAGCCATACATCGCATGGCCACTATCAGTCACGTGTATTATTTCCTGCAGAAGGGTTAATCCTCCCTACCTCCTACCCCCTTTTATCTCTCTAATACCTTGGGTTGAGGAAAAATGGGTATCAGGAATAGGTTTTCCTCATAGTCAAAAATTCCTCCATTAGGTAGCTTCTGAACAGCTACTGAATATATCTCGTCTTCTAATTAACCCGTCGTTGCATACGCTTTCGAGAACCAAGATTTTAAAGAAATAAGTTAATACAGTATTGGCCTTCAATTCTTAACAATGAAATACGCAGCGGCTGAGATTCGTCGTCGGATGCTCGTATTTTCG
>NC_051400.1:10434437-10434892 GCF_015228065.2 Penaeus monodon
AGAACACTTTAGTACACGTGGTAGTAAGATATTACAGGGTGACAAGAAATGCATACTTGAGATATGATTATCATAATATAAAAGTGATATGTAGATTATAAAGTGCGTTAGTGAATTTTGCATACATATTGTCTCTCTAATGACACCTGTAATTAAGAATCTTCAACAAGTATTATAAATTAATCCACAAATTCCGTTATTATTTCCCAAACTTAACTTTCCGATACAATAAGTCATGAAGACATGGCTTGGACCGCGCTATACTAGACCATTATATTGACACTTCTCCATGAGTTCGGTCGTTACAGAAACTCCTGAGATTTATGTGACACCTCATATCTGACACCTTTTTTTACGTCTCGCGTGTGAGTCATGATTATCCTGTCGATATTTCTATAAAAGGATTCATGAGGAAAAAAAAAAAAACTACTTTTGCGTCTGTATATAGCTGTCTA
>NC_051400.1:10434949-10435391 GCF_015228065.2 Penaeus monodon
TTGAGAGCAATATGTTGTTTAATTTGCAGATCATCATAGATAAATCCGGGAGGTTCTCTGCAGCATATAATATATTTACGAAAATCTTAATTGCTTAACGGTATACCGACATCGAGAATAAACTATAGAAAGCATATTGCGGACTTGAGTTTATGAAGAATGAAGCATTAGTCCTTGTTAATATTCATTATTTTTCAAGGAATGAGGATGAAGAGGGTAATATAGCTTAAAATAAAGTCATGACTTCGTCTAAAACCATTCTCTAAATCTGATTTTCTATGGATGTGAGCAAAGGACTAAAACATTTCCATTGGACATGGCAGCACCACTATGATTTGGTAACTATATTCAACGCAACTTCCCTGTAAATGACAAGGCTTAAAAGAGAGTACAGTTTTCTCTATGAGCTTGTAGAACTAATATATCCGAAATGATGATAGAC
>NC_051400.1:10435618-10436067 GCF_015228065.2 Penaeus monodon
TTATATTCCTCCACTTTTACAATGAGAAAAACAGAAAATTCCCGCGAAACGACCTCAGACTGTGGACGAACTTAGAGAATAAGCATCAAAAAAGGTCAAAGTGAGATATAGTATTCTGGAACGTGTGGATCAAAGTATTCCATTCCAGGGATTACTAATTGGACTGCCCCGGAGGACAACTTGAATAGGATTATACGAACTGTCTGCTATACAATAGATATTTAATACTAAGCTTGGGTTCGTTTTGGGAATTAAGTTAATGAGCTATGGAGGTCGGTTTAATTTCACTTTATTGCTATTTTTATGTGGTTTTCCGGAGAATATGTTACGGGAGAACGAATGAATGAATGTGCAGCTTGTTGTATTTATAATTATCCGACTGATGACATGTTTTAAAGTTCTTATAGTTGGAAGTAACCAATAAGTATACGGATTATGATATATATAAA
>NC_051400.1:10436123-10436219 GCF_015228065.2 Penaeus monodon
TACTATGAATTCTACACTGAAATCAAGCTACATTACATGCATTTATGCGTAACTGACCTACATAGTCATCGATTAAAGAACTTTGTTAGGAAGGTT
>NC_051400.1:10436927-10437483 GCF_015228065.2 Penaeus monodon
CGAGGTTATCAACAGACGGAACATTGCACTTGTCCAGAGATTTATAACTGGATATTGATAAGGTAACTAAGGTGGAACTATGCTACGCCTCTAATTTCTATAATTCTGAAAGTGTGATATCGTGTAGACCTGCTCTTAGTGATTTACTGATATCACTGCGAGAGGAAAGCGGCTCTCCAACATTATACTGAAAGGCTAGGATGTGTTGATATAACACTTGAAAAGAATTTATGATTTACGTAAATCAGTTTTTTTCATATGCTATTGGTAAAGTGATAACGATCGTCTAAAGAATTTTGCAAAATACATGTTTGAATTATCTTTAGATTAGTATTGTGTTATCTTTGCAGGAAATCGTATTTTAGATATTATTAATGATCATAATCAACTATCATAGATATATATTTATAGCAAAGCACAAATTAGTTTTTATTCTATCTCTTTTATTATCCGGACATACTTCTTGTACTATATATTTTCCTCTTTCTGTTTAAGGAAATCTTGGACATTTTTTTTTTTTAATATGAAAACACAATAAAGCTAATTTGTGTGTGTG
>NC_051400.1:10437598-10437930 GCF_015228065.2 Penaeus monodon
GTCATACAAGTCTTTATCAAATAGGATGAATCAAACCATATGGACAATTTTGGAGTGAGCTTTTATTGAGAGGAAAATAGGATACCTGATTACCACACCGCATATATCTTGATACACAGTGCCAAATTTTTTTTCCCTCTTCCCCATATATACACTGGAAGCAGAGTTAAACGTATAGAATTTTTTCTCAATGGTTTCCAACTTTCGTTCTTTCGGAAAACCTTATATATTTTCTCGTTTTCAGTCTCCTGTTCGCGTCCTGAGACTCCTTAATGAACCACTTATCTGTTGATCAAATAAACACTTCAGGAATTAAAATCACTTTAGTAAAG
>NC_051400.1:10438022-10438239 GCF_015228065.2 Penaeus monodon
AAGGGAATAATAATACAGGTTTTCTCACACAAGACGATCGGTGAGCAAGAAATGAAGCAACGAAACACTTCAAGGCTTCGAGCTATCTTCAATCTGTGCGTGCGCTGTCCCCTTCCCACCGGCCGGTTTGAGCCTTTCTGCTGCTAGGATTTGGTTCTTTGCTTCATGGGAATATGTTACCTTAAATTGTGAAATAGGGTTTTGTTTGTATACAAAC
>NC_051400.1:10438487-10438736 GCF_015228065.2 Penaeus monodon
ATTTTGATAATGATATGAAATAATTCGAATCAAACAATATGTTCCTGTTGACTGACATTAAACTGATGAAATGCTTCTGAGAATTACACTGATAAATAGCAGTTAAATTCCATTGTATAAAACAGATGAATGTTACACAGGCATGTACATATTACTACAAAGTGAACTCGTACATTGTAATTATTGTAATTATCTTATGTACAAGTAATCAAAAAATAACAGTAACCACGACAAGCGATCACACATTGA
>NC_051400.1:10438779-10438898 GCF_015228065.2 Penaeus monodon
TTTTTTAAAAGCTAGCACACAAGAGTAAAAACATGTATGTCTCTATATACAGATTTTTTTTTCTACATATGTTGGTTTATGGCAAGATCAGGGTAATGTTACGAGAATTAAGCCTACAA
>NC_051400.1:10439218-10439736 GCF_015228065.2 Penaeus monodon
TAATGATCGAGACAGTAGGGGAAACCTTATAACTTATGACAAAGCAGAATTTCTCGTAAGGAACACGAGCTCTACATTATAAAAAACGACAATAATATATCCTGATTGTCAGTGATATCTAAGCCTACAGATTATTTTTTGTATATTTTCAACACTGATATTGCCATAGTAAATCACCTGAATAAGACTCAAAAAGCAAAAGTATAAAGTTACAATGAAATTTGTAAGAATCCACAAAGAATAATAATGATTCTCAATGGAATACACACTGTACTTCATGTGTTATGCCATCCAATGCCGTCTTTTTGCCCTAAAATGAAGCAACACTCAACACAGTTAATATAATTTCTATTGGATTTCAGCTCTTTATTTGCATTATTCAAGCATGTACCACACACAGACTGATATAAGTGTATTGTGCACAGTGAAAACTTTTCTTGATGATGAATTTTATTCTATGTCGTTTGTGTAACAAAAGCTGAACTAAATGCAATGAATAACGCGGGGGTAATATATTC
>NC_051400.1:10440021-10440668 GCF_015228065.2 Penaeus monodon
ACCGCCATGAACAGTGCTTACTACTTAGAGACATCATATAAGCGTTAGAATTCAAAAACCACGTCTAACAGCTACAACAAACACGTACGAATCTTACGGATAATAAGATATCTGTGAACGTTCATTGAAGCAGATATAGCCTTTTGTCTTTTACCTAACTTACATATTTACAAGGAAGGAAGAAGGGAGGGGCGAGGGGGAGGGGGAGAGGGAGGGGCGAGGGGGAGAGGGAGGGGCGAGGGGGAGAGGGAGGGGCGTGAGGGAGGGGGAGGGGCGAGGGGGAGAGGGAGGGGAGGGAAAGAGGGAGGGGCGAGGGGGAGTGGGAGGGGCGAGGGGGAGAGGGAGGGGTGAGGGGGAGAGGGAGGGGAGGAAGAAAGAGGGGAGGGGAGAGGGAGAGGGAAGGGAATGGAGGAGGGAAACCTTGTCTCAATATCTACGAGACATTTATTTGATAACAGTCTTATGCGATATTTGTTCCGAGGGAGAAAGTCTCACCTCTATAATGGAGTGTTTTTGATTATCTAATCGTATATCACAAAGGTTTCTTGAAAATATGTTGAGCTGGAGGAAAATAACCCACTAGTTCTCTCTGTATAAATTCTAGCTACCCGGTCTATATTGGCGTTTGGTTCTTGGATTTGTCAGAA
>NC_051400.1:10441087-10441165 GCF_015228065.2 Penaeus monodon
CCAACGACAGACTCCTGGTCACGCGGCCCGATTATGTCACGCAAGTTGCCGGCTTTCAGAGCTGATAACACGTTGCGA
>NC_051400.1:10441412-10441660 GCF_015228065.2 Penaeus monodon
TCAGTCTTTCTTCATTTTGCTTCAGTAGATTAAATTTCAGAACTTTGGAAGTTAATCGCATTTAAGTTATCACCAGCATTTTGGCGAAGTGTGACTGAACAGAGCCGATAGACGAGAGAATGAATAAATATGCAAATTAATAACTGAAAAAAGTACATATATCTCAATTAACCGATTGAAAACAACGGAAGAAAACTCGAATGTAAACTTTAAGAGCTAGTAAGTTTTTAAAAAAGGCGATAAAGGAC
>NC_051400.1:10441715-10441865 GCF_015228065.2 Penaeus monodon
GAAACATGGAATCAGCACGTCCTCTCATGTCCTTCCCAGCCACATCTGCATATTTCTTGATTTTCATCTTAACTGCGTCGACTGATGGACACTGACCAGCTTGTCGAGAAGAGAGAGAGTTGAAAAAAGGCAAACGATTATGAATGCACA
>NC_051400.1:10441902-10441968 GCF_015228065.2 Penaeus monodon
CAGGATTACGTAGCTTTCGATTTTATCTCATCAACAACTAAGTCAGCAGAGCGGTACCTACCTAAC
>NC_051400.1:10442791-10442867 GCF_015228065.2 Penaeus monodon
GTCTTATTCAGCACTCTCTGTTCCTATTTTTACCAAAGCCGATCACACAGATGAAGCCCCTACATATTTGCCTAAC
>NC_051400.1:10442963-10443169 GCF_015228065.2 Penaeus monodon
ATAGAAATCCTTACCGAAGACATCTAAACTAACTTCCTAGCAATACAGTAATTCGTATTCCAACCGAGAAACGTCGGCAGATGAACACCCATTATCTATGAAAACTGCAACTTCTACTTCACTATCAAGCTACACCCGTCTGTTCTCCTTGGTACGAAGTCCTCCCGTGAGAACTTGATTTCTCCCTAAATGACAATTACTTCTTT
>NC_051400.1:10443192-10443326 GCF_015228065.2 Penaeus monodon
TCTACCAATTACATGGCCACAATTAAACGGAATGATACAACAAGAATAATGAAGCAAATGGTTTAAAAAGAAAATCTATGTTATGATATTTGCAAGCGTTAGTACACGGAAAGATCACTGGACAATCCCTAATG
>NC_051400.1:10443705-10443880 GCF_015228065.2 Penaeus monodon
TTCTCTAATCTATTCTGCTAAAATTTAGACTAATTTAGAGATATGAAAGAATCGGGAAATTAATCCGATAATAATGTAAACAATTTTTTTCATAATGTATTAAAAAAACCGGGATGGATTTTCAGTATGAACAGTAGTGTTCACATTGATATGAAAATTATCGTTGGTAATTCTG
>NC_051400.1:10445267-10445566 GCF_015228065.2 Penaeus monodon
ATTCATAATTTTATTCCAGAGGTCACGTTATCTCACTTCAATATTATTTAGTAAAAAATTAATACTCCTTTTTTCTTCTTTCAAATTTCCACGAGGATAGATCATGTATGACGCTGTAGTGGGGGGGGGGGGGGATTATAATACAGCCGGGAATGATGAAGACTTATCCTAGAGGCAAGCGCGTGAAAACGTATCCTGTGTTCAGCTTTCTCATGACATTTCTCGTGGGAAAATATCATGCGTTTTTTTTAACTCGTTATCCGCGTCACCCATGGCCCAACGCTTCCGTTTGGTAGGAG
>NC_051400.1:10445939-10446667 GCF_015228065.2 Penaeus monodon
CGCTTTTCGACTGCATAAACGTGCACTTTTTCTCACCATTATCAGTCATCCCAATAACAAATAAATTACACAGAATCTATACCATAACGCCATCAGAAACTACGCTGGCCTTTCTCCTAACGCGCCTACACTGCCGTAGCACCAGACCACAATACCGCTTAGTGTATGGCTTGACAATACTGTAAATCACAGTCTAAACTTTTTTCCTTTTTTTATTTACTGACTAATCTATTTCATATTCGAATTGACCGCCAAAGCATCGTATGTATCAGCTTTCTGTCTGTATACTTCCTCTTGGCGCCTGTTTTCGTTGCGACTTCTCTTCTCTCACGAGTTCCCTTTTTATCAAGCTGTTCCTCTCGTGTGGAACTCTGGACCATAACTATCAACCAACGGCGATGGTGACACCTGATGCCTCCCATGTACACGGCAAATAATCGCCAATCGCCTGGAGTTTATGCCATCAAAGCGTCTACCTCTGAAAGTACGAGTTTTGTAGTGAGTTCAGAAATCCTTCAAAAGAGAAACCTACTGCCTCGTTATCTGACGTCGAAGTCACTCTTAAAAACCTAATTATTAGAGACACTTTCGCTCCCGAGTGCGTATTTACAGTGAGGAAATCGGTACATATTTAGATAAACTATATTATGTGTGTATATATAATTGCTTCTTAAATCTCTAGGGGCTTATAAAAGTTATTGTTTTCCTTCTGTGTGTGTTTTGTTTCC
>NC_051400.1:10447319-10447606 GCF_015228065.2 Penaeus monodon
CTGAACAGCGGTATTTAGAAAACCACTTAAGATTCGATCCTTATGATCTAATCTTGAGTGCATTTATGTCAAATGCGCTTGTCGAGATAAAACAGTTCTCAAAAGTTAAAAAAATGAACTGTTTGAGAACTTATAACACTCACAGAGTGTTCCTGATCATATATTACAACCTATTAGAAACTCGTATTATTTTTACAGTATAAGTGCCTTGTCATGAGTCTTTTATTGTTATTGATATATACTATTTATGAGAGCAGTCAGAGGATATAAACAGATGGACTTGTTAA
>NC_051400.1:10447623-10447732 GCF_015228065.2 Penaeus monodon
CCCCTCAGAATAGGCATTGAGCAACGTGATTTGATAATTCCTAGTGAAATCAGGGATAATATTCTTTTTTTTCAATTCACTAATTCCTCGATTTTCATTATTCCCCTTG
>NC_051400.1:10447782-10448313 GCF_015228065.2 Penaeus monodon
GCAACGACTGCACTCTCGCAGTCGAAGTGAATTTGATCATTTCGTCACCCGTAGATATGGAAATGAATCTTGAACTCCGACGGCAATTGTTCACTCTGACTTAATGAATAAAGAGGAAAAACGTGCTTCCGATCTTCCCTCGACTCCGATCTCAGAGGCAATCAACCGGCGGACATTCAAACCACACTCGCGCGACGCCTTCGTGCGCTTTATACCCTATTCCGACGCCTTTCCTTGCTTGACTCTCTGACGACTCGTTAGGTACTCGTCGACGACCGATTTCTTTTCCACGACCCTCTCTTACTCGTCGGCGACTCTGCTTGGCTCTTCCACGACCCTTACTGACTCGTCGACGACCTTTCCGTCTCGCCGGCGAAAGGGCCACCGCTTTTCACGAGAGCGCCGTCGCCATCGTCCTCTTCTGTGCGTGGAGTGCCTCTTGGTGCCAGGAACTCGAAGCGGTGCCGCGGTGCCTCCCCCTCTCAGTTCTCCGCGGCTGCCGGGGGGTCCACGAAGGGGCTCGGGGCTCAC
>NC_051400.1:10449995-10450181 GCF_015228065.2 Penaeus monodon
ACCTCTTCATTTACACGAACATCTGTACATCTATATATCTACACATCTTAAAATATTTTCATTTACCACATTATACTAATTTCACCTTCAATATATTTCTCTCTACATCTGTTTCTATGTCTATAGTGATATTCATACTTATACCCCTATATACATATCATATTTGTCTTACTGGCTGTTCCTTCA
>NC_051400.1:10450766-10450932 GCF_015228065.2 Penaeus monodon
TGAACAGTAAAAGCGGGACTTATGCGTTGTTAGTTTACATTCTTTAGCCTCAGCGTGAATGGATTGGAGCTTGAGATTATGAAAATATAAAAAATGAATTAAATTATTAAAATGTTACGCTGAAAATATATTTACGTTAGATTATTAATATAGTGACTATTGAGAT
>NC_051400.1:10451243-10451504 GCF_015228065.2 Penaeus monodon
CTACTATTCGACTCGATTCGTATTGCGCCAATGAAAAAATTGGCGTTTTTTCTTCTTTTTTCTTACTTATTTTAGTGTCTGTCTCACACAGTGAAACACGAACATGAAAATCTATGTGCAGAAAATTTAGATTTCTGCCAAATACTACCTCGTGAAGCATTAGGCCTCTCGTTCGAGTCTCGAGATGTGTGTACACTCGCTAATAAATAAAGTAGATGAAGCCGAAACGATCGCTAGGCGTTGATTCGGAGAAGTTGGTAC
>NC_051400.1:10451891-10451963 GCF_015228065.2 Penaeus monodon
ACCCTCACAGCTGATTGGGTTTGAGAAGGGGGCGTGGCCAGTAGTTAGTTGCCACGTCCCCTTATCATCGTT
>NC_051400.1:10452020-10452114 GCF_015228065.2 Penaeus monodon
CACCCGCATTCGCATAAGGCTGCAGTACGCAGACTGTCAGAAACAGCTGCGCTGTTTGAGTGGATGCACAGCAGCTGGGTCAGGGAGTTGACAA
>NC_051400.1:10452412-10452481 GCF_015228065.2 Penaeus monodon
AAATGTTGAAAGTATTATACATTTCAAAATCCTAAATTTTTTAATGTAGCCAAGCGAATTGACCAATTT
>NC_051400.1:10452545-10452624 GCF_015228065.2 Penaeus monodon
AGTAAAAAAAAAGTTAGAAACTGTGACTCTTGGTGGGGGGAGGGGGAACACAGCACCCCTCACCAATGACGCGCCTGTT
>NC_051400.1:10452731-10453312 GCF_015228065.2 Penaeus monodon
CCTCCGAGCTAAAGAATTCTTCCCCTTTATAGATAAGCAAATGCATATCCGTTAAGACTAAAAATCACCAAACAATCAGATAGATATTATTTTGCTCGTTACCAGGTGTGTGTGTGCAGTTATCTGTATTCGAGTTTGCACGATGCATCTCACCCATTAACGTTAAAGGATTTGTAGCATAAATAATTTCTCTTAGCTTTTTACGCCGCCCCTTTATTACACATCTCAGAATATATCGTGGCGTTTACAGGAATTTCATGCAGCTGTCTTCCCGGCTATATCCTGTTAGCATTAGGAACCGCTTCCCCGCCCAGGCCAGCTCCCCATAAAACATGAGATTATCAATAACTAATGCTGGTGTATTTTGGTATCTCGGTGTTAGGTTTATATATGAACATTAACAGTATTCACGAATGAAAGTGAAATCCCATATTTGGTGAACCAATGTTTCTAATGAAGCTTAATCCAATCCATTCAAGCCGTATGTAGAACGAGAATGTAAACAAATACAGAGGTACCGATTCTGCTGTTTAATCGAAAATAGAGAGTACCAGGAATAAGTGCAGTCACAAACACACTCA
>NC_051400.1:10453474-10453767 GCF_015228065.2 Penaeus monodon
GCGCATACACAAGGATTCACCCGAAAATAATGAGACTGTACGTAACATATTATATCGATATGTCGCCATAAGGAAAGACCCTCAGTGTAGATATCTTTATAATTATTCCAGATTAACTATAGGTTGAGACACATGAGTAATACTACACAAAGGTTCCGTTTTTACCGGGGCAGGAAGGGCCATAGAACGGGTCATATCCTGAATAACTGGAAGACCAATAAGAGGAATGAAGAGAACCCATATGGGCTTAAGAGGATTCCTAAGGAGGCCCTTACCCTCCTGGAATATGTCTC
>NC_051400.1:10453976-10454438 GCF_015228065.2 Penaeus monodon
CTTCGATGCGGGAAAGTGGGCGTATTATGACCGAACGTTCCGAGGGATAATGAGAAGGACTCCCTATCCTACATATGATTCCCTCGACGTAAGGAGTTTGTGTATGTAACGGCGTCTTGGCTTGAATCCAGGAGAGATGAGGTAGAGGACAGGATAGGATAAGTTGAATAAGATGGATTGCCAGAAACCCAATGCTCCTAAGGCTTTACTAACATCGCCACAGGTGTTGGAACGTCGTTATCCCAGCTTGATCCATATGGATAACTTGAGAATCGTCTCCAAAATAAGTTCCTTTATGAATCTATCAAATTATTATTATTTTTTAAATATTCCCCTTCAGATAGTTTTCTGTTGAGAAATGACAGTCATTTTAAACAGCAATATCCTCAAAAGACAAAATTATTCAATGGGTGATATTACATTATCCTGATTTTTCCTTTTAATCCAAATGACAAATTAGAC
>NC_051400.1:10454524-10454693 GCF_015228065.2 Penaeus monodon
GAGGCTGATGCAGTGTTCCAGATGGAGATGTCTACCTGGCTTGGCGAGATGTTCGGAGATGCTTTCGAGAACCCTAGTGGGCGGCGCTAGTCAGACGAGACAATGGACACTATACTGAAAAGTCGTAGTACATAAGACCATTATCTCACTATTTTCAAACTGAACCTCA
>NC_051400.1:10455497-10456043 GCF_015228065.2 Penaeus monodon
ATACTAAGATTAACACGTAGGAAAAAATCATCAATAAAGAAAATCACGACAGAGGGATTAATAAGAGCAAATTAATTCATAAAAGGACGATTTGCTTCCTGTGTCCCTTGGGAAATCATCGTCTAACTTTTTATTTCATTTCTATCAATTTGTTTATTTTAACGAAAGCTTCTTAATCAAGGCAGAGCATAATATCATCCCACATGACATTATCAATGAAATTATATTTTTTTAAGCATGAATTTATTGTTTACTTACATATCCGTCAGCGGAACGAGAATTTACAAATGATTTTGAGCAATGGATAGAAAAACGGAAAATAATAATGTTATTACAACAACTCCCATCAACAAATCTTGCTATTAGTCAATGAAAAAGAACAATTTGTAAAAAAAAATATATATAGTTTTTATTCAAAAGTTATTTGAAAAATAAAAAAAGACATTTCCACGATGCTCATCACATATACCTTTATAATTGGCATTCATGAAACAAAAACAATACCGAATGAGATACGCTTTTATATAAACATTAGAATTCATTCAT
>NC_051400.1:10456104-10456306 GCF_015228065.2 Penaeus monodon
TTATCAGTCTGAAAAACCATCTGCGTGGTCCCATTCTAAAAAAAAAAAAAAACACGGAATTCTGAAGAAGAAATACAAAGAGGATTAGGATAAAGGCTGGATATGAAACAACTATAGTTAAGAGAGATATATTTTATTCACATTGCCATTTCCACTTTAATAGATTAACTACACAAATGGCGCTAACTCCTGATGGCGTTAA
>NC_051400.1:10457769-10457926 GCF_015228065.2 Penaeus monodon
AATGACTATCTCGGAAATGATACTTACCACTGCATAAAAATCCAGCTACAGTACATAAACCGAGCGGCGCCTCCCTCACAGCGCAGAGAGCGGAGGACCCACCGTCAGGAAGGTACTGGGCAGGTGCAGCCCCCTTTGGCCAGCAGGGCAGACCATT
>NC_051400.1:10458087-10458565 GCF_015228065.2 Penaeus monodon
GAGACTTCCTTCTGGGGAGGTGTTGAATTTTTTCTCATTACCCACAGAAACATATTTAAATCAAAGGCTCAAGTTGATGAATACAGAAGGTGATCAGGAATGACTCTCCGATTCAGTAAAGGCTAAAAACCAATCTTAAATTAATCCTGGCTTACTTTAGTCCTGCATAAGTGAGGGCTTTATCTCCTTCATCAAAGAGTGGTCTCCCTGCAAGAGATAGAGATAAAAGATAGAGATTTGAAAAGACAGGAAGGGTCGGTGTGGCAGCAGTCAATGAGGCGAAAGTGGAAGGCGAATTGACAGACGGAGAGTCAGAGGAAGAAGGAGAATCGAGTGAAGGCGGAAGGAACACGGTCGGACAGAAAAGCATTAGCAAATCATACATGAAAACAACATCGACTGCAGTACATTCAGATGCTCATACGTGAATCAATTTTACTGTGCAGTATCACCTGTGTGTGAACATATTTATGTGTAA
>NC_051400.1:10458680-10458935 GCF_015228065.2 Penaeus monodon
CTTATCAGACATGCCATATTATTAAGTAGGAAGAAGTGCCGCTGATGTTATCGATTTATTAGTCCTCATTTCCATAGCGAAAGAAATCTTATCAACAAGTTTACTTTGATTACAGTTTAATTTCTGTTACGAGCTTCGAGTCACAAGGCTCTGAATCGATGTAGTCTTCTTGTTTAGTTAGAATCTTTTTTGTTTATCAATATCTTCATTTGTATTTATCATGGAGTATTTAAAACATGTCCGATGTATATGATG
>NC_051400.1:10459119-10459513 GCF_015228065.2 Penaeus monodon
CACTACATGTGTAAATTATTATGAATGACGTTTAACCAGCAAAAAAATTAAATAGATAAAGAATAATATGAATGAATTTACAGTTCAATCTTTTTGCAAGAGGCGTTCCTTCCTCCTTCCACTGCGACTCCGTTTGTATAATATGGTGTACAATAGGTTTCTATAAGATAGCCATGTAACATGTACTGGAGTGTTAATAATCCTAAAATGAGAAGTGCTTGAAGAAATATATTTAAAATTTAAATTCGGCTTTCTTGATTATTACATATAGTTAAGGCTTATCTACAATTTGGACTTTGAAACTGTTATTAAGGATTTGTGCATATTTGTGCCAAAATGCAAATTGATTTCCATGCAATTTTGAGTTAGAAGTGTTTAGATGCGATTTAAAGCT
>NC_051400.1:10460887-10461062 GCF_015228065.2 Penaeus monodon
ATGAATAAGTCTCAACAGTTTAACATTATTAAATCACTAACAAATGATCTTCTTATGAATAATAGAAAAGTAACGAATTCAGTTTTTCTCTTAATTCTCACATGCATCATTTATTAAAGATCTCATGCAGGTTAAAGTGTATATGCCAATGCTACCCTTTTGAGGTTATATTTCG
>NC_051400.1:10463872-10464001 GCF_015228065.2 Penaeus monodon
AGATAATTATTACTTGAGGGACGGAGAATCGGCTACCCCACATCTGTTGTGGAAACTCTCATCCTCTTTCCACGGATTATCAATACCATTGTTTACTGAGGTGTTATGGCGGGGATCTTTCGACTGGTC
>NC_051400.1:10464292-10464789 GCF_015228065.2 Penaeus monodon
TTACTAACCTGACTGTTTTCAAAACATTTCATTTTAACATTACCGCCGTTACCTTGAATTTAATTTGCATGATTCTCATGAATAGCACTTTGTATTCTACCTGAATGAATACTATTGGCAGCATAATTAAAAACACTCGCTTATCATGAAGGCGATTTCGCTTCATTAGAGAATGTTACGCAAAGGATATGGAGTTTACGTGTTAGATGGGGTGCGCGTCCAAAGATGTTCTTTTACTAGCTACCCGAAATTACGTTTAGTAAATGTGTTGTCAGTTACCATGAGATTGTAATGCATTAACGTGAACATATCGATACTCATGTCATAGATTTAAAACAAAAATCTAACGGAGCATTATAAATAAACCAATTTTTGTATAGATCTGTAGCCTTTTGACGCGCGTTCACCCGTACGAACGCAGTCTCGTCACATCAAGATATCAGCAACCTTGTATATATAACGCTGCTTCTTTTCCCGGAGGTGATACGATCATCACG
>NC_051400.1:10464889-10465295 GCF_015228065.2 Penaeus monodon
GCCACCTTTGTTCTTCTCCTTCTTCTCTTAATAACAATTATATTAGCAATTACGTTATCCAAGCCTACGAGAGAGTGGGAAATGCCTTTGTATCCTCACGCCATGACGGGTGATTTGTCGAGAGAGAAGAGGACAGCATCGCGCATCTGTCACCCTCCCGAATCTATGACGTCATGGAAACTGATTCCAGCGCCTGACGCTATTCCTCTGACGTCACTGAGCGTTGCCAGGGTATTGACAACGGTTCCTTCCTGAGTCGGGGATGCTCCAGGAGGTTTTGTTGCCGAATTGCAATATCTTAATCAGTATCGTGCCTTGCGGATTAAATGGTTTTTGGTTTTGAATCTTTTTTTTTTTCGATTTGTTGCTTTTTTTTTTGGGGGGGGGAGGGGGTCGATTTGTTTTA
>NC_051400.1:10465540-10465987 GCF_015228065.2 Penaeus monodon
CACCCCTCCTCCCCTCTCTTTTCCCTTCTGCCTCCTCTCACTTTTTCTTTCTCTCGCAGCAAAGGAGACATGTAAGATCCAGGCACTTTGTGTGTGCCATGCATTTAGTGTGCCAACCCTGACCTGTGTCTTCGTTTTCATTCATTCTCTCTATTTCCAGCTTTTGTGTTATCTTATTATTCATTGATTTATTACTTGTTATCAATATTGCTTTTATTATGTTGCTCGTTTTGTGTTTTTTTTCTATCTTCTCATTTTTTCGTTTTTGAAGTTTTCGTATGGTATGTGTAGGTTTAATAATCTTCTACAACTACGCGTTCACATCCTTCCTATGACAGTTTTCACTACGTATTATATACACATTTACTAAAGCTTTTACTCTATTGAAGCAACGGGAAATAATACTTATCTCTAGCGATCGAAAATCTATAAAGCAAGTCTAAAGAA
>NC_051400.1:10466046-10466168 GCF_015228065.2 Penaeus monodon
GGGCATTTTTTTTTTTTCTTTATTTTCACATCAATGAAAATAAATTGAGAAAAAAAACACAAATCACAGAAACAAGCAAAGCATACTTCACTCTATATGTATTTTCTCTTCTCATAACATAA
>NC_051400.1:10466217-10467128 GCF_015228065.2 Penaeus monodon
ACAACCTTACCCAAAAAAATCGACGATAGGGACCCCTTTCTTGCCAAGTTGCTTTGATCGACTCCTCTTGCTTATGGGACCTCAGCTGCCGACTCAAAACTTTGCGACTTACCTAATCTCGTAAGCTATGGTGTGCGGAGGGAGCTGGAGGTCCACCTGGGAGAAGGGAGGGAGGGAGGGAGCGAGGGAGGAGAGGGAAGGGATAGAGATGAAGAGAGGGAGGAGGAGAGGAGAGGAGAGAGAGGGGAGAAAGTGAAAAAGAGAGGGGGGAGGAGGGGGGAGGAGGGGGAAGAGAGGAAATGGAAAGAGGAGGAGAGGAGAGGGGAGGGAGGGTGAGAGGAGGAGAGGAGGGAGGGGAGAAAGAAAGAGAGGAGAGGGAGGAAAGAGAGAGCGAGACGGATGGAGGAGGGAAGGAGTAGGAAGGGAGACAAGGATGTTGGAGGGAGAGGGCGAGGAGAGGACGAGGAATGGGCAGAATTAAAGAAGGGAGGAAGGAAGGAAAGGAAGAAGGGAAAGGGAAAATACCGAGGGGAAAGGAAAGAGAAAGAAGGAATGGCGTGAAGGGAGAACCGAACGAGGAGGAGAACGAGAAGAGGGGAAGAAGAGAAAAGACACAGAAAAATAAATAGAGGAGAAGATAGGAAGAGAGGGAGGAGGGGAAGAGAATGCGAAAAGGGGGGAAAGAAGAGAAGGGAGGCAAGGAGCGGAGAGACAACATACCCTACCTGTTCTTGTTGGGTGTGTTCAGGTTCATGCGGTGCTGTGAGTTCAGATCCTGGTGTGAACCTCTCAGACTGCTGGGTGAACTGTTGACTTCGTTGAATCTGCCAATTGGAAACGAAGCTTCTTAGAACTCCCTTCTGCACGCATAGGCCTCTAGTCCCAGTATTAAGATGAGCGGGAGGATTTTG
>NC_051400.1:10467165-10467406 GCF_015228065.2 Penaeus monodon
ATGTTACACCTCGATTTCCATAGACAGATCGAAGTGTCCAGCGACCTCTGGCAACTAGCACTACTTGGTTGGTCATTAGCAAAATAATTTATTCTGGTTCACTTTGGTCTGCGCTCTAGAAGCACTTTTTTTCTCTCCTGCACAGAAGAGTCATGCCCATACATTCCTGGGAGAATGCAAATATGCAAATGAATATGGAAGGTTCTTGCGACAGGCCTCTGAAAAAGAAAAAAAGGGTTTG
>NC_051400.1:10469032-10470019 GCF_015228065.2 Penaeus monodon
TCCATCGACCAATCGGGGTGTAATCCTTGGGGAAGGGAAAGAGTAAACAGGAATAAATTTGCTATTATCTAGAAAAACTGACACCATTTCCTACCCACTATTCGTCAATATCTGGGGCAAACACGGGCAAAATGCATGTGAAAAGGAAACATGACTAGCACAGAACTGATGGTACAAGACACGAGAGAATGTGTATGAAAAAAACGGATACTAATAAAAGTTTCTCTGGGTCACTATGAAAATTTCTAAAGGGGAACTGCGATAAAAGTATTTTTTGGGGAAAAAATATGGTCATAACAATACCAATCACTCTTATTATAAAACACGATACATACCCTTCTGGAGAGAGAATTCTTGCGGCTGACTTGGTAATTGCCGACTTGAGATGTTTAGTAAAATGTTTAGTAAAAGAACGAAAGAAGTAACGATAAAAATAAAAGTATAAACGCATCGACTCCTCGCAATAAATGGAAGGAAAATTGCATGGTAAGAAAGCATTAGCGACTTCAAAAGGATCGAAATCGGAAAAGTGCCAAAAGGAAGGAGTTTGCCGACAAATTATGAAGGATCTGAATATGTATTGGAATTCTCTTTTGTTCATGTCATACGCTGTTGTTACGTCTGTTGCTTTCAGCGGTTTCCAAACCTGGTCGCCTGTGGAATATTTTCTTTTTACTTATTTCGCCGTAAGGAAAATTGAAAGGTGGCTTCCTATCCTCCATTTGTATTTAGTTCATTCATTTATCTTTGTTTTTTTAATGTGTTGTTTATTTAGCCGTTCACTGGTAAAAGCGGACTCACGAGTATTTTTATAACCTTCGATATGAGGGCGTAAAACCAACCGTTTATGTTAAGCTGAAACACCAATAATGGTTTATCGAGAAAAAAAAACTACTTTTTGCTTTAATAGGTTTCTTGTTATCAAAACTCTAAAAGAAAGAAAAGTTAACGAAGATGGTAAATAGTACAAAAAGAAGAATAATAAAG
>NC_051400.1:10470065-10470153 GCF_015228065.2 Penaeus monodon
GTGGTTGGAGTGAGTTTGGTAAAAAAAAATCGTAATTTCCTGTTTTATATTTACATAATTATTTAAATGCGTATGCTGCTGGATCGAC
>NC_051400.1:10470271-10471000 GCF_015228065.2 Penaeus monodon
CTGTGCATTCGTCTGTGTAAACATCATCATAATTATAACATTCGCTTTTAATTTACAGAAATCTAACATTTTCATCGCTCGTCACTCAATACATCTTGGGTTATAGAGCATTGAGAATCGTATATCCTTGTAAAAGGTGATCTAAACATAATCATTTTAACGTGTATTCATATGATAATTGGCCCTGTTTCAATTACTTAGTTACGTTAATTGCGACAGGGTTAATGGATTTGGTAAGCAATATATTGCAATACACTGACTGGCTGTATCAATGTCATTTAGAATCAAACACTAATCTAATCTACCCCCCCCCTCCCACCCCGAAAAAAAAGAGATAATATAGATGATATAGATATGTAGATTATAACATAAATTATATAAGTAATAAAGATCATATAGATTATATGGATGATATAGTTGACAGAGATAATACAGAGGATATAGATAATGCCCCTATATATATTTCGCCAAAATTTCAGTCAATATTTCAGCAGGTTTTACGGATCTCTAAGACTTCAGAAGTTGTTACAGATTTTGAGGTTGTGTTTTTATCTTTATGGAATCTGTTTGTTTTAGTATTTGGGTGTTATTATTGTTGACTAAAAAAAAATTCAATGATTGCATTTCAATAGATTGCAGTTGTCAGAATTGATGATTCCATTTGATTGATTGGCTATTCTGAACGTGAAAAGTGATTCTTTTAGTACTAATGACCACGCTATTGACGAT
>NC_051400.1:10471291-10472410 GCF_015228065.2 Penaeus monodon
TCAAGTTCCAATGAATTCTAAAACTCTAATTCTATTTTCTAATAGAGTTATTTATCTTATGTGATAGCTTTTATACCAGTAACGGGTACGTGGTATAGCAATCACACACACAACGTACAGATTCCTTACTGTCGAGTACATACTACTTACAAGCAAAATACTACGTACCTCGCCAGCAAAATAGATGGTGCTAATGTGCTTTATAATAGATTGATTGTGTTTTGCAGACATAGAGATATAGTATGTTTTACCTGCCTCTTGGAATTTCATATTACATTGTTATACTTTGAAAAATAAATTTCAAGATTTTAAAAAAATCTTATTGCCTGTCCATTGTACATTCGCTCTATGATTTCGGAAAATCCTTGTGTTTCGTAAATCTGAAGGTCGCGGGGACAAACTGTTTATAAAAATCGGCCATATTCATAAATATCAAAAAAGGTTTAATCTAATACCTTTATGTAGATATTCACATTGTACTTCAAGAAACAGGAAATTCCAAATCCGTGAGAATTAATATTACTCCACAAAGGATAATGAATCGCAACAAACAACCACAATATCAATTCCTGTATCATCCTGGATTTTCGTAAAACATAACACAGAGTGCAATATTGATATTAGTGACGAGAGACGGTAAAGAATTCCGAGTAACAGTATTAATAAACACAAATTCAATATCGGTAGGTAAACCCCGGTGAACCAAGATGAATGTGAATGCTTCGTCCCTTTCCCAACCTGTACAATGATAGCTTATTACTGTTAATTGATCAATGATAACTAAACACTAATCAAAAACGTCCATGAAACACAATGATGGTCGTGAAATTCATGTCGATATGGAAATAAACATTGGTACAGCAGATTATTTCTAATGGATAAAAAAGCCATGTTATATATATAGTACCAATTCTAAAAGACATGGTTGTTGTTTTGGCATTGGTTGGATATTACGTTTCTCGCCCGTTTACATTGTTTCAGATTTGTCACACGGAATGTATTCAGAGTCAGTGGTTAACAGTGTCAGAAACGTTTGCGAGATTAATATTTGTTGCAATATTGCCATTCCTATCGTGTTTTATCATGTTTGTTTGTGAAATACGCGGACACACACAACAC
>NC_051400.1:10472662-10473299 GCF_015228065.2 Penaeus monodon
TCGCCTTATATAAGTTTGCATACATACATATAAGTTTGTATATCTACATGCATAGAGACATCCCAAATTGTAAACACATACAAGCAAACATTCCAAACATTTTCGTTGTGTTCTAATAGTTTTTTTTTTGTGTATTGTTATCATTCTGTATAGATGGAAGACTGTATTCTTATATCTGTTGCAAAAGTTTCCATTGATAATAGAGGTATTTTCTGTGTAATTAACTCTCGATATTTTTTTCTGTTTGCTGCTAATCCATTCCCCCTTCCCTTTCCTCCCTCCCTCTCCCCTCACCCTCCCCTTTCCTCTTTCCCCTCCCTCTTCCCCCTCCTTCTCTCCCTCGTTCCCCTCTCTCTTCGCCCTCTTCTCTTCCCCCTCTCGCTTTCCTCTCCCCCTTTCTCCTCTCTCTTCCTCCTCTCTCTTCCTCCTTCTCTCTTTTCCCTCCCTCTTTCCCCTCCCTCTTTCCCCTTTCCCCAAACCCCAGCTTTCATTCCCGCTCAGCGACAGTGGTAACGGACCAGTAACTACCCCTATAAATTCGGATTTCAGAATCAACACGAACATGTCAGGTAGCGTACACAAAATAAAGCTCTTGGACTTTCTGAATGGGGTAGGGATGCGTTGTATATTTTCCCCA
>NC_051400.1:10473335-10474536 GCF_015228065.2 Penaeus monodon
ACTAGATAACGGATTCTGCGGGTGGTTTTATGCCTTTGCCTGTCGTAAGCTCCTTGTGTTTACATATTATATACGTCTTTATGTCTCGTGTCTCGTTCTCGTTGTGGATCTATCTGTGTGTGTATCTCATCGTATGTTAGCGTTTATGTCAAAGGGTTTTGCTTTCTCTTAAGGCTATATTGACGACCTTACAAAAGCTAAGCATCTGTCTGTTTGGGCACAGGTAGTGAATGGATCTGTGTACAGTATGTATTCCTTCGTATGTAAGTGTTTATGTCAAAGGTTTTCTTTTTCTATCAAGGCTTAAGGCTATATTGTCGACCTCACAAAAGCTAAGCATCTGTCTGTTTGGGCATACTCACAGATATGGTCTGTTGATAGATGAGAAAGGAGGGGTGATGTCTCCGTCACAGTCGAAGTGTGGCATCGCCTGGGCTCCCCCTGCCGTGGACATGGCCGTGGCACCACTGAGCCCACTAGTGCTGAGGCCCCCGCTCAGGCCAGTGCCACTCAGACCCCCACTGGCACTCATGGACCCCCCAAGTCCCCCTCCTAGGCTGGGGCGAGAACCGGTCATGTTGGTCTGCATCGCCCCTAAGCCTGCGCTCCGGCTGCTCCGCTCGTCCTGAGGAGAGATGCGGCAGTTACGGGTCAACAAGGTCACGCTGGTTGCATGTCAGGGGTGCCAGGGTCAGCGTGTCAGGAGAGGTCAGAGCTGCCGTGATTCAGAAATCATAGCAGTTATGGGTCGGATTTTTTTAATGGGAGTTAAGAGGGCAGTGCCACGGTTGTTAGAAGGGAACTAACTGTACATCTGTTTTTATGGAAGAGAGAAAGAAAAGACGGAATTTAAGGTCACATTTTCAAAACAAGAAAAAAAAAAAAGTAACTGTCATTGCAGTTGGGCATCTGATGAGTCTAATTAATTGACAGTGAGGGGGGGGGGTAACCCTGTTACAAAGCAATGGAATTAAACCTCACTGGTAAACAGAGATAAAGTATACTAGGCTCATAGGAACAGTTATTTATACCCACTGACCAATTCTGCATAAGACAGGGATTTGTATGTAATATAATGGATTCGACAACTCTATTGAATATGCGATCCCGAGGGTCTTTGTGAGTAATAGCATATGCTCTCTTTTTGATAAAAAAGCAGAGTGGAAATCATATATACTCAACTGTCATTGGGTTGATTATA
>NC_051400.1:10474712-10474883 GCF_015228065.2 Penaeus monodon
CGCCACTTACCGAGGAACAATGACAGCACATGATGTCAGTGACAGCCTTTCGCAGACCCTTGTGGAGAGCGAGGAAGAGCGCTGGGTTGACGAAAGCGTGAACATAGGCCACGTGGAGGGTCACCTTGGGTTCGAGTGAGAGGGGGACGTCAGGTCAGTGAGATAGTGATG
>NC_051400.1:10474921-10475420 GCF_015228065.2 Penaeus monodon
GAGGTTAATTAGATGGTGATTTTTTTTAAGAGTTGATCGGTTGGTAAATATTGAATCTAAATTTTGAGGAAAGTTGGGGTTTATTTATTCAGGGTTGATGCGATGGTGATTGCTAATATTTTATTTATGTTTTTATTGATCTGGTGGTAACTACTGAACCTTAGGTATGATTTAGGTCTTTGTAATGGAATAAGCTACTCTTCATTATATCACAGAGATGAATGCTGATGCGCTGTGGATGGTTTGTATACAAAATGAGTGGAAAGCGTTGGCCTTTTCTTTGACTACACAATTCCTGCAACTAGGCTAGCTGGAATGAGAATCACATTACGGTATGGATACGTACGCATGAATTGCAATGCTATTTGCACGTTTGTATGTGCAGTAGCAAGCAAAGCACTAGTTCTCTTGCCAATCATCTTTTGCCTTTGTTTTTTCACCTTCCAATTTCCAACTTTATTAATCAGTTATTTTCTAATTTTATTCTATATGTTTTATG
>NC_051400.1:10475618-10476120 GCF_015228065.2 Penaeus monodon
CAAACTTTCCTGACGGAGGTAAATAACATAACCGGCGCAGGTAATTGATGATTTTTTTCCTTTGTCAGATCTAAGCATTGTGATTGGATTACTAAACCTTGCATTATTTCTGCAACCAATTTATGGGTTCGAATTGGTTCTAAATGGGAGGATTTTTTTAAAAAGGAAATCTGAATCTATTCGCGGTTATTCTTAAGTTTCTAAGATGCTTCGGTGAGGATAATACACATGTATTTTCTAGTTAATACTAAGGAAGATATGAATTGCAAAGACACTGGTGCATTGTTATAACTTTTTTTTCTGGTACGATGCTTCATCTTCACCTTTTATCATCAACCCAACATCTCTCAAAAACTACCTCGTGCTTGAGTTCATACACAATCATCCACGTAATATCAACCAAAAAATATTCAGTGTGCCTCATCGTTGAGTCGAGGGCCAATTTTTTAAACCTTTTTCCTGGATGAATACATTATTTTCCAAAAAAGGGAAAAGCATTTTC
>NC_051400.1:10478848-10479235 GCF_015228065.2 Penaeus monodon
CCCCCTAAAAAGAAGAGACAGACATCCACCCCCCATCCCCACCCCCCGTCAAGACCTGCCCCAACCTACCTCGTGGCTGAGTCCCGACTTGCCTCCTGACGGCGTGAGAAGAGTCACCAGGAACAGAGGGCCCCAGAACACCACGATAGCGACGGTGACCACCAACAACATTTCACTCTCTCGACGGACGCACTCGCGACTCCATGCGGTGGGTGATGTAGCCAGCTTGTTTGACCTGACGGTTGGCCTTCCCTGCCTCGGGGGTCTGCGGGTCGTGTCGAGGGGGAAAAGACGGAGGCAGTTTTTTGCCAATAAGTGCCAAGTGACAAAAAGCGATAAAAAGTGACAGAATGTGACAGAAAGTGCCAAAAAACAACAAAGTTGGTG
>NC_051400.1:10479332-10479434 GCF_015228065.2 Penaeus monodon
TTAAGGGGAAAAGAAACAGGGAAAACAAGAGAAAAACCAAAAAGCAGTGACATAATGTGACAACAAGTGACAAATTTGCTTTCTCCTTTTGTTCGGATGCCC
>NC_051400.1:10479475-10480099 GCF_015228065.2 Penaeus monodon
GGTGGGTTATGGGGTGTTGGGTGTTTCCCGTTGGGTGTTGCCTTTGGTGTCTTGTTGTTTCTTGGCTTGGTGACGGAAAAGAGCTTACGTGCGTTTTAAGCCGACAGCTTATTTATATTTAATTGTATATCTATTCAAAAGTGAAAGCTCGAAAAAAATATGTTGAGGGGTAGTGTACTTAAATAATGATTAATTTTGTCTTATCTATTTATTAAATTTATCATATCTGTAGTCATGGAGAATGTAAATTCTTTTAATAAATTATTATGTTCACAATGATTAAGACACTGATTTAATAAATCTTACTGAGATATTCAGTCTTTTCTTGCAAGCACAGGGTAAGGCGGAAGAGTACGGAATCTCTATCGTCGTATAGAGAGTTTGTGTTTTGTTTTGCTCTTATGGTAGTGAAAAGATTTGGGAGCAAAAATATATTAGCGCTTTTTGTGAGTGGCTGTTGTGAATGGGCGGAATTAATTATTACAGTATGGTGTTGGGTTGTGATATGAATAGGGTGTTACAATAGAAGTGGAGTTGGTTGTTGTGTAAGTCTCTCTATATCAGATGCATGGCTCTGTTTCATCTGCTATGTTTCTTATGTCGATGTAAGTCTATTCACTTAGC
>NC_051400.1:10480209-10480508 GCF_015228065.2 Penaeus monodon
TCACCTATTGCTATCTCTCCTCTCTATGCCACTCTCTCCTCCTATAACCTCACCATCTCTATCACTCCTCTCTCTCCTCTCTGGCTTGTAGATATAGTCTCTATATACTTATTTTGCTCCTCTCTCTCTTCCTGTTCTAATTTACTCCTATCTAATCTTATTTTCTATCGCCTCTCATCTCATCTCTCTATCTCCTCCGCTCACCTTCCCACTCTCTCTCGTCTCCCCCCCTTATTCTCTCTTATATATTATATTCTATCATTCTATCTATCTAAATCTATTAATCTATCATATAGTAT
>NC_051400.1:10480909-10481069 GCF_015228065.2 Penaeus monodon
TCTGTATTTTAGAGTATTTCTTCTTAAGTATAATTGTCTTGAGAACAGGATTTTATAAGGATTTGATTTAGTAATTATTTGACAAATGTTTATTTTCAGGCAGTTGAAATTACAATTACATGTTACAATTTCTTATATTATAATACACGGTTATAACCTT
>NC_051400.1:10481213-10481318 GCF_015228065.2 Penaeus monodon
TCGAAGAGATACGACAATCTATTTTCGCTCCGAAGGATACGGACGTAAATAAGTCTTAAGAGAAAAGGCGTCACCACAGCTTGGCTAAGTGCCCGGAAGCGAGAT
>NC_051400.1:10482050-10482314 GCF_015228065.2 Penaeus monodon
AAATTACTCAACACTATTCACGCTTCGTATTAGAAACAATATTCCTAATGAATTGAAAAAAAAGAAAAACATCACGGATGCTTATATTTCACAAGCAAACATTGGCACTGTGAGCTGGCACGATTCCACCAATGGTGCCATTAGGGCCTCATCCCGAACCACTTGGCCGTACGCGGGGCGCCTGAAGTTCAAGGATCCTGAAATTTCCTTACTATGGTATTGGGCGATTCGATGCAAATGCCGACCGTTTCCCATTTGGAGAGG
>NC_051400.1:10482746-10483005 GCF_015228065.2 Penaeus monodon
ACAAAAAGAAGAAACCACCCCACAAAAACGCCCACCTTGATTCTGAGGCTGCGTGACGCTAATCATGGTGGTCACGAGCGAGGCGATGCGCACAGCCTCCAGGGAGGAGTTGGACAGATCCCGGTACAGCTTGTAGAGGTGGAAGACCGTGAGCAGCACCACGAGGACGTTGATGACGATCCACAGCACGTTGAGCACATAGTGGCGGAGAGGACCCGTGATGAGGGGGCAGGATGGGGCGTTGTGGACCTGTACGGGG
>NC_051400.1:10483531-10483784 GCF_015228065.2 Penaeus monodon
TTCGTCCTAATAGACTGCTCTGCATGGGGCGCTTTCGCCGCGTGGGGAGTGGGTTTTGAAAGAGTTTGGGTTGTGGGTTATTCCACTGGCTTTTCACTCCATGCTAATATCGCGAGGATTTGTAAGACCAAACTGCATATGTAAAAGGCCGGACTTTGTTTTGCGTTCAATTATGGAATATTAAACAACCAAACTTCATATCAGAGAGGAACCACCGTTTTCCTCCATTCCTGTGCAACCTACCGACAATGTA
>NC_051400.1:10483839-10484267 GCF_015228065.2 Penaeus monodon
AGATACAAAAAAACAAACACACACGAAAAAAATACAGTACGAACCTCATCAATGTTAGCTGCCAGTGCCCCAGACAGGAACGTGGGACCCAAGTTGATCGTGATGGAAGCGAACCATATCATGAAGGTACCGAAGAGCACACACTGCGGGGACTCCATCAGCAACGGCATCTGCTTCTGGTCCGAGTCCTCCGGCAGCAGAGGGGCGTCGTTGAGCACCTGGCAGGGAGAGAGAGGAGAGAGGTGGGGTGTCCGTCGACCTTGCCTCGCGAAAGGGCCGGGGCTTTTAAGGAAACGAAATTTTATGCTTATTGGCTTCTTTTTTTAGGACCTTGGTTTAGGTTTGGCTTTACGGGAATCCGTGGCGGAGATTTTCGTTTTCCTTTCGCGGAGAGACGGACATGCTCGCGCTCACATAGAGGCACTCTG
>NC_051400.1:10484487-10484560 GCF_015228065.2 Penaeus monodon
GTTTGGGTGTTTCTGCATGTATATGTACGGTATATACACATATTGTGTGTGCTGTTATATATGTATATGTGTG
>NC_051400.1:10484618-10484723 GCF_015228065.2 Penaeus monodon
AGAGGGAGTCAAAGGCAAAGAAATTAGATAAGACAGAAGAAAGGACGGCATGATTATTAGTCAGCATAACACAAAATATACTCAATCTTTTGCAAAAAAAAAACA
>NC_051400.1:10484763-10484951 GCF_015228065.2 Penaeus monodon
CTGTGTTTCATTGTGTTCCATAAATCATCACTGTTATCGGTGCCTATAACGTCAGGTGTTTTTACACTGCATATTCTAAACCCTTGTTTCTTAATGACTATGTGCGGAAGCATCATTGCAAATGTGCATAATTGTGTAGGGTGCGTTAGTAGCAATATTTACTTAATATTGCTTTCCATATCGTTTCG
>NC_051400.1:10484998-10485151 GCF_015228065.2 Penaeus monodon
GAGTCAAATCTAGTGCTTTCCCAGAGCACAATTATTTTCTGTACGTGATTTACATAAAGACAAAGGACCGTTCGTAATTTTATAAAAGGAACAGTGTAACCTACCTATCTGTTTTGGTTATTTCATCGATCCCTTTGTTATTCCTCATTTACA
>NC_051400.1:10485534-10485736 GCF_015228065.2 Penaeus monodon
GCTCCCTCTATTCTCCAACGCCCATTTTGGCCTTTATTATCATACTTTGTTTTTTCTTGTCATTCTTCGTTTTTCGCCTATATTCCCGTTTATCATCTATTTTCTTTGGTCTTCCCTTTCCTCTTTCTAGATATTTTCGCCGTCTGTTATCTCTCTATTGATTTATTTCTGTTTCATTGTTTATTCTTTTATTTCATTTGTA
>NC_051400.1:10485873-10487165 GCF_015228065.2 Penaeus monodon
GTGAGTATATATCTCCCTTATCCTTTGTTCTTTTTTTTTCTTATCGTTCATTCCCTTTTCGTCCCTCTTTTCTATTTTCTCATTTTCCTTTTTTTTCTTTTCTTTTTTCTTACTTCTCTGCTATGCTTTTTTTATCTTTAACCCTTTATCTCTCTCATTTATCTTTGTCCCTTTCTCTCTCTCTTTTATTCTCCTATCTCCCCTTTCTCCCCTGTTCTACTTCTTTTATCTCTCTTTCTCTCTCTCTTCCATTCTCCTTTCACCCTTTCTATCTTTTCTCTAACTAGCCATAATTATTCACCTCTTTTCCTTCTATTCTTATGCCGTTATCATTCATTATCGCTTTCTTCCATTGTCTCCTTTATCATACTCTTTTATTTTTCCCCTTTCTCTCTCCCTTGCCCCGACTAGCTGTTTCCTTTTCTTTTCTTCTCGCGCCGGTTATCATGCCTTTTCTCCCTCTTCCCCCTTTCTCTTTTTCTTCATTATCCTATCTTTATCATCTTCTATCTTTCTTTGTATTTGGTTATAATTCGTTGTCTCTCTCTTCCCCTTTTCCTCTTTTTTTCATTCTCCTATCTTTATCCTATTCTATCCTTGTTTTTATCACCCATTCTCGCTCCCTTCCTTTGTCCATTTCTTTCCTCCCTTTTCTCTCGTCTTATCTATCCTCCCTCCTCCTTTCTCCTCTTCTTCTATTTTTATCACTTTCTATCCTTCGTATCTGCCATTTTATCCTATTTTATCCTATCTACCATTTTTATTCTCTCCTCCTTTCTTCCTCTTTTACCACCGATTACAATTTACTTTCCCAATTTTTCTTTGTAATTAACTCTCCCTCTCTTCCTTTTTTTATTCTTCTATTTTTGTTCTTTTATATCCTTCTCGTATCCTATTTCTTAATTTCTTCATACCTTATCTCTCTTTATGCTGCCTTATCCTTCTTCCTCGACCTAAACTACCCACTCCCCTTTCCTCCTCTTTTCACATTGTCTCTTTTTCCCCCTTTCTCTCCTTTCATTCTTTTGTTTCTAGTTTATTCAGTCCTTCTTTCCTCCCATTTTTATCCTCATTTATCCTTCTCCCTCTTCCTCGTCTTTTCGTGTCAATTCCAAATTGCTTTCCCAAGTTCTATCTCTTCTCTTGTCTTTCTCCTATTGTCTATTCTTTCCAATACTTCTTGCTTCCTATCTCTATCCTCCTTTATCTGTCTCCAGAATCACCCTCCTCCTTCCCTCTTCTTCTTTCGCCGATTTCAAGTTGCTTTCAAATGTTTTCATTATCATTCACTG
>NC_051400.1:10487243-10488152 GCF_015228065.2 Penaeus monodon
CTTTCTCATTTCTTGTCTCCTGTGTTTCATCTCACTATCCTTTCTCATATTTTCCAATGCTTTCCCACCCTTCTTGCCTCCTATCTTCATCCTCGCTTTATCCTTCCCCGCAATTACCCTCCCCATCCCTCCTCTTCTTGCCTCCTATTTTTATCCTCGCTTTATCCTTCCCCACAATTACCCTCCCCATCCCTCCTCTTCTCTCTCGCCGATTCCAAATTGCTCGCCCAAGTTCGGGTTCCTGCAGATCCGGTTGCATTCCCGACGCGCCCGTAGGAAGAATCCTTGTCCGGAAGGAGAGCAAGATCGAGTGACCTATTGCAGGGGACAAGTTGCTGCAAAGGATTCTATTATTGCAGCGGGGGACTTCTCAAGGGAGCGAGGGAATGTCTGAACGTCTGTCTGTCTGTACGGAAGGATTTGCGAGTTATGGAAGCGATTGAAAGAGGGAAGATGAAAGGAAGGATTAAAAAACAGGAAAAAAAGTGGATTTGATGGGGGAGAAATGGAGGATTTGATTTGATTGAGATTTTATTTTTAACTCAATAGCCTTTTTTTTTTTTTTTTAACAAGTTGCCTGTGTTTAGCTTGGCGAGTAACTCGTGTGGGAATAAAGAAGTGCGTTTCCCTGAATGTCAAGGTGAATGTGAAAGAACTGGTATATTTTTTCTTCTGAAAAAACTTTTTTGTGTGTGAGCGAAGTTGACTTTTTTGTTTAATTCTTCGAAGCAAGTGCTCCCCTTTAGTTAAAAATACACTTGTTCTTTGAACAATCTGTACGTATCTCTGAATCGGTACGTACATAAACACGTACACTCATAAACACAGACGCAAACGAGCACACAAACGTATTGGAATATTTACAATTATTCATGAAACCTTTTCCTCCCGTCCGTCCTCCTCTCCCTT
>NC_051400.1:10488318-10488409 GCF_015228065.2 Penaeus monodon
CTAATTTTTTAACACAAGAATACACCAAATTTCACCGAAACCATTTTAAGAAGTATTGCGGAAGGAGATGCCAACTAAAAGCCAAGAACAA
>NC_051400.1:10488495-10488760 GCF_015228065.2 Penaeus monodon
TGAAAACACCACACTTTCCTCTATACAACAAACACATCTCCTTCAAGAGGCTTTTCCTCTATTCCTACACCTGGCACGGCCACCGCGCACACTTGGCCGGATGACCACATGCCTGTTTTAGACAAGTGGCTCTTAGCTGTAACGAAGCCGCTGCTCCGCAAGGCAAGGGCCCACAGCATCAGGAGAAGCAACTCGAGACGAGGGCCTCCTCGCGCGCGGACTCGCCCGGGAGGGAGAACTGTTTTCCGAGGCAGATATTTAGAAA
>NC_051400.1:10489455-10489805 GCF_015228065.2 Penaeus monodon
TAGGCCTCTGGTACACATCTATTTTGAAAATTTCTGTGAGAAGAAAAAATCAACATCCTCCCAACCCAACTGCACATATGTACCCACATCCTCTTACGCTCGTGGGTGTGAGAGATACCACGGCCTCTGCACCATGAATTGGCTGAAGGCAAGGGTTACCGTGGCAGGTGATCAGAGCGTAGCAGGATCTATATGCAAAATAACTCTCGGGGACAAAGCCGCAGACTACCGGTTCCTGATGGAGTTTAGTGTGCTCGTACTGAAGGGGGAGAGAGAGATGGCTGTGGGATAGATTGGGAAGGAAAAAGGGGGAGGGGAGATGTGATCTTTTTTTGGGAGGTGGGCTTCTT
>NC_051400.1:10489933-10490068 GCF_015228065.2 Penaeus monodon
TTATTTATTGTGAGGGCGAAGGCCTTTCTTGTGTGCTTGTGCGTTGTGAGTAACGGTAATGATATGCAAAGTTTTTTCTTATCATAATCTCTAAATGAGGATTTCTCAGGGGGTGAGGTCGTTTGTATGTATGAA
>NC_051400.1:10490152-10490687 GCF_015228065.2 Penaeus monodon
GTTATGATGAGTAACGGTAACAGTAATGGTAATTACATATAAAGCTATTCTTACATGACAAGAGCTCTAAATGAGCATCTATGTTGGATCGTTACTTCAATGCATTTTCGCCCGCTTTAAATAGTATTCATAATCACGCCAATTACATATGTAAAAGGATTTCCTTGCTTGAATTTAGTATTTGATAAAGGAAGGTTGTCTCAAATCCAAGTTCATATTTAAGGAAATAAAAATCATAGAAATATTATAATGCAATGTTGAAAATGTTGTTCGTTATAATGCAAAGTTGAAAATGTTCGGGAGATACACTAGGTATAATTGTATCTTGTATATGATAGTTTTACAATAGATTACTCATATGGAACTCTAACTTGTACGCAAACGCATATTTTTATATTTTTTCTGTTTCTCATAATCGAATATACGAGCCCACATCAACCCATATGCAACATCTCTTCCGGCACTGCAATGCACGCAAACGATAAAAAAAAAATCCATACAAATACCTACACAAGAATACATACAGACACGTACG
>NC_051400.1:10490719-10490838 GCF_015228065.2 Penaeus monodon
AAGGAGAGCGCAGCAAAAAGACACCGTCACTTAAGTTTTTTTTTTCTTATCCTTTGTTCACCTTCTCCCCTCCCCCCCTCCCCCCTTTACCCGGGATCTCTGAATCTTTGTTATAAGGT
>NC_051400.1:10490865-10491362 GCF_015228065.2 Penaeus monodon
CACGATATTATGCTGAATAAAGAAGACTGTAGCGAAGACTCGTATAATGGGATTTAATTCGACGGAACTTGACTTGAATACTGATTGCTGAAAGTTGGCGATAGTTTTGATGCTATCCTGTTGTCTGTCGTTCTACCTTTAATTTTACGAAAAAGGGGAAGATAGACAGCGTAAAGAAAAAGGGGAAGAGGGAGCAAAGACGCAAGGAATGAAGGAAAAGACAAGGAGAGAGAAAGATATAGATTAAAATAGACATACCACTTAGGATGTAATCTTTGTCATAGATTCATAGTTGTCATAGTATTAAGCATATAACAGATTCATACGTTAAGCCGATACACAAACAAAACGAGAGAGAATCAAATGTGGAATCATATAAAAGGTTGAAAAAAGGTGATGCAGAGAGAACAAAGAAAAGGAGAAAATTGAAGTGTCATCATTGCCAGTGAATTATGAGATGAGTCTTTCGTGAGTGAATTATAGCAATATTATGGTAG
>NC_051400.1:10493589-10493807 GCF_015228065.2 Penaeus monodon
TATTGTGAACAACTTTCACAATAATCTTAATTTTCATAGTATAGACAATGAAGAGACACAGAGAAATACGAAGAAAAGGGAAATGAAGCAGAAGGAGAAAAAATACAGCTACAGCGGTCCTTCATATAATGATATGCATATGTTGCGAGGCGCTGCGAGATAGCACACCCAAGCTAAATGTCTAAGAATCCTTGAGTCGGACGCCAGTGGATTTTTTT
>NC_051400.1:10493855-10493932 GCF_015228065.2 Penaeus monodon
GCCTCAGCGAATGTGGCGGAGCTCGAGGATCTGCGTCCGAGCTACTTACTTCCAATGCGCTGGAATATGGTCTGCGT
>NC_051400.1:10494268-10495245 GCF_015228065.2 Penaeus monodon
TTTCGGCGTGTCTTTCATAGATGTCAGTTTTGTTATCGCTAAACACTTTTCCCTTTTATTAACATAACTGAATAATAAGTAAAAAAAAAAATTGCCTATGATTGCATAATTCAAGACTCCCTAAAAGAAATGTTAACTTCTAAGCTAAGATATTTAGATTAAAGGGTTAAGTTGATTATTTTAAAAAAGAAACAGACTGTTTAAAGAGGAGGCTGATATATAAAAAGAAAACACAAATGTAGGAAGCTAGATCGACAAAGACCTAGTGGAGACAGGGTCCTTCCCACTAGCTCTGCGTAGCCCTACACTAGAGACCTCAGGAAGCAGCGAAACAGAGTGGCGCCTAAAACAGCAGGAAGCTACACATAGCGATTTTTTTTTTCTACGAGGTCCTACATGACTCAAGAGACTCTTCCTTTACTTGACTTAATACCGTTGTTAACATGTTGATCGTGGACACCGTGACAAGCAGCAGGAAGGCAGTCTCCACCAGAGAACACTTGGCTACCGGCACGCAGTTGTAGATGGATCGGCCGAGAGGGATGAGTATCGCGGCCCGCGCACAGTCCACGGCCGCTTGGTGGAATAATAGGCCTTGCGACCATCTGGAATGAGAGGAGATAATAGGGGTAAGTTAGAGGCCCTTGTTTACGTAATTCGAACTAAATGAAGGTACTTGAGACTCTGAAAATGGAGATTGGGTGATTAATTAGTGTATTTGTACGTGTAAAAAGAGAATTTGAGATCGTTTGCAAGGAGGAAATTGAGCAGATGTAAGTTAAATACGTGTATATATGCATGTAACGGGAAAAAAACTCAAGAAAACAAGCTGATTTCAGTTAAATACAGATGTGGACAAACAACAGGAAGTCTTTTTGAATTAAGGACTTAAGCTATCAGCTTTAATTAATGAGAAAGTGATGAGATTTGGTGGCCCCGTCTCACTTGAATCCGAAATTGTAACTTAAAGTACAAGT
>NC_051400.1:10495311-10495726 GCF_015228065.2 Penaeus monodon
CTAAAAAGTCTCTCATAACAAAATGATACCGTCCATATCTGTTGTAAAAATATTAGGCAACTTGCATATTGTATACTCGCATCGTGAAAGCGAATATACAAACAAAAAGAAAGGAAGCAAACAAGGCCTCTTGCAGGACGACCTCCTGGGGAAGGGAAAAGGCCGGAAACAGCGAAAGGCGAAGAGACGACCGAGGCCCGAAATCCCACCGCCATCTCTCCTTCCGGCCGAGCGTCTGGTCCGCCCTGCTTGCAACCACAAGTGTCTCTGGAGCGGACACGCAAGCAATCGACCAAGACACAGCGGCCACAGCATCCCCTGGAGGGAAGGGCCGACATCTTTATTGGAGTGTAACTTTAAGCATTGCCCGCGGCTGTCCGCTACGGATCATTTTCCTTTGCCGCGCGGACGCCTG
>NC_051400.1:10496849-10497624 GCF_015228065.2 Penaeus monodon
CAGAGGGGAAAAGCACAGTTTTGGCACCTATTCCCCTTCTTTACGGTATAGAGGAGAACGAGTGTCAGATGCTCTACTTGTTGAGATCGATTAAGGAGGTCTGAGAACTGTAGCATGATGTAATGTAATTTAGTAGAGGATGCCATAGAGGAAACACTGATTAGTGATAGAATGACACCTAGAATAAATTTTTTGGGGTAGTTCTATTCACAACTTCACATTATGAAAAATCTTCTGTGTATAAAGTGAATTTCATATTTCAAGCTAGCACTGTAGTCCAGCCACTTACATCCTCTTTAATCTATTATATTAGAAGATTTACTTGTGTTTATCCAAGGTTTGCTCTGTGCTCATGCAATCCTTGCACCATAATCTAGCCTGAAATAAAATCTATCAACGCTTAAAACGTGAGAGTTAGAGCCGAAATTAAGAACCTTTAATCCTACTGCTTCCGGTGTTACTAAGGAACGGCAAAAAGTATAAAGTACTTGCCCAAAGCACATTCCGTCTTTTATTCCTAGGATCCTTTCCCCCATCGTGTATTATTAAGTACCTCTGGTTTTTAACTAGAGTGGTGAGATATATTAGACTACCGCATGAGTGGAAATTTTACAGATATTTAAGCACACATTTCCTTCTATAATTTTCTCTTAAATTTCTATTTCTTTGTACCTACAGCTAGATCAGGGTTTATGTGCATGGGTGTGTATGTGGGCATATCTATGTCTGTTTGTTTATGTAGGTAGATTGTATAAAACACGATTTTAATAGAAGG
>NC_051400.1:10497868-10498068 GCF_015228065.2 Penaeus monodon
GCGGCATACCTACACCGTTGAATGATATAGTTTAATACACCCGTCTTATCATTCCCACTTACCTGCATGTAAACGAGCTACTTGAGCCCTTCAGAATGTGATAGTTAAATGGTCCTAACCACTAGGCACACTTTTTTTTCAATATTCGTGTCGTTCGAATAAGTCCGCTGTCTATATTACAGTATTTCCTTTAAATTGTA
>NC_051400.1:10498111-10498565 GCF_015228065.2 Penaeus monodon
GTGACACCCTAATCTTATTGGATGATATCCCTGACTCCGACTGTGATACAGCTTGAAGACGTAAACATATAACCTCTACCCCCTCAGCACCAGGAGACTCCGAATCGTAAGTGAAATGTGGCAAAATCTTACCGTAGACTTTACAGATATACTACGTCATGCCAGTTAAGTGTTTTGCGTTCCGGCTAAAATTCAAATGGTTTAATAAAGGCTATTTCATACAACAAGAGACATATTTAGATCTTGACCAACCATGTTAGCAGAGGATTCTCAAAATATCATCAAAATTCTTTTAAAATATTTTTATTTATATGCCTATATCTCATCATAAGCACAAGAATTGTATTTATCTCTATGATGATTCCTTTTCTTTTTTTAGTGTGTATGTCGCTAAAATTATTATAAATTTATTATGAAAATTATGCACAATTATAGGCAGTCCTCTCACGGCAAC
>NC_051400.1:10498668-10498945 GCF_015228065.2 Penaeus monodon
AGTGGGTAAGTAAATTCTATATATCATGAATAGTGTATGCTACTGTACAATAGCATGCATAATCCTCAATTCAGAGACGGTCCTCCACTTACCCGCCACGTATTGCATACTCATGTGTAAACATATTGAAACGAAATTAATTGGATTTACTAAACAAATATAGTAACCGTTTGCAAGCGGACCAATGTGTTTGTTTTCGAGAGCTAAGCCATCAATGATTTTTTTTTCTAGAAGAATACGTTTTCAAGTACGTTCTTCTTTTAAAAGGTTTTAATGA
>NC_051400.1:10499081-10499189 GCF_015228065.2 Penaeus monodon
TTCACCTGTAAATATATTCAATTTAATCCAAGCCAATGTAAACGTTATTCTTCACGATGGTCTGGTAAAAACAGTTAATATGGTCCAGAGAGCAAACTTGAATCCTAT
>NC_051400.1:10499379-10499757 GCF_015228065.2 Penaeus monodon
GCCAAAAAGCGACAAACACACAAACCAAGACAGAGGAAAATAGAGAGAGAAACGGAAAAAGAAAGAAAACCCACAACGAGAGAGCGACAGAGATGACGAAAGAGGGACTGAAAGAGCACCTCTGAATAATGCTTTATGAGACAGAATTAACTCCCGTATATCTTTAGCCAATCGACCACGTAATCCAATTCTCGTATATCTTTAGCCTGCAAATCCTCACACTTCCTCCATATAGATACCATGCATCTTATAAATGTTTCTTTCGACATTGTGTTTCATCTCCACTGATTAGATTAATATTGATGATAGGCTTACGTGTAATAAGATGCACGTTCTCCATACACGTTTTATATACACTTTCTGATTTCTGATTAAGAA
>NC_051400.1:10499863-10500016 GCF_015228065.2 Penaeus monodon
GGGGGGGCGAAATACAACAATTTTTCTAAACATTACACAGAGGTGGCACATTCCAGTGTATATCGAATCGAGGGATAACATTTATCCTGTTGTAAATCCTATAAGCTAAACTTGTTAGCTTTTACTAAAGGGATATATTTACTTTGGCACGGG
>NC_051400.1:10500810-10501089 GCF_015228065.2 Penaeus monodon
AAAAAAATATCACGGGATCGGAGAACGATATAGAAGTATCTTTTTAAGGATTATTCAACAAGGACTTTTCCCTTGCTTCATTGTTCCTTGTTGAATAAAGAAACGGGATTCCTCGCGGGCTACAAATTTCCATCCAGGGAAACAACAAAAGCCGTTAGTTACGTCCTCTTGAAATCTAAAAATACTTTAAGAGTTTAAGAATGAAGGTCCTTTTTTCAAGAAGCTAGATACCGGGTTATTAGGTCTCCTCGGGGGTGGGAAGGGGGGGGGGAGATAGGC
>NC_051400.1:10501112-10501262 GCF_015228065.2 Penaeus monodon
CAAGGATGTTGATAGGTTGGTTTGGTGTGGGAATCAGATGTGTTCATGGCGTTCATAAGCTGAGTGAACTGCATTTTTCCTTCTTTCGCTGTCGACAGCTTCGAGGCAATGGAGGATATTGTTCTCTGACGCTTGAAGTTCAGAAAAGAG
>NC_051400.1:10502869-10503123 GCF_015228065.2 Penaeus monodon
GCGGGTTGAAATTGAACATGTCGCCTTTTTATAACAAATCAGAATATCATTAACTTCGATATTTTCTGTCTTTAACTCATTACATATCTATCCAGACTTTTCTGGTAATATAACCATCCATAGTACTTAAAACTACAACAATAAATATTAACTCTCTCAGCTACAATAAACGCCTTTTGCATCAGATTTGCAATTACGTAACATTTCTTAAACATTTAGTACCTAATCTGAACTTCTACTCCCTCTCCCTCCAC
>NC_051400.1:10503160-10503798 GCF_015228065.2 Penaeus monodon
TTCTCGAACTGTCGAAACGCTTTTAGTATCAGTCGCTAAAACGAATCATAACCACAAGATTTTTGCCCGAAACTTATTTGCATATTAGGGCTGAGAGTCAACTGCAGAATACTGATTTTGAGCGTCCATTGTGTGACTAGCTTGTCAAGCACTCCTTCGTTTTAGCCAAGTGATTTACAATTTAAAAAGAAAAATCATTTTCCCCTTCATTATAATCCTTTCTCGTAGGGTTTATATTTTTTGAGGGAGAAATACGACTATTTATTTATTTATCACACCTATTTTTCGCACTAGGATTATCAACAGTGGTTCTAATAGTCGTAGTAATAATTATAATCATCATCTTCACTCCTTTGATGAATGAATTTATTTAATGATTTTTTTTTTTTGTCTTCTTTTGATATGCAAAAATATCTCGCTGACACTTGCTACATTTAAAGGCTTAATTAGCTGTACAATAAAACGCAGTAAAAAAATATATATATAGTTAAAAAAATAATAATCAGTAAGACCAGATGGAGAAAATAATTTAATGTTATTTACATTCTTAACAAAGGAACGGAATCCTTTTCCCAAAGAAGATTCGTAGGCGTTGGAATTGCATAAATGTTGCAAGTCTTGAATATAGTGAAAGCACA
>NC_051400.1:10503951-10504451 GCF_015228065.2 Penaeus monodon
GCCTATTCACTCGTCAACATACCCAGGAAAATTTCGCCTGCATCTTCTGGAATTGCTCTAGGTGTATAATGGCTTGATGACTGGCAAGCTGACAATGGGGACGTATCAGCTTTGAGCTCTTGCATTCAGCTTGACGTTAAAGCTTATCACAGTCTACGTGCGTCTAATATTTCTTGCTATTTTGTAATGAAAAAAGAGTGTGGGAATGTAAGCCTGCAATGTGTCATTACTGGAAAGGAATGTTATTGCAACCATATCTTAGTTGGTTTGCAATTGAGGGCGTTGTTGGCTCTTGTTTAAATTTTTTTAAGCTTTTTAATGACAAGTGACGAGGTGTCAGTGGGTTGGCTTCCTGTTCAGGGAAGTTGACAGATTTTGCAGGAAGTCGGTGAAAACTGATATTGTTGACATGGATTTAACAAAATTGCTTTTAAATCATGATGCTGAAATAATATGAAGCGTTCTAATGCTCTGGTTCATATAAAAGGGAGCTGATATAA
>NC_051400.1:10504551-10505060 GCF_015228065.2 Penaeus monodon
GGAGTACACAGGCGGTTCTTTGTTACACTATATCAAATGCAAAGTGAACCTTAAGATTCTCATTACAGCAGGTATTCCAATGTACGACTGTAAGTTTTTGAGAAACATATTTTAGAACTTTGTGAGATAATTACGCGTTACATTAATCTGTGGTTTTACTTAAAAGTTCGCAATTTATATGTAACCAGTAAAATGCGTCTGCTTATATTGCATTTCTTCCGTGGTATCTCCAAGCGTCATTAGGGAAACAGCAATAGATTGAAAATTTAACTTTTTAGCTGTTTCCTGAAATAAAGCAGAAGGATATGCAGGAGAAAAACTGAGTTTCATTTCACTTAACACTGGGACTTATTTTTGATTAAAAAAAATATATATCAATTGTAGCTCTTGTCTTTGCTGTTGTTGTTAATGTCGTTCTTGTTACTGTTCTTGGTATTACTGTCTCTGGTACTGTTGTACCAGACTCAACTCCCCCCCTCCACCCCCCAAAAATAAATGAATAAATAAAA
>NC_051400.1:10505298-10507269 GCF_015228065.2 Penaeus monodon
AGCAAATAAATAAAACGTAAAAAAGGACAACGACTGCTTGTCAGAGGCGGTCCTTGAACGACGTGGCCTCAAAGTCATAACAAGATTTCAAGGGAATTCTACTGCTCTGACCGAGGACGACCCTGTGTCAGAAACCTAAGTGGGTTTATCTCCCAGTCTGAATCCGGTGACACTTGAATCCTTTAAGGAATCGAGTTCAAAGACGTGAAAAAAAAACTAGATGGATGCCCAGGGTGGCGGGGGAAAAAAGGGCCAAACTAGGGGGAAAATAATCAAAGTAGGAGGGGGAAGAGGGAGGAAAAGGATCTAAACTAGGGGGGGAAGATCCAAACTAGGGAGAAAAAGAGTCAAACTAGGGAGGAAAAGGGCCAAAATAGGGAGGAAAAGACCCAAACTAAGGGGAAAAGAGTCAAACTAGGGGGTGGGGGGAAGAGCCAAGCTATGGAGGAAATCAAACTAGGGGATCAACAGACAAGCTAGGGGAAAAAAGAGACAAACCAAGGGGTAAAAGAGCCAGACTAGGGGAAAAAAAGAGACAAACTAGGGGGAAAAGAACCAACTTATGGGGAAAAAGACACAGAAAAGAGAAGAAAGAGCCAATCTAGGGGGGAAAGAGAACCAAACTGGGGGGAAATAGACAATCCAGGGGAAAACAGAAACAAACTAGAGGCAAATTAAGGGGGAAATAAACAAACTAGGGGGGGAAATAGACAAACTAGGGGGGGGGGGGAAGCGACAAACAGAGGAAAAAGAGAAACTTGAGGGAAAAAGAGCCAAACTACGGAGGAAAAAGCCAACACTAGATTGTTTATATCTAAGAAAACAAGGTAAAACTAGTGAAAATAGAAATAAATCATTTATTTACATTTTTATTGGTTTAAATTCATTTATTGAATTTCGAAAACACCGCAAGAGGAGGTCCGCTGAAATACAAAGGACGTCCTGTACAACAACTGGTTTCGAGATATGACGTGTTTTCTTATCTGTCTTTATTAATCAATTATTTTTCTTTTTTTACAACTGTTCTGTTGTTTATTTTCTTTACTTGCTTGTTCATTGTTTATTGACTGATTGAGTTTTTCTTTCTTTCCTTCTTTTTCCATGTTCTTTAATTATTTTTCGTAGGCCTCTCGGTGTCACCAAACGCGTCAGTTAAAGTTTTTGCTCATTCTAAGTAATTAATGAGACCCATCCTGCACACTGTGTAACCTGGATAAGTAATAAAGTGAATCTGTCACGTTCCGTACTTCCCAAACCAGCAAGTTACTGTGGCGCTGGTTAGATGGGACACTTATCTAGGCGGTAAGTAAGCTTTGTGTATTTCACTCGCCACAGAATTTATGAAATGGACTTCCAGCCATCTATTTCATCTCTTGACGTCGCCGATGAAATAGATAAAACTTGAGTGAGATGTATGAAGAAGTATTAAGCTTTGGGTCTCCGCCTCTGAAGCGGATTCATTTAACCAGATTCATATTCAGTAACGGTAAGTTAATTTTACTTTTAGATTTTTGCCAGGAGCCGTAGGTTACGACGAGGTTCGCTTTCTTCCAGAAGAGTTGGAAAAATATGACCAATTTGGAACTGTGTGAATCGAGAGAAGAAGAAGAAATGTGCACTTTTGGTATGCGAGTTCTTTTCAGTTGGCATTTTGACCTCATAAATTGTCTACCCCTTTTTTCGTGGCCGAATAATATACGTTGTATTTAAACTGCTTTGGAAAATGATTATAAAAAACTATTGTGATGACGGTACTGATAATCATTTCAGTATGCTCATTAACGGCGACGCTGAAATCCATAATGTTGAATAAATACATTATGGGGACCCGAGGAGCTGGTGATTTTAAACACAGGGAATGTCTTCATGGCCTTTGGAATTAAAATCAGGGGTGTTATCTTTGCATTCTTTGTCGATCTTATTAGGGATGTCATCTTTGCTAGACTCCGTCAGATTTATGCCCGTGCAATG
>NC_051400.1:10507571-10507684 GCF_015228065.2 Penaeus monodon
AAAAAATATATGAAAATCTGGATCAAAATTACTATAAAACAAAAAATAAAGACATCTATACATAAAAACATCAATAATAGCAATATCAGCAACCAACCTCTCATCAAGAATTC
>NC_051400.1:10507713-10508070 GCF_015228065.2 Penaeus monodon
TGCAATTGATCATATGTGTGATCGTTGATATGGAGTCGTTGCATTCTCCAGAAGCATTTCACAAATGTGAGATATGTTACGTACAAAGGCCGAATGCTAAAGCCTATTATAATTGGATCCATTGCGTTCGACAGATAATCATTAACGACATAGTTGAAGTGAATAATGAGGGGCTATTGCAGATTACCGGTTGAGTTAATTACTAAGTGAAACTACCCAATGGCGTTGAGTTCATCGGTTGCAATATTGATTGGTTAAAGCTCATTCGTTTGAAAATCGTGAATGTCGGACGGAACGTAAAACAGGAATCGACATTGACAGAGATTTTTAAAAAAAGGCATGTATTTGTTTGTTTGT
>NC_051400.1:10508094-10508166 GCF_015228065.2 Penaeus monodon
GGGGATTTAAATCCATCTGAATGTTATAAACGGATGGTCTAATGAATGAAAGGCGTGTATCTGCTTCCTTCA
>NC_051400.1:10508540-10508648 GCF_015228065.2 Penaeus monodon
GTGCATGTTCAATAGCCGGAATCCCAGCTGCTCTTGCGAGGTCTAACTTATTAAAACCTGCATCGTTAACCTCTTTCCGTGTCCTCACTCATGCACGAGAAAATCTTG
>NC_051400.1:10508991-10509204 GCF_015228065.2 Penaeus monodon
GTGTAGGTTATGCCTTTGCTTTCATTTTCTGTTTGTCATGCAATTTGCTCTTGGTTCCTCTCCCTCCTCCGTCTCTTCATCCCCCTCTTCTGCCTTAGTAAGCGAGTTTCACGTTTGTGCAACTCTTCGCTTATGCAATCTTGCACTTATGCAATCTGATCTCTTTCCCATTGCCCACTTAAGCGGTCTGTTGCCTCGCATTCCTTGTCTGTA
>NC_051400.1:10510211-10510429 GCF_015228065.2 Penaeus monodon
CCTGTCCCTCCTTTCTTCCTTTTCACTTACCCTCTTTCCCCTCGGCACTTACCTACTATTAAGGACTTCATTTGTATTTTCTTTAGCATACAACAGACAATTTGAATCTCTCTCGGGCTCCTAGTTAAGTTTAAAAGTTACATTAATAATGCAGAATAATTAAAACTTTTCTTGGAGTAATTTTTCCCGAAAGGGCAAAGACTATATTCTCTAAAAAG
>NC_051400.1:10511451-10511671 GCF_015228065.2 Penaeus monodon
CTATTCACTGACTATTCATAACGAAATGAACGAAGCATAAGGCACCGAAATTATTCATTGTTCCGACAGGCCTACTCGGTAATACACCTTATTCAGGGCATCGTGGAAAGGAGCAATGCATTTCCCAGCCATACGCACTCCCAATGTCTCACGGCCGGCGATCAATAGCCCTCTCTTACTGGCTCGACAAAGTGTTATAATTAACTGGCTTTTCTCGCTT
>NC_051400.1:10512264-10512465 GCF_015228065.2 Penaeus monodon
GAACCCCCAACGAGACAACAGACGTCATCTCGAAGGAGAGGAACCACACGATTAACCCAAGCAAAGGGGAACCTGAGGAGAGTTCATACAGCCTCGCTCTCGCCTCGCGGGGTCAGGAATCTGCGTCCCCTTTCAGCGCGGATGCTGCCTGGCGTAAAAGATTTATGAAGGTGCTAAGGTCGTCGACGCTGGCGAGAGATA
>NC_051400.1:10512894-10513018 GCF_015228065.2 Penaeus monodon
CAAAACGGCATAACGAAACAAGACGAGAGAAAAAAAAATCGGCGAAAGCGAAATCTCAAAATGGTGAAAGGATTTCCATGAAAGTCATTAACAAAAAGAATTTAATGGACACGGGAAAGAATCT
>NC_051400.1:10513718-10514008 GCF_015228065.2 Penaeus monodon
GAGGCATCTGCAGCTCCTACAGGTGGCTTGTGAACTGGTTCTGTTATCTCCACTTTAAACTCTCTCATGTATTGCGACTTGTTGAAATTTTTACTCCCTTTAAAGCCGAGCCTAATACTTAATGGAAACCTTTATACGCTCATGAACAAGGGTGGCGGCGGTGGCTTCGCTCGGCCGTTGTGTGCCATTTGGAAAAGAAAAACTCATGAAGGCTTTGATCACTTTAGACGTAAGTGAACAAGGAAGTGGATGGAGGGGGGGGGGGGCAATTCAGATCCGCTGACGAAAAG
>NC_051400.1:10514331-10514452 GCF_015228065.2 Penaeus monodon
ACAATGCTTTTGATTTCCATTAAAATGTAAGTGATAATTAAGAGCTGTTAATGATATAGCAAATGTAAACAATATATGACCAAAGACCAAACTTTTTTTTTTTTTTTGGGGGGGTGAATAC
>NC_051400.1:10514530-10514845 GCF_015228065.2 Penaeus monodon
GATGATATCGACATCAACATAAGTTACTAGTGTCGCTTCAATTACTCATTTACTTCAGTTACTTGTATTTCTCCAAATTCCTGCTTACTTGCATTATTTTCACTTATTGATTACTTGAATGCCTTAGATTTTATTAGCAATTTAATACATCTAAGCAAGATATTTTACAATCGTATTAAGGAATACCAAGTATAAATATTCATATTAAATAAAATATGCTGTCATGTTGATGGTTATTCATTACTAATCACTTCCTAAATATATTAAATTGCTTTTATTTCTTGATTTTGTTGTTACTTTTGTTAGTAAAGCCAC
>NC_051400.1:10515775-10516136 GCF_015228065.2 Penaeus monodon
ACAAAACAGACATCCCACTTCGTCAGTCTAATGTAAACTCATTCATACCCAGAATTAACACCTACTGATGATGTCTCCTCTATCTACCGTGCACAGATTTAACAACTACTGAAAATATCTATCGCGGTCTACCAACGCCGCTTTTATATCTCTATTGTCATGGCGATAGTAGGTTTACTGCGTGCATAAATACTATCAGAGAGTTTATTCACAGAGCATAAATCTACGAGACTTTTACGGCATATTTCTGGGATCAAGCAATTTACTGCAAAAGACATCCACGTAAAACTGAAAGAGAGTGAGTGATGCAATTTACTGATATCCTTCATCATGGTGGTGTTGGTGGCGTTTTAAAACTTGA
>NC_051400.1:10516499-10516721 GCF_015228065.2 Penaeus monodon
TTTTCTGCTTCTATGTTTATACTTTCATAATGCTTCCTTCCTTTTCATTTACAATTACCTAACTACTCACACCCTAAGTAGATAATGTTATTGTTAAAGGATGTTTATATATGTATCGTAAAATTAGTTCAATACATATGATGGGGTAGTATTTTAATGCTATTTACCATGGCCACCACCATGTTCCTCTCTGGTTATAAATGAATGGTTGAATTTATCTTC
>NC_051400.1:10516851-10516945 GCF_015228065.2 Penaeus monodon
TTCAGTACAATACAAATCACACCACAAATTCATTCGAATCATAAACTTCAATGTTACATAAATTAATCTACTTTCTCGAGACCCCAGTTTCAGC
>NC_051400.1:10517185-10517583 GCF_015228065.2 Penaeus monodon
TGGTTGGGTCTGTTATTAAAATCTGTAAAATCATAAAATATAGACTTATATGATGCAAAGGCAAATGTTCACATCAAATAAAATATACTAATGTAAATAAAAAGCAATGAACACATCATCATAACTTTTCAAAAATATTCTTATCAAACCCATAACAGAAACATTATTGAAATTAAACCAACTTTTACAAACTTAAATTCGAAAAAAGATAATCTCATGCATCTAAACGCTTTTCATAGCGTTAAAACATACGAGAGATTTTTGTTCTGATTAAAATCCCCAACCCTTGTTCAGAGCGTAAACGTAAAGACCATGGGTAGTGCAAGCTGTAGTAAACCCATGACTTTTTTAGTAACATGAGTATTTTAATTTGATATAATATTTATCCTGGTATATTT
>NC_051400.1:10517981-10519377 GCF_015228065.2 Penaeus monodon
CAATAAAACATGTATCTATCTGCATATAAAAAAAAACGAACAAGCCACGACACGAAAATATGAAATGTTACATTGTTAGTGAGGTACAGGGCGTATAGCGTTGTTCCAAACCATTATCATTATTATTTATTAAAGTGAAGAGAAAGTCATAAACCACGAACATTTTTATTCCATACCCACAACGTTCATTCACAGAGGCGTGAGCAACGATAGGAAGAGCTCACATGAAGGGAGGGTAAATATAAAAGCCAAATATAACTATACTTTTAATTTAAATTTACGGAGTTCATTCCGAAGCAGAAAAGGGGGCGGGGCCAACGATAGAGGCATTCGTACAATTGGTTGAGGGAGACAAGGGGGTTGGAACCAAGGGAAGGGGGAGGCAATGGCGGGGGGTGTTTGTAGGGAAACCTATAGGCCATACAATACAATAAATCTTTATTTATACTCACAATTTTATATAATCGCAAAGAAGAAAAGGGGGCGGGGACCCAAACATGACCTACATGTATGTGATTGGTTCGAAGGTGGCACAAGAGGGCGGGGAAAGGGGGTGGAGTTCGGGTGGGTGGAGCTAGAGGAAGAATCGCGCTAAATACAATTAATCTCACACGCACTTACTCTACATTAGCAAAGATAAAAAAAGGTCCGCTAGATATTGAGCGGTTGTTCAATTGTGGTTGTTCTATTGTTCTATTGTGGTTGTTCTATTGTTCCATTGTGGTTGTTCTATTGTTCCATTGTGGTTGTTCCATTGTTCTATTGTGGCTGCTCGGATCATTTATTGTTTTATGTTGTTGTTATTGCGAAAACCCTCGATTCGATCATTAACATTTTTACTATTTTACTATGAAAATGTTACCTTTTTACTACCATTTTTTATTATTAATATCATTCTTAGAATTATTATAAATTATATTTTAGATGAAACTATTTTCTATTTCATTTATTCATTTATTTATTTTTACTTAATTTTGACAAATTTGACAAAAGGTTTTAGCTTCATTACCAATATCACAATCATTTCTACCAATTACCATCATTAACAGCAAATCATTCCACTCTAATGCGTATAAATAAATCTCTTCATAAAATTCGAACATTTCATGCGAAACGGAGATTTAAATTTTAAATTATCTCTTTTAACGACTTCCTTTTGCTTTTGGATTTCATACTAAATACAATAACTAAATATATCTGCAAATTACCGCATTTAATTGACCAATTCATCTCTTTAGCGCAAAGCAAAGGCACATTACATGCATAATTAATTTACATGACTTCACTGCCTGCTTTTTTTTTCTTTTTTTTATAAATATCTCGTTTTTGTGATCAGTGGCCTGTAACTTTTCAAATGCTGTCGGCGATAGATATCGACTTTATTACCTTCCTATTC
>NC_051400.1:10519538-10519824 GCF_015228065.2 Penaeus monodon
GAGCAAATATTAAATTTCATTTTCCATAAAAGTTTACACTATATTTGTGGCTAATTCTTTCAACATTGTTCACACAACTGTACAATCTACCACGAACATTCAATATATAAACGTTTAAAAATATAACAATCAATGTGTAATTTCATACCTTCCCTTCTATAACGAATTAAGCTCGTCACCGTTTCCTCGTTATCTGCACGATACGCTACAAGTTGAAAGCATTTACAACTTTTAGAATAAAGCAATGGAGTGTCTCAGGGCTAGTTCTGCTTTTAAACTTCAAAGC
>NC_051400.1:10520089-10520180 GCF_015228065.2 Penaeus monodon
AATAACTGTATTTCCTGAGAAGAAACTTTTTTTCTAGTTTCATTCTAAAACAATAAGCGGCCATTTTGTCGCTTGGTATCACTTTGTCCTC
>NC_051400.1:10520703-10520920 GCF_015228065.2 Penaeus monodon
CGTGACAGCTCTCGACAAAGGTCCAGCCGGCACTCCCTCCGTAAAATGCCACTTAAGTTACGTCAAAGGTTGCAACGGCGTATGATGCACACTGACATCAGGATGACAGATATTACCCTGGCATATTGCTGCTGCCAGCCGGGGTACGAATGCTTGGCTTATTTCATGCTGTGCTATCATGCGTTTTCTTTAAAAAAAAATATATATATATATACAT
>NC_051400.1:10521661-10521948 GCF_015228065.2 Penaeus monodon
GCAAAGGACAACCCCCCTCCCAAAAAAAGGAAAAAAACGAAATCTACACATTTTTCTCCATTTTTTATGTAATGTATTTGTTTGCAAACTGTAATAGATATCGCGCTGAACTCTTTTTCACGTGATAAAATTCGGCGCATTCGATATATGCCTGCAATTATCTTCACCTAAATTCAGTTGGCGAAACTCTTATCGACGTTATTACGATGATAAACGCTGCCATTGATGATGTTTTTGTTGGTGCTTTTTTATTTATATATTCCGTGTTCATTGTTCTTTGAATTATT
>NC_051400.1:10521973-10522043 GCF_015228065.2 Penaeus monodon
TGGATTCCTGACTCGTTATTCTTTATTTAATTTTCTCTTTGATCTCTTTTACTCGTTTTATCCACGTTTT
>NC_051400.1:10522392-10522597 GCF_015228065.2 Penaeus monodon
AAAACCCTTTCCTCACTCACCTTCTGAGATGCTTCTTGGCCACGAGGAGGACCATGAGGACGATGTTCGCGGCCATCCCGAGGACGCCCAGGGCCAGGATGATGGCAGCTTCTGTAGTGCCGCCGGGATGGCACTCGAAGGCAGTTGGGAAGGTGCGGTTCGAGGGCTCTTGGTAGACGCCATAACGGAGGTTGGCGCCGGACAT